>NC_053393.1:560590612-560901445 GCF_905171765.1 Bufo bufo
TCTACACTGTGCCACACAATATACAGTATACCTCTACACTGTGCCCCACAATATACAGTATACCTCTACACTGTGCCACACAATATACAGTATACCTCTACACTGTGCCACACAATATACAGTATACCGCTACACTGTGCCACACAATATACAGTATACCTCTACACTGTGCCACACAATATACAGTATACCGCTACACTGTGCCACACAATATACAGTATACCTCTACACTGTGCCCCACAATATACAGTATACCTCTACACTGTGCACACAATATACAGTATACCTCTACACTGTGCCACACAATATACAGTATACCGCTACACTGTGCCACACAATATACAGTATACCCCTACACTGTGCCCCACAATATACCTCTACACTGTGCCCCACAATATACAGTATACCGCTACACTGTGCCACACAATATACAGTATACCTCTACACTGTGCCACACAATATACAGTATACCTCTACACTGTGCCCCACAATATACAGTATACCGCTACACTGTGCCACACAATATACAGTATACCTCTACACTGTGCCCCACAATATACAGTATACCTCTACACTGTGCCACACAATATACAGTATACCGCTACACTGTGCCCCACAATATACAGTATACCGCTACACTGTGCCCACAATATACAGTATACCTCTACACTGTGCCCCACAATATACAGTATACCTCTACACTGTGCCCCACAATATTCAGTATACCGCTACACTGTGCCAAAGGAGTGGGGTTTACACAGGAGGAGGAAGGTGCGAAGCGCGCTGGGGGGGGGGCCTTACAAATATTTGCTGTGGGGCCCAGTCACTTCTAGTTACGCCCCTGTTTTAGCCGCTTATACTTGTTACCTAAAAGGATAAGTTTTTTAGTGCAATTACTCAATGTGGATCCTCAGTATTATTATGTGACAGCAGCTGCTCCCAGTCTATGCTGTGTAGTGGTAATGGTAGTTGGGGAGTAGTACCTGTGGCAGCAGAAGCAGCCATACAGTATAGGACATGATGGTAGGCAGACAGACAGCGGCAGTGGCAAGATGGGGCACCGTCAACAAGAACAGATCTATTTATCGGCCTCAGCCGGAGGAATGTGAAAATCCTCCCGGATCCATGTTTCCATTTGACAAATGTGATGTTTCGACACTGTTGGAGGATAACTTGGTCTGTTTAGATGTCACCATGCCCCCTGCAGCGCTGAAAACCCTCCCCAAGATGACATTGGATGTGGGGCAAGAAAGAAGACAGACAGTGTGCTGTTCCAGTTTGGGCCACTATTCCAGTCTGCCTGCCCACTAGTCCATGGGGTAAGAGGACAGGGTATGCCACACAGACGGCCATAGTTTAGGTAGACTGGAAACTGGGCGTTGAGGAGGTAGGTCTCTGCTGATTTGTGTTAGTCTGGAATGGCACATAAAATGACTGCTCCATCATGTTGATGAACCTGAACTGTCTGATGCAGCGGCTTCTGGTAGCAAGGCGCCTGGAGTGCACAGCGTCATAGAAACCAGTGACGCTGTGCACTACGGGTGTCAGGAGGAGCATGGCAACAGAGCTGATGGCACAATGGGGGCAGAGCTGATGGCACAATGGGGGCAGAGCTGATGGCACAATGGGGGCAAAGCTGATGATGGCACAAGGGGGCAGAGCTGCTGATGGCACAAGGGGGCAGAGCTGCTGATGGCACAAGGGGGCAGAGCTGCTGATGGCACAAGGGGGCAGAGCTGCTGATGGCACAAGGGGGCAGAGCTGCTGATGGCACAAGGGGGCAGAGCTGCTGATGGCACAAGGGGGCAGAGCTGATGGAACAAGGGGGCAGAGCTGATGGCACTGGGGGGAACTGATGCACTTGGGCTGATCGCACAGTGGGGAACAAAGGGTGTTGGGGGCTAATGGCAGGGGGTCTGAGTTTTTATAAAGGAAAACAGTATTATTTTTTTCTTATTAGATTACTCGATTAATCGTAAAAAATAATCGATAGAATACTCGATTACTAAAATAATCGTTTACTGCAGCCCTAGTAGGAACAGTCTATATTCAATGGCAAGGGAACTTGACCACACTGACTGGTGGCTGAGACTGGTGGCTGTGGCTGAGACTGCTGGCACTGACTGGTGGCTGTGGCTGAGACTGCTAGCACTGACTGGTGGCTGTGGCCGAGACTGCTGGCACTGACTGGTGGCTGTGGCCGAGACTGCTGGCACTGACTGGTGGCTGTGGCTGAGACTTCTGGCTACGGCTGAGACTGCTGGCAATGACTGGTGGCTGTGGCTGAGACTGCTGGCACTGACTGGTGCCCGAGACTGGTGGCTGTGGCTGAGATTGCTGACTGTGGCTTGTGGCTGAAAGAAACTGCTGGCACTGAGTGCTGGCTGTGGCTGAGACTGCTGACTGCGGCTTGTGGCTGAGACTGCTGGCACTGAGTGCTGGCTGTGGCTGGTGGCACTGACTGATGGCTGAGACTGCTGGCACTGAGTGCTGGCTGTGGCTGAGACTGCTGACTGCGGCTGGTGGCTGAGACTGCTGGCACTGACTGGTGGCTGTGGCTGAGACTGCTGACTGCGGCTTGTGGCTGAGACTGCTGGCACTGAGTGCTGGCTGTGGCTGATGGCACTGACTGATGGCTGAGACTGCTGGCACTGACTGGTGGCTGTGGCTGAGACTGCTGACTGCGGCTTGTGGCTGAGACTGCTGGCACTGAGTGCTGGTTGTGGCTGGTGGCACTGACTGATGGCTGAGACTGGTGGCTGTGGCTGGTGGCACTGACTGATGGGTGAGATGTCTGGCACTGACTGGTGGCTGACACTGCTGGCACTGTGACTGGTGGCTGGGGCTGTACGACTGGCACTGACTGCTGGTGCTGAGACTGCTGGTAGCGACTGGTAGGTCAGACTGCTGACAGGGACTGTGAAAGACGAACTGAAATGGTGTCGCTCCGCCCTATTTGCCGGCGCGCAGATGTGGGCGGTGCAGGCAGCGTGTGGAGCGCCGTATCCTGATTGGTTGGCGCGCTGGTGTAAGCGGTGCGGGGGGCGTGTTATTAGGGTTATTCCTATAGAAATAATTTGCTAGATGTAGTTGTGCACTGTGTGTATGTATATATGAGGCAAGGTAACCAAAAAATGGCTGTTATAGCAGTTTTTATTATTAGTTTTTTTACAATGTTCACCTAACAGAGTGGATATTGTGATATTTTTATAGAGCAGATTGTAACGATGCAGCGATACCTAATAAGTCTATTTTTTTTTATGTTATTTTGGATTTACACAATAAATTATTATTTTTTTAAAATCATGTTTTTGTGTTTCCATTTTCTGAAAGCCATAAAAAAAAATTTGGGGCGATTGTCTTAGGTAGGGTCTCATTTTTTGCTGGAAGAGATGATGGTTTGATTGGTACCATTTTGGGGCACACATGAATTTTTGATCGCTTGGTATTACACATTTTGTGATGTAAGGTGATAAAAAAAAAGGCTTTTTTGGCAATTTTTTTTTTTTATGGTGTTCACCAGATGGGTTGGATCACATGCTATTTTTATAGAGCAGGTCGTTACGGACATGACGATACCTAATATGTGCATTTTTTTTAACTTTATTTTATTCAATAAAAGCATGTTTAGAAAAAAAAAGCATGTTTTTGTGTCTCCATTTTCTGAAAGATTATTTAATTTTTTTTGGACTATTGGCTTATGTAGGGGCTCATTTTTTGAGGTCACGGTTTGATTGGTGCTAATTTTGGATACATATGACTTTTTGATCACTTTTTATACCATTTTTTGGGAAGTGCGGCGGGCAAAATTGCAATTCCATCATAGTTCTTCTCTTTTTTTTATGGTGTTCACCATGCGGTAAAAGTAACATGATTCTTTTATAGATCAGATCCTTACGGACGCAGCGATACCAAACATGTTTAGCGGTTTCAAATTTTTTACATTTTTAACCAATTATGTGTAATAATTTTTTAAACTTTTTTGCACTTTTTTTTTACATTTTTTGGACACAGACCTACTTGGTTTTTAACCCCTTAAGGACTTAGGACGTACCGGTATGCCATGTTTGCCGAGTCCTTAAGGACCCATGACGTACCGGTACGTCCTAACTTTAAAACTACATTGCAGCGCGGCGGGGGTTAATCGGAACAGGATGTCTTCTGAAATCATTCAGCGGGCATCCTGTCACAACGCCGGGGGGGTTCAAGTGACCCCCCGCATCAGCGATCGCAGCAAACCGCAGGTCAATTCAGATTTACCTGAGGTTTGCGGCTTTACCTGAGGTTTGCGGGGGCGATCGGCGGTGACATAGGGTCCCCGTAGGGCTGTGGGGGGGGGGGGACCCGATGGCATGGAAGACAGCGGGATGTCTAAGGAAGGCATTGCGCTGCCTTCCGGTGACGAGCCTGTGAGATCCAGCCCCCCGGAAGCTGTATGAGTAATGCACACAGTATTACTCATACAGCCAATGCATTCCAATACAGAAGTATTGGAATGCATTGTAAAGGGGATTAGACCCCCAAAAGTTCAAGTCCCAAAGTGGGACAAAAAATAAAGTAAAAGAAAGTTGAAAAAATAAAGTTTTCCGCAAAAAAAATAAAAGTTTCAAGTAAAAATAAACAAAAACGTAATTTTCCCCAAATAAAGTTAAAAAAAATTGGTAAAAAATAGGGGGGGGGGGAGTATACATATTAGGTATCGCCGGCTCTATAAACATATCACATGACCTAACCCCTCAGATAAACACCGTAAAAAATAAAAAATAAAAACTGTGCTAAATAAACAATTTTTTTGTCACCTTACATCACAAAGGTACAACAGCAAGCGATCAAAAAGGCGTTTGCCCAACAAAATAGTACCAATATAACTGTCACCTCATCCCGCAAAAAATGAACCCCTACCTGAGACAATCGCCCAAAAAATAAAAAAAACTATTGCTCAGAATATGGAGACACTAAAACATCCTTTTTTTTGTTTTAAAAAGGCTGTTATTGTGCAAAACTTACATAAAAAAAAAAAAAAGGATACATATTTGGTATCGCCGCGTCCGTATCGACCGGCTCTATAAAAATATCACATGACCTAACCCCTGAGAAGAACACTGTGAAAAAATAAAAATAAAAACTGTGCTAAATAAACCATTTTTTGTCATATGCACCCCAAAATAGTGCCAATCAAATCGTCATCTCATCCCGCAAAAAATGAGACCCTACCTACGATAATCGCCCAAAAACGGAAAAAATTATGGCTCTCAGACTATGGAAACACTAAAACATGATTTTTTATGCTTCAAAAATGAAATCATTGTGTAAAACTTACATAAATAAAAAAAAAGTATACATATTAGATATCGCAGCGTCCGTAATAACTTGCTCTATAAAAATATCACATGACCTAACCCCTCAGGTGAATACCGTAAAAAAATAAAAATAAAAACAGTGTAAAAAAAGCCATTTTCTGTCACTTTACATCACAAAAAGTGTAATAGCAAGCGATCAAAAAGTCACACACACCCCAAAATAGACAACCTGGTCTATAAAAATATCACATGATCTAACCTGTCAGACGAATGTTGTAACAAAAAATAAAAACGGTGCCAAAACAGCTATTTCTTATTACCTTTTGCCTCACAAAAAGTGTAATATAGAGCAACCAAAGATCATATGTACCCTAAACTAGTACCAACAATACTGCCACCCTATCCTGTAGTTTCTAAAATGGGGTCACTTTTTTGGAGTTTCTACTCTCGGGGGGCATCAGGGGGGCTTCAAATGGGACATGGTGTCAAAAAACCAGTCCAGCAAAACCTGCCTTCCAAAAACCGTATGGCGTTCCTTTCCTTCTGCGCCCTGCCGTGTGCCCGTACAGCAGTTTACGACCACATATGGGGTGTTTCTGTAAACTACAGAATCTGGGCCATAAATATTGAGTTTGGTTTGGCTGTTAACCCTTGCTTTGTAACTGGAAAGAAATTATTAAAATGGAAAATCTGCCAAAAATGTTAAATTTTGAAATTGTAGCTCTATTTTCCCTTTATTCTTGTGGAACGCCTAAAGGGTTAACAAAATTTGTAAAATCAGTTTTGAATACCTTGAGGGGTGTAGTTTATAGAATGGGGTCATTTTTGGGTGGTTTCTATTATGTAAGCCTCGCAAAGTGACTTCAGACCTGAACTGGTCCCTAAAAATTGGGTTTTGCTTCAAAACTTCTAAGCCTTGTAACATCCCCAAAAAATAAAATATCATTCCCAAAGTGATCCAAACATGAAGTAGACATATGGGGAATGTAAAGTAATAACTATTTTTGGAGGTATTACTATGTATTACAGAAGTAGAGAAATTGAAACTAGGAAATTTGCAATTTTTTAAATTTTTTTGGTAAATTTGGTATTTGTTTTATAAATAAAAATTAATTTTTTTTACTTCATTTTACCAGTGTCATGAAGTACAATATGTGACGAAAAAACTATCTCAGAACGGCCTGTATAAGTCAAAGCCTTTTAAAGTTATCACCACTAAAAGTGACTCTGGTCAGATTTTAAAAAAATGGCCAAGTCCTTAAGGTGAAATGGGGCTGAGTCCTTAAGGGGTTAAAGATCCAGTGGGTCTTATTGAACTCTAAGGCTGGGTTCAGACCTGAGCATATTCGATATGCGCTTTTTTCAGGTGTTTTTATCGGGCGTTTTTAATGGGCGGAAACAAGCAAACGCCCATTTAGGCGCGTTCCCGCTGAAGTCTATGGGCAGGAAAGCGCGACAATACGCCCCAAAGAAGCTCCTGTACTTCTTGAGGCATAGGGCATTTTACAGCGCGTTCGTATGCGCTGTAAAACGCTCAGGTGAGAACCATGCCCATAGGGAAACATTGGTTTTTGCCTGTTGAGCGTTTTACAGCGCGTAGGAACGCGCTGTAAAATGCTCAGGTCTGAACCCAGCCTTAGCCTTTAGCAGGAGCCTGATGAGATATACCACGGCAAGCCGGATGCCTGTGAAAACGTCTGGTTGCCATGGTAACCACCGGGACGCTGCCACAGTGCCGCGGCCCGATGGGGGAGGGAGCTCTCTCCCTCAGTTTACCCTTCAAGCATCGCCCGCTGCCACAGCAGAGCAGCGGCCCGATGGTGAGCCCTTCCATACAGCAGTCCCTAAGGACTGCGGCATGGAAGGGGTTAAACATTTATTTGAAGCAGAGTGTCAGCGACGTGTCCCGATTGGTCGGCGCGATGTTGCGGGCGGTGCGGCTGCGTGTGGAGCGCTGTGTCCCGATTGGTTGCCCCGCCGCGCACGCCCAGTGCAAAACTGGTGAGACACACGGACACGGCGCACGCACACAGCGCTGTTATTATATAGGATACTCTCCCTCTCAGTGTCATGTGATCCTTCATCCTCCTTCGTGTTTCTCCACCAATTTTCACAGTAAACGGGGCCATTTCTGTAAGATTCGTCCGAAATGAATGGCTAAAACGTAGGATTCATTTGGCAGACAAATTAATTCTTGTGAAATTTTGAACAAATCCAAATAGTTCAGAATCAGTCGGCTCATCTCTGTAAAGTGTATCGGCATTATCTGTATAATATGTATCTTTATATTGTGCCAACATATTCCGCAGTGATTAACAATGAGAAAGAGCAAGTGCAGAAAAGGAGACCATACCGAGTATTCAGACCAGAGCAGCGAGGAGCTGACCTCAAGGGCTCGCAATCTAGGAAGAGATAGAGGAGACACAAGAGGAGCGAGGACCTGATCACAAGAGCTTACAATCTATGAGGAGACACAAGAGGAGTGAGGGCCCTGATCACAAGAGCTTACAATCTACAGGGAGTGCAGAATTATTAGGCAAGTTGTATTTTTGAGGATTAATTTTATTATTGAACAACAACCATGTTCTCAATGAACCCAAAAAACTCATTAATATCAAAGCTGAATATTTTTGGAAGTAGTTTTTAGTTTGTTTTTAGTTTTAGCTATTTTAGGGGGATATCTGTGTGTGCAGGTGACTATTACTGTGCATAATTATTAGGCAACTTAACAAAAAACAAATATATACCCATTTCAATTATTTATTTTTACCAGTGAAACCAATATAACATCTCAACATTCACAAATATACATTTCTGACATTCAAAAACAAAACAAAAACAAATCAGTGACCAATATAGCCACCTTTCTTTGCAAGGACACTCAAAAGCCTGCCATCCATGGATTCTGTCAGTGTTTTGATCTGTTCACCATCAACATTGCGTGCAGAAGCAACCACAGCCTCCCAGACACTGTTCAGAGAGGTGTACTGTTTTCCCTCCTTGTAAATCTCACATTTGATGATGGACCACAGGTTCTCAATGGGGTTCAGATCAGGTGAACAAGGAGGCCATGTCATTAGATTTTCTTCTTTTATACCCTTTCTTGCCAGCCACGCTGTGGAGTACTTGGACGCGTGTGATGGAGCATTGTCCTGCATGAAAATCATGTTTTTATTGAAGGATGCAGACTTCTTCCTGTACCACTGCTTGAAGAAGGTGTCTTCCAGAAACTGGCAGTAGGACTGGGAGTTGAGCTTGACTCCATCCTCAACCCGAAAAGGCCCCACAAGCTCATCTTTGATGATACCAGCCCAAACCAGTACTCCACCTCCACCTTGCTGGCGTCTGAGTCGGACTGGAGCTCTCTGCCCTTTACCAATCCAGCCACGGGCCCATCCATCTGGCCCATCAAGACTTACTCTCATTTCATCAGTCCATAAAACCTTAGAAAAATCAGTCTTGAGATATTTCTTGGCCCAGTCTTGACGTTTCAGCTTGTGTGTCTTGTTCAGTGGTGGTCGTCTTTCAGCCTTTCTTACCTTGGCCATGTCTCTGAGTATTGCACACCTTGTGCTTTTGGGCACTCCAGTGATGTTGCAGCTCTGAAATATGGCCAAACTGGTGGCAAGTGGCATCTTGGAAGCTGCACGCTTGACTTTTCTCAGTTCATGGGCAGTTATTTTGCGCCTTGGTTTTTCCACACGCTTCTTGCGACCCTGTTGACTATTTTGAATGAAACGCTTGATTGTTCGATGATCACGCTTCAGAAGCTTTGCAATTTTAAGAGTGCTGCATCCCTCTGCAAGATATCTCACTATTTTTGACTTTTCTGAGCCTGTCAAGTCCTTCTTTTGACCCATTTTGCCAAAGGAAAGGAAGTTGCCTAATAATTATGCACACCTAATATATGGTGTTGATGTCATTAGACCACACCCCTTCTCATTACAGAGATGCACATCACCTAATATGCTTAATTGGTAGTAGGCTTTCGAGCCTATACAGCTTGGAGTAAGACAACATGCATAAAGAGGATGATGTGGTCAAAATACTCATTTGCCTAATAATTCTGCACGCAGTGTATAAGGAGACACAAGAGGAGCGAGGACCTGATCGCAAGAGCTTACAATCTATAAGGAGACAAGAGGAGCGAAGGCCCTGATCACAAGAGCTTACAATCTATGAGGAGATAGAGGAGACATAAGAAGAGTGAGGACCTGATCACAAGAACTTACAATCTATGAGGAGACACAAGAGGAGTGAGGGCCCTGATCACAAGGGCTTACAATCTATGAGGAGACACAAGAGGAGCGAGGACCTGATCACAAGAGCTTACAATCTATGAGGAGATAGAGGAGACACAAGAGGAGTGAGGACCTGATCACAAGAGCTTACAATCTATGAGGAGACACAAGAGAAGCGAAGACCTGATCACAAGAGCTTACAATCTATGAGGAGTGAGGGCCCTGATCACAAGAGCTTACAATCTATGAGGAGACACAAGAGAAGTGAGGGCCCTGATCACAAGAGCTTACAATCTATGAGGAGACACAAGAGAAGTGAGGGCCCTGATCACAAGAGCTTACAATCTATGAGGAGACACAAGAGGAGTGAGGGCCCTGATCACAAGAGCTTACAATCTATGAGGAGACACAAGAGGAGTGAGGGCCTGATCACAAGAGCTTACAATCTATGAGGAGACACAAGAGGAGTGAGGGCCCTGATCACAAGAGCTTACAATCTATGAGGAGACACAAGAGAAGTGAGGGCCCTGATCACAAGAGCTTACAATCTATGAGGAGACACAAGAGGAGTGAGGGCCCTGATCACAAGAGCTTACAATCTATGAGGAGATAGAGGAGACATAAGAAGAGTGAGGACCTGATCACAAGAGCTTACAATCTATGAGGAGACACAAGAGGAGTGAGGACCTGATCACAAGAGCTTACAATCTATGAGGAGACACAAGAGGAGCGAGGACCTGATCACAAGAGCTTACAATCTATGAGGAGACACAAGAGGAGCGAGGACCTGATCACAAGAGCTTACAATCTATAAGGAGACAAGAGGAGCGAAGGCCCTGATCACAAGAGCTTACAATCTATGAGGAGATAGAGGAGACATAAGAAGAGTGAGGACCTGTATAATATGTATCTTTATATTGTGCCAACATATTCCGCAGTGATTAACAATGAGAAAGAGCAAGTGCAGAAAAGGAGACCATACCGAGTATTCAGACCAGAGCAGCGAGGAGCTGACCTCAAGGGCTCGCAATCTAGGAAGAGATAGAGGAGACACAAGAGGAGCGAGGACCTGATCACAAGAGCTTACAATCTATGAGGAGACACAAGAGGAGTGAGGGCCCTGATCACAAGAGCTTACAATCTATAAGGAGACACAAGAGGAGCGAGGACCTGATCACAAGAGCTTACAATCTATAAGGAGACAAGAGGAGCGAAGGCCCTGATCACAAGAGCTTACAATCTATGAGGAGATAGAGGAGACATAAGAAGAGTGAGGACCTGATCACAAGAACTTACAATCTATGAGGAGACACAAGAGGAGCGAGGACCCTGATCACAAGAGCTTACAATTTATGAGGAGACACAAGAGGAGCGAGGACCTGATCACAAGAGCTTACAATCTATAAGGAGACAAGAGGAGCGAGAGCCCTGATCACAAGAGCTTACAATCTATGAGGAGACACAGGAGGAGTGAGGACCTGATCACAAGAGCTTACAATCTATGAGGAGACATAAGAGGAGTGAGGGCCCTGATCACAAGAGCTTACAATCTATGAGGAGACACAAGAGGAGCGAGGACCTGATCACAAGAGCTTACAATCTATGAGGAGACATAAGAGGAGTGAGGGCCCTGATCACAAGAGCTTACAATCTATGAGGAGACACAAGAGGAGTGAGGGCCCTGATCACAAGAGCTTACAATCTATGAGGAGACACAAGAGGAGCGAGGACCTGATCACAAGAGCTTACAATCTATGAGGAGACATAAGAGGAGTGAGGGCCCTGATCACAAGAGCTTACAATCTATGAGGAGACACAAGAGGAGCGAGGACCTGATCACAAGAGCTTACAATCTATGAGGAGTGAGGGCCCTGATCACAAGAGCTTACAATCTATGAGGAGACACAAGAGGAGCGAGGACCTGATCACAAGAGCTTACAATCTATGAGGAGACATAAGAGGAGTGAGGGCCCTGATCACAAGAGCTTACAATCTATGAGGAGACACAAGAGGAGCGAGGACCTGATCACAAGAGCTTACAATCTATGAGGAGACACAAGAGAAGTGAGGGCCCTGATCACAAGAGCTTACAATCTATGAGGAGACACAAGAGGAGCGAGGACCTGATCACAAGAGCTTACAATCTATGAGGAGACACAAGAGAAGTGAGGGCCCTGATCACAAGAGCTTACAATCTATGAGGAGACACAAGAGGAGCGAGGACCTGATCACAAGAACTTACAATCTATGAGGAGACACAAGAGAAGTGAGGGCCCTGATCACAAGAGCTTACAATCTATGAGGAGATAGAGGAGACACAAGAGGAGTGAGGGCCCTGATCACAAGAGCTTACAATCTATGAGGAGACACAAGAGAAGTGAGGGCCCTGATCACAAGGGCTTACAATCTATGAGGAGACACAAGAGGAGCGAGGACCTGATCACAAGAACTTACAATCTATGAGGAGACACAAGAGGAGCGAGGACCTGATCACAAGAGCTTACAATCTATGAGGAGATAGAGGAGACACAAGAGGAGTGAGGACCTGATCACAAGAGCTTACAATCTATGAGGAGACACAAGAGAAGCGAAGACCTGATCACAAGAGCTTACAATCTATGAGGAGTGAGGGCCCTGATCACAAGAGCTTACAATCTATGAGGAGACACAAGAGAAGTGAGGGCCCTGATCACAAGAGCTTACAATCTATGAGGAGACACAAGAGAAGTGAGGGCCCTGATCACAAGAGCTTACAATCTATGAGGAGACACAAGAGGAGTGAGGGCCCTGATCACAAGAGCTTACAATCTATGAGGAGACACAAGAGGAGTGAGGGCCCTGATCACAAGAGCTTACAATCTATAAGGAGACAAGAGGAGCAAGAGCCCTGATCACAAGAGCTTACAATCTATGAGGAGACACAAGAGAAGTGAGGGCCCTGATCACAAGAGCTTACAATCTATGAGGAGACACAAGAGGAGTGAGGGCCCTGATCACAAGAGCTTACAATCTATGAGGAGATAGAGGAGACATAAGAAGAGTGAGGACCTGATCACAAGAGCTTACAATCTATGAGGAGACACAAGAGGAGTGAGGACCTGATCACAAGAGCTTACAATCTATGAGGAGATAGAGGAGACACAAGAGGAGCGAGGACCTGATCACAAGAGCTTACAATCTATGAGGAGACACAAGAGGAGCGAGGACCTGATCACAAGAGCTTACAATCTATGAGGAGACACAAGAGGAGCGAGGACCCTGATCACAAGAGCTTACAATCTATGAGGAGACACAAGAGGAGCGAGGACCTGATCACAAGAGCTTACAATCTATAAGGAGACAAGAGGAGCAAGAGCCCTGATCACAAGAGCTTACAATCTATGAGGAGACACAAGAGGAGCGAGGACCTGATCACAAGAACTTACAATCTATGAGGAGACACAAGAGGAGCGAGGACCTGATCACAAGAGCTTACAATCTATGAGGAGTGAGGGCCCTGATCACAAGAGCTTACAATCTATGAGGAGACACAAGAGAAGTGAGGGCCCTGATCACAAGAGCTTACAATCTATGAGGAGACACAAGAGGAGCGAGGACCCTGATCACAAGAGCTTACAATCTATGAGGAGACACAAGAGGAGCGAGGACCTGATCACAAGAGCTTACAATCTATAAGGAGACAAGAGGAGCAAGAGCCCTGATCACAAAAGCTTGCAATCTATGAGGAGACACAGGAGGAGTGAGGACCTGATCACAAGAGCTTACAATCTATGAGGAGACATAAGAGGAGTGAGGGCCCTGATCACAAGAGCTTACAATCTATGAGGAGACACAAGAGGAGTGAGGGCCCTGATCACAAGAGCTTACAATCTATGAGGAGACACAAGAGGAGTGAGGGCCCTGATCACAAGAGCTTACAATCTATGAGGAGACACAAGAGGAGCGAGGACCTGATCACAAGAGCTTACAATCTATGAGGAGACACAAGAGAAGTGAGGGCCCTGATCACAAGAGCTTACAATCTATGAGGAGACACAAGAGGAGCGAGGACCTGATCACAAGAACTTACAATCTATGAGGAGACACAAGAGAAGTGAGGGCCCTGATCACAAGAGCTTCCAATCTATGAGGAGATAGAGGAGACACAAGAGGAGTGAGGGCCCTGATCACAAGAGCTTACAATCTATGAGGAGACACAAGAGAAGTGAGGGCCCTGATCACAAGGGCTTACAATCTATGAGGAGACACAAGAGGAGCGAGGACCTGATCACAAGAGCTTACAATCTATGAGGAGACACAAGAGGAGCGAGGACCTGATCACAAGAACTTACAATCTATGAGGAGACACAAGAGGAGTGAGGACCTGATCACAAGAGCTTACAATCTATGAGGAGACACAAGAGGAGTGAGGGCCCTGATCACAAGAGCTTACAATCTATGAGGAGACACAAGAGAAGTGAGGGCCCTGATCACAAGAGCTTACAATCTATGAGGAGACACAAGAGGAGTGAGGACCTGATCACAAGAGCTTACAATCTATGAGGAGACACAAGAGGAGTGAGGGCCCTGATCACAAGAGCTTACAATCTATGAGGAGACACAAGAGGAGCGAGGACCTGATCACAAGAGCTTACAATCTATGAGGAGATAGAGGAGACATAAGAAGAGTGAGGACCTGATCACAAGAGCTTACAATCTATGAGGAGACACAAGAGGAGCGAGGACCCTGATCACAAGAGCTTACAATCTATGAGGAGACACAAGAGGAGCGAGGACCTGATCACAAGAGCTTACAATCTATGAGGAGACACAAGAGGAGTGAGGGCCTGATCACAAGAGCTTACAATCTATGAGGAGACACAAGAGGAGCGAGGACCTGATCACAAGAACTTACAATCTATGAGGAGACACAAGAGGAGCGAGGACCTGATCACAAGAGCTTACAATCTATGAGGAGTGAGGGCCCTGATCACAAGAGCTTACAATCTATGAGGAGACACAAGAGGAGTGAGGGCCCTGATCACAAGAGCTTACAATCTATGAGGAGACACAAGAGAAGTGAGGACCTGATCACAAGAGCTTACAATCTATGAGGAGACACAAGAGGAGCGAGGACCCTGATCACAAGAGCTTACAATCTATGAGGAGACACAAGAGGAGCGAGCACCTGATCACAAGAGCTTACAATCTATAAGGAGACAAGAGGAGCAAGAGCCCTGATCACAAGAGCTTACAATCTATGAGGAGACACAGGAGGAGTGAGGACCTGATCACAAGAGCTTACAATCTATGAGGAGACATAAGAGGAGTGAGGGCCCTGATCACAAGAGCTTACAATCTATGAGGAGACACAAGAGGAGTGAGGGCCCTGATCACAAGAGCTTACAATCTATGAGGAGACACAAGAGGAGCGAGGACCTGATCACAAGAGCTTACAATCTATGAGGAGACACAAGAGAAGCGAAGACCTGATCACAAGAGCTTACAATCTATGAGGAGACACAAGAGAAGTGAGGGCCCTGATCACAAGAGCTTACAATCTATGAGGAGACACAAGAGGAGTGAGGGCCCTGATCACAAGAGCTTACAATCTATGAGGAGACACAAGAGGAGCGAGGACCTGATCACAAGAGCTTACAATCTATGAGGAGACACAAGAGGAGTGAGGGCCCTGATCACAAGAGCTTACAATCTATGAGGAGACACAAGAGGAGCGAGGACCTGATCACAAGAGCTTACAATCTATGAGGAGACACAAGAGGAGCGAGGACCTGATCACAAGAGCTTACAATCTATGAGGAGACATAAGAGGAGTGAGGGCCCTGATCACAAGAGCTTACAATCTATGAGGAGACACAAGAGGAGCGAGGACCTGATCACAAGAGCTTACAATCTATGAGGAGACATAAGAGGAGTGAGGGCCCTGATCACAAGAGCTTACAATCTATGAGGAGACACAAGAGGAGCGAGGACCTGATCACAAGAGCTTACAATCTATGAGGAGACACAAGAGAAGTGAGGGCCCTGATCACAAGAGCTTACAATCTATGAGGAGACACAAGAGGAGCGAGGACCTGATCACAAGAGCTTACAATCTATGAGGAGACACAAGAGAAGTGAGGGCCCTGATCACAAGAGCTTACAATCTATGAGGAGACACAGGAGGAGTGAGGACCTGATCACAAGAGCTTACAATCTATGAGGAGACACAAGAGAAGTGAGGGCCCTGATCACAAGGGCTTACAATCTATGAGGAGACACAAGAGGAGCGAGGACCTGATCACAAGAACTTACAATCTATGAGGAGACACAAGAGGAGTGAGGGCCCTGATCACAAGAGCTTACAATCTATGAGGAGATAGAGGAGACATAAGAAGAGTGAGGACCTGATCACAAGAGCTTACAATCTATGAGGAGACACAAGAGGAGTGAGGACCTGATCACAAGAGCTTACAATCTATGAGGAGACACAAGAGGAGCGAGGACCTGATCACAAGAACTTACAATCTATGAGGAGACACAAGAGGAGCGAGGACCTGATCACAAGAGCTTACAATCTATGAGGAGTGAGGGCCCTGATCACAAGAGCTTACAATCTATGAGGAGACACAAGAGAAGTGAGGGACCTGATCACAAGAGCTTACAATCTATGAGGAGACACAAGAGAAGTGAGGGCCCTGATCACAAGAGCTTACAATCTATGAGGAGACACAAGAGGAGCGAGGACCCTGATCACAAGAGCTTACAATCTACGAGGAGACACAAGAGGAGCGAGGACCTGATCACAAGAGCTTACAATCTATAAGGAGACAAGAGGAGCAAGAGCCCTGATCACAAGAGCTTACAATCTATGAGGAGACACAGGAGGAGTGAGGACCTGATCACAAGAGCTTACAATCTATGAGGAGACATAAGAGGAGTGAGGGCCCTGATCACAAGAGCTTACAATCTATGAGGAGACACAAGAGGAGTGAGGGCCCTGATCACAAGAGCTTACAATCTATGAGGAGACACAAGAGGAGTGAGGGCCCTGATCACAAGAGCTTACAATCTATGAGGAGACACAAGAGGAGCGAGGACCTGATCACAAGAGCTTACAATCTATGAGGAGACACAAGAGAAGTGAGGGCCCTGATCACAAGAGCTTACAATCTATGAGGAGACACAAGAGGAGCGAGGACCTGATCACAAGAACTTACAATCTATGAGGAGACACAAGAGAAGTGAGGGCCCTGATCACAAGAGCTTCCAATCTATGAGGAGATAGAGGAGACACAAGAGGAGTGAGGGCCCTGATCACAAGAGCTTACAATCTATGAGGAGACACAAGAGAAGTGAGGGCCCTGATCACAAGGGCTTACAATCTATGAGGAGACACAAGAGGAGCGAGGACCTGATCACAAGAACTTACAATCTATGAGGAGACACAAGAGGAGTGAGGACCTGATCACAAGAGCTTACAATCTATGAGGAGACACAAGAGAAGTGAGGGCCCTGATCACAAGAGCTTACAATCTATGAGGAGACACAAGAGAAGTGAGGGCCCTGATCACAAGAGCTTACAATCTATGAGGAGACACAAGAGGAGTGAGCGCCTGATCACAAGAGCTTACAATCTATGAGGAGACACAAGAGGAGTGAGGGCCCTGATCACAAGAGCTTACAATCTATGAGGAGACACAAGAGGAGCGAGGACCTGATCACAAGAGCTTACAATCTATGAGGAGATAGAGGAGACATAAGAAGAGTGAGGACCTGATCACAAGAGCTTACAATCTATGAGGAGACACAAGAGGAGCGAGGACCTGATCACAAGAGCTTACAATCTATGAGGAGACACAAGAGGAGCGAGGACCCTGATCACAAGAGCTTACAATCTATGAGGAGACACAAGAGGAGCGAGGACCTGATCACAAGAGCTTACAATCTATGAGGAGACACAAGAGGAGTGAGGGCCTGATCACAAGAGCTTACAATCTATGAGGAGACACAAGAGGAGCGAGGACCTGATCACAAGAACTTACAATCTAGGAGGAGACACAAGAGGAGCGAGGACCTGATCACAAGAGCTTACAATCTATGAGGAGTGAGGGCCCTGATCACAAGAGCTTACAATCTATGAGGAGACACAAGAGAAGTGAGGGCCCTGATCACAAGAACTTACAATCTATGAGGAGACACAAGAGGAGCAAGGACCCTGATCACAAGAGCTTACAATCTATGAGGAGACACAAGAGGAGCGAGCACCTGATCACAAGAGCTTACAATCTATAAGGAGACAAGAGGAGCAAGAGCCCTGATCACAAGAGCTTACAATCTATGAGGAGACACAGGAGGAGTGAGGACCTGATCACAAGAGCTTACAATCTATGAGGAGACATAAGAGGAGTGAGGGCCCTGATCACAAGAGCTTACAATCTATGAGGAGACACAAGAGGAGTGAGGGCCCTGATCACAAGAGCTTACAATCTATGAGGAGACACAAGAGGAGTGAGGGCCCTGATCACAAGAGCTTACAATCTATGAGGAGACACAAGAGGAGCGAGGACCTGATCACAAGAGCTTACAATCTATGAGGAGACACAAGAGAAGTGAGGGCCCTGATCACAAGAGCTTACAATCTATGAGGAGACACAAGAGGAGCGAGGACCTGATCACAAGAACTTACAATCTATGAGGAGACACAAGAGAAGTGAGGGCCCTGATCACAAGAGCTTCCAATCTATGAGGAGATAGAGGAGACACAAGAGGAGTGAGGGCCCTGATCACAAGAGCTTACAATCTATGAGGAGACACAAGAGAAGTGAGGGCCCTGATCACAAGGGCTTACAATCTATGAGGAGACACAAGAGGAGCGAGGACCTGATCACAAGAGCTTACAATCTATGAGGAGACACAAGAGGAGCGAGGACCTGATCACAAGAACTTACAATCTATGAGGAGACACAAGAGGAGTGAGGACCTGATCACAAGAGCTTACAATCTATGAGGAGACACAAGAGAAGTGAGGGCCCTGATCACAAGAGCTTACAATCTATGAGGAGACACAAGAGAAGTGAGGGCCCTGATCACAAGAGCTTACAATCTATGAGGAGACACAAGAGGAGCGAGGACCTGATCACAAGAGCTTACAATCTATAAGGAGACACAAGAGGAGTGAGGGCCCTGATCACAAGAGCTTACAATCTATGAGGAGACACAAGAGGAGCGAGGACCTGATCACAAGAGCTTACAATCTATGAGGAGATAGAGGAGACATAAGAAGAGTGAGGACCTGATCACAAGAGCTTACAATCTATGAGGAGACACAAGAGGAGCGAGGACCCTGATCACAAGAGCTTACAATCTATGAGGAGACACAAGAGGAGCGAGGACCTGATCACAAGAGCTTACAATCTATGAGGAGACACAAGAGGAGTGAGGACCTGATCACAAGAGCTTACAATCTATGAGGAGACACAAGAGGAGCGAGGACCTGATCACAAGAACTTACAATCTATGAGGAGACACAAGAGGAGCGAGGACCTGATCACAAGAGCTTACAATCTATGAGGAGTGAGGGCCCTGATCACAAGAGCTTACAATCTATGAGGAGACACAAGAGGAGTGAGGGCCCTGATCACAAGAGCTTACAATCTATGAGGAGACACAAGAGAAGTGAGGGCCCTGATCACAAGAACTTACAATCTATGAGGAGACACAAGAGGAGCGAGGACCCTGATCACAAGAGCTTACAATCTATGAGGAGACACAAGAGGAGCGAGCACCTGATCACAAGAGCTTACAATCTATAAGGAGACAAGAGGAGCAAGAGCCCTGATCACAAGAGCTTACAATCTATGAGGAGACACAGGAGGAGTGAGGACCTGATCACAAGAGCTTACAATCTATGAGGAGACATAAGAGGAGTGAGGGCCCTGATCACAAGAGCTTACAATCTATGAGGAGACACAAGAGGAGTGAGGGCCCTGATCACAAGAGCTTACAATCTATGAGGAGACACAAGAGGAGCGAGGACCTGATCACAAGAGCTTACAATCTATGAGGAGACACAAGAGAAGCGAAGACCTGATCACAAGAGCTTACAATCTATGAGGAGACACAAGAGAAGTGAGGGCCCTGATCACAAGAGCTTACAATCTATGAGGAGACACAAGAGGAGTGAGGGCCCTGATCACAAGAGCTTACAATCTATGAGGAGACACAAGAGGAGCGAGGACCTGATCACAAGAGCTTACAATCTATGAGGAGACACAAGAGGAGTGAGGGCCCTGATCACAAGAGCTTACAATCTATGAGGAGACACAAGAGGAGCGAGGACCTGATCACAAGAGCTTACAATCTATGAGGAGACACAAGAGGAGCGAGGACCTGATCACAAGAGCTTACAATCTATGAGGAGACATAAGAGGAGTGAGGGCCCTGATCACAAGAGCTTACAATCTATGAGGAGACACAAGAGGAGTGAGGGCCCTGATCACAAGAGCTTACAATCTATGAGGAGATAGAGGAGACATAAGAAGAGTGAGGACCTGATCACAAGAGCTTACAATCTATGAGGAGACACAAGAGGAGTGAGGACCTGATCACAAGAGCTTACAATCTATGAGGAGATAGAGGAGACACAAGAGGAGCGAGGACCTGATCACAAGAGCTTACAATCTATGAGGAGACACAAGAGGAGCGAGGACCTGATCACAAGAGCTTACAATCTATGAGGAGACACAAGAGGAGTGAGGGCCTGATAACAAGAGCTTACAATCTATGAGGAGACACAAGAGGAGCGAGGACCCTGATCACAAGAGCTTACAATCTATGAGGAGACACAAGAGGAGCGAGGACCCTGATCACAAGAGCTTACAATCTATGAGGAGACACAAGAGGAGCGAGGACCTGATCACAAGAGCTTACAATCTATGAGGAGACACAAGGGGAGTGAGGGCCTGATCACAAGAGCTTACAATCTATGAGGAGACACAAGAGGAGTGAGGGCCCTGATCACAAGAGCTTACAATCTATGAGGAGATAGAGGAGACATAAGAAGAGTGAGGACCTGATCACAAGAGCTTACAATCTATGAGGAGACACAAGAGGAGTGAGGACCTGATCACAAGAGCTTACAATCTATGAGGAGACACAAGAGGAGCGAGGACCTGATCACAAGAACTTACAATCTATGAGGAGACACAAGAGGAGCGAGGACCTGATCACAAGAGCTTACAATCTATGAGGAGTGAGGGCCCTGATCACAAGAGCTTACAATCTATGAGGAGACACAAGAGGAGTGAGGGACCTGATCACAAGAGCTTACAATCTATGAGGAGACACAAGAGAAGTGAGGGCCCTGATCACAAGAGCTTACAATCTATGAGGAGACACAAGAGGAGCGAGGACCCTGATCACAAGAGCTTACAATCTATGAGGAGACACAAGAGGAGCGAGGACCTGATCACAAGAGCTTACAATCTATAAGGAGACAAGAGGAGCAAGAGCCCTGATCACAAGAGCTTACAATCTATGAGGAGACACAGGAGGAGTGAGGACCTGATCACAAGAGCTTACAATCTATGAGGAGACATAAGAGGAGTGAGGGCCCTGATCACAAGAGCTTACAATCTATGAGGAGACACAAGAGGAGTGAGGGCCCTGATCACAAGAGCTTACAATCTATGAGGAGACACAAGAGGAGTGAGGGCCCTGATCACAAGAGCTTACAATCTATGAGGAGACACAAGAGGAGCGAGGACCTGATCACAAGAGCTTACAATCTATGAGGAGACACAAGAGGAGTGAGGGCCCTGATCACAAGAGCTTACAATCTATGAGGAGACACAAGAGGAGCGAGGACCTGATCACAAGAACTTACAATCTATGAGGAGACACAAGAGAAGTGAGGGCCCTGATCACAAGAGCTTCCAATCTATGAGGAGATAGAGGAGACACAAGAGGAGTGAGGGCCCTGATCACAAGAGCTTACAATCTATGAGGAGACACAAGAGAAGTGAGGGCCCTGATCACAAGGGCTTACAATCTATGAGGAGACACAAGAGGAGCGAGGACCTGATCACAAGAACTTACAATCTATGAGGAGACACAAGAGGAGTGAGGACCTGATCACAAGAGCTTACAATCTATGAGGAGACACAAGAGAAGTGAGGGCCCTGATCACAAGAGCTTACAATCTATGAGGAGACACAAGAGAAGTGAGGGCCCTGATCACAAGAGCTTACAATCTATGAGGAGACACAAGAGGAGTGAGCGCCTGATCACAAGAGCTTACAATCTATGAGGAGACACAAGAGGAGTGAGGGCCCTGATCACAAGAGCTTACAATCTATGAGGAGACACAAGAGGAGCGAGGACCTGATCACAAGAGCTTACAATCTATGAGGAGATAGAGGAGACATAAGAAGAGTGAGGACCTGATCACAAGAGCTTACAATCTATGAGGAGACACAAGAGGAGCGAGGACCTGATCACAAGAGCTTACAATCTATGAGGAGACACAAGAGGAGCGAGGACCCTGATCACAAGAGCTTACAATCTATGAGGAGACACAAGAGGAGCGAGGACCTGATCACAAGAGCTTACAATCTATGAGGAGACACAAGAGGAGTGAGGGCCTGATCACAAGAGCTTACAATCTATGAGGAGACACAAGAGGAGCGAGGACCTGATCACAAGAACTTACAATCTAGGAGGAGACACAAGAGGAGCGAGGACCTGATCACAAGAGCTTACAATCTATGAGGAGTGAGGGCCCTGATCACAAGAGCTTACAATCTATGAGGAGACACAAGAGAAGTGAGGGCCCTGATCACAAGAACTTACAATCTATGAGGAGACACAAGAGGAGCAAGGACCCTGATCACAAGAGCTTACAATCTATGAGGAGACACAAGAGGGGCAAACACCTGATCACAAGAGCTTACAATCTATAAGGAGACAAGAGGAGCAAGAGCCCTGATCACAAGAGCTTACAATCTATGAGGAGACACAGGAGGAGTGAGGACCTGATCACAAGAGCTTACAATCTATGAGGAGACATAAGAGGAGTGAGGGCCCTGATCACAAGAGCTTACAATCTATGAGGAGACACAAGAGGAGTGAGGGCCCTGATCACAAGAGCTTACAATCTATGAGGAGACACAAGAGGAGTGAGGGCCCTGATCACAAGAGCTTACAATCTATGAGGAGACACAAGAGGAGCGAGGACCTGATCACAAGAGCTTACAATCTATGAGGAGACACAAGAGAAGTGAGGGCCCTGATCACAAGAGCTTACAATCTATGAGGAGACACAAGAGGAGCGAGGACCTGATCACAAGAGCTTACAATCTATGAGGAGACACAAGAGAAGTGAGGGCCCTGATCACAAGAGCTTCCAATCTATGAGGAGATAGAGGAGACACAAGAGGAGTGAGGGCCCTGATCACAAGAGCTTACAATCTATGAGGAGACACAAGAGAAGTGAGGGCCCTGATCACAAGGGCTTACAATCTATGAGGAGACACAAGAGGAGCGAGGACCTGATCACAAGAACTTACAATCTATGAGGAGACACAAGAGGAGCGAGGACCTGATCACAAGAACTTACAATCTATGAGGAGACACAAGAGGAGTGAGGACCTGATCACAAGAGCTTACAATCTATGAGGAGACACAAGAGAAGTGAGGGCCCTGATCACAAGAGCTTACAATCTATGAGGAGACACAAGAGAAGTGAGGGCCCTGATCACAAGAGCTTACAATCTATGAGGAGACACAAGAGGAGTGAGGGCCTGATCACAAGAGCTTACAATCTATGAGGAGACACAAGAGGAGTGAGGGCCCTGATCACAAGAGCTTACAATCTATGAGGAGACACAAGAGGAGCGAGGACCTGATCACAAGAGCTTACAATCTATGAGGAGATAGAGGAGACATAAGAAGAGTGAGGACCTGATCACAAGAGCTTACAATCTATGAGGAGACACAAGAGGAGCGAGGACCTGATCACAAGAGCTTACAATCTATGAGGAGACACAAGAGGAGTGAGGGCCTGATCACAAGAGCTTACAATCTATGAGGAGACACAAGAGGAGCGAGGACCTGATCACAAGAACTTACAATCTATGAGGAGACACAAGAGGAGCGAGGACCTGATCACAAGAGCTTACAATCTATGAGGAGTGAGGGCCCTGATCACAAGAGCTTACAATCTATGAGGAGACACAAGAGGAGTGAGGGCCCTGATCACAAGAGCTTACAATCTATGAGGAGACACAAGAGAAGTGAGGGCCCTGATCACAAGAACTTACAATCTATGAGGAGACACAAGAGGAGCGAGGACCCTGATCACAAGAGCTTACAATCTATGAGGAGACACAAGAGGAGCGAGCACCTGATCACAAGAGCTTACAATCTATAAGGAGACAAGAGGAGCAAGAGCCCTGATCACAAGAGCTTACAATCTATGAGGAGACACAGGAGGAGTGAGGACCTGATCACAAGAGCTTACAATCTATGAGGAGACATAAGAGGAGTGAGGGCCCTGATCACAAGAGCTTACAATCTATGAGGAGACACAAGAGGAGTGAGGGCCCTGATCACAAGAGCTTACAATCTATGAGGAGACACAAGAGGAGCGAGGACCTGATCACAAGAGCTTACAATCTATGAGGAGACACAAGAGAAGCGAAGACCTGATCACAAGAGCTTACAATCTATGAGGAGACACAAGAGAAGTGAGGGCCCTGATCACAAGAGCTTACAATCTATGAGGAGACACAAGAGGAGTGAGGGCCCTGATCACAAGAGCTTACAATCTATGAGGAGACACAAGAGGAGCGAGGACCTGATCACAAGAGCTTACAATCTATGAGGAGACACAAGAGGAGTGAGGGCCCTGATCACAAGAGCTTACAATCTATGAGGAGACACAAGAGGAGCGAGGACCTGATCACAAGAGCTTACAATCTATGAGGAGACACAAGAGGAGCGAGGACCTGATCACAAGAGCTTACAATCTATGAGGAGACATAAGAGGAGTGAGGGCCCTGATCACAAGAGCTTACAATCTATGAGGAGACACAAGAGGAGCGAGGACCTGATCACAAGAGCTTACAATCTATGAGGAGACATAAGAGGAGTGAGGGCCCTGATCACAAGAGCTTACAATCTATGAGGAGACACAAGAGGAGCGAGGACCTGATCACAAGAGCTTACAATCTATGAGGAGACACAAGAGAAGTGAGGGCCCTGATCACAAGAGCTTACAATCTATGAGGAGACACAAGAGGAGCGAGGACCTGATCACAAGAGCTTACAATCTATGAGGAGACACAAGAGAAGTGAGGGCCCTGATCACAAGAGCTTACAATCTATGAGGAGACACAGGAGGAGTGAGGACCTGATCACAAGAGCTTACAATCTATGAGGAGACACAAGAGAAGTGAGGGCCCTGATCACAAGGGCTTACAATCTATGAGGAGACACAAGAGGAGCGAGGACCTGATCACAAGAACTTACAATCTATGAGGAGATAGAGGAGACACAAGAGGAGTGAGGACCTGATCACAAGAGCTTACAATCTATGAGGAGACACAAGAGAAGCGAAGACCTGATCACAAGAGCTTACAATCTATGAGGAGTGAGGGCCCTGATCACAAGAGCTTACAATCTATGAGGAGACACAAGAGAAGTGAGGGCCCTGATCACAAGAGCTTACAATCTATGAGGAGACACAAGAGGAGTGAGGGCCCTGATCACAAGAGCTTACAATCTATGAGGAGACACAAGAGGAGTGAGGGCCTGATCACAAGAGCTTACAATCTATGAGGAGACACAAGAGGAGTGAGGGCCCTGATCACAAGAGCTTACAATCTATGAGGAGACACAAGAGAAGTGAGGGCCCTGATCACAAGAGCTTACAATCTATGAGGAGACACAAGAGGAGTGAGGGCCCTGATCACAAGAGCTTACAATCTATGAGGAGATAGAGGAGACATAAGAAGAGTGAGGACCTGATCACAAGAGCTTACAATCTATGAGGAGACACAAGAGGAGTGAGGACCTGATCACAAGAGCTTACAATCTATGAGGAGATAGAGGAGACACAAGAGGAGCGAGGACCTGATCACAAGAGCTTACAATCTATGAGGAGACACAAGAGGAGCGAGGACCTGATCACAAGAGCTTACAATCTATGAGGAGACACAAGAGGAGTGAGGGCCTGATCACAAGAGCTTACAATCTATGAGGAGACACAAGAGGAGCGAGGACCCTGATCACAAGAGCTTACAATCTATGAGGAGACACAAGAGGAGCGAGGACCTGATCACAAGAGCTTACAATCTATGAGGAGACACAAGGGGAGTGAGGGCCTGATCACAAGAGCTTACAATCTATGAGGAGACACAAGAGGAGTGAGGGCCCTGATCACAAGAGCTTACAATCTATGAGGAGATAGAGGAGACATAAGAAGAGTGAGGACCTGATCACAAGAGCTTACAATCTATGAGGAGACACAAGAGGAGTGAGGACCTGATCACAAGAGCTTACAATCTATGAGGAGACACAAGAGGAGCGAGGACCTGATCACAAGAACTTACAATCTATGAGGAGACACAAGAGGAGCGAGGACCTGATCACAAGAGCTTACAATCTATGAGGAGTGAGGGCCCTGATCACAAGAGCTTACAATCTATGAGGAGACACAAGAGAAGTGAGGACCTGATCACAAGAGCTTACAATCTATGAGGAGACACAAGAGAAGTGAGGGCCCTGATCACAAGAGCTTACAATCTATGAGGAGACACAAGAGGAGCGAGGACCCTGATCACAAGAGCTTACAATCTACGAGGAGACACAAGAGGAGCGAGGACCTGATCACAAGAGCTTACAATCTATAAGGAGACAAGAGGAGCAAGAGCCCTGATCACAAGAGCTTACAATCTATGAGGAGACACAGGAGGAGTGAGGACCTGATCACAAGAGCTTACAATCTATGAGGAGACATAAGAGGAGTGAGGGCCCTGATCACAAGAGCTTACAAACTATGAGGAGACACAAGAGGAGTGAGGGCCCTGATCACAAGAGCTTACAATCTATGAGGAGACACAAGAGGAGTGAGGGCCCTGATCACAAGAGCTTACAATCTATGAGGAGACACAAGAGGAGCGAGGACCTGATCACAAGAGCTTACAATCTATGAGGAGACACAAGAGAAGTGAGGGCCCTGATCACAAGAGCTTACAATCTATGAGGAGACACAAGAGGAGCGAGGACCTGATCACAAGAACTTACAATCTATGAGGAGACACAAGAGAAGTGAGGGCCCTGATCACAAGAGCTTCCAATCTATGAGGAGATAGAGGAGACACAAGAGGAGTGAGGGCCCTGATCACAAGAGCTTACAATCTATGAGGAGACACAAGAGAAGTGAGGGCCCTGATCACAAGGGCTTACAATCTATGAGGAGACACAAGAGGAGCGAGGACCTGATCACAAGAACTTACAATCTATGAGGAGACACAAGAGGAGTGAGGACCTGATCACAAGAGCTTACAATCTATGAGGAGACACAAGAAAAGTGAGGGCCCTGATCACAAGAGCTTACAATCTATGAGGAGACACAAGAGAAGTGAGGGCCCTGATCACAAGAGCTTACAATCTATGAGGAGACACAAGAGGAGTGAGCGCCTGATCACAAGAGCTTACAATCTATGAGGAGACACAAGAGGAGTGAGGGCCCTGATCACAAGAGCTTACAATCTATGAGGAGACACAAGAGGAGCGAGGACCTGATCACAAGAGCTTACAATCTATGAGGAGATAGAGGAGACATAAGAAGAGTGAGGACCTGATCACAAGAGCTTACAATCTATGAGGAGACACAAGAGGAGCGAGGACCTGATCACAAGAGCTTACAATCTATGAGGAGACACAAGAGGAGCGAGGACCCTGATCACAAGAGCTTACAATCTATGAGGAGACACAAGAGGAGCGAGGACCTGATCACAAGAGCTTACAATCTATGAGGAGACACAAGAGGAGTGAGGGCCTGATCACAAGAGCTTACAATCTATGAGGAGACACAAGAGGAGCGAGGACCTGATCACAAGAACTTACAATCTAGGAGGAGACACAAGAGGAGCGAGGACCTGATCACAAGAGCTTACAATCTATGAGGAGTGAGGGCCCTGATCACAAGAGCTTACAATCTATGAGGAGACACAAGAGAAGTGAGGGCCCTGATCACAAGAACTTACAATCTATGAGGAGACACAAGAGGAGCGAGGACCCTGATCACAAGAGCTTACAATCTATGAGGAGACACAAGAGGAGCGAGCACCTGATCACAAGAGCTTACAATCTATAAGGAGACAAGAGGAGCAAGAGCCCTGATCACAAGAGCTTACAATCTATGAGGAGACACAGGAGGAGTGAGGACCTGATCACAAGAGCTTACAATCTATGAGGAGACATAAGAGGAGTGAGGGCCCTGATCACAAGAGCTTACAATCTATGAGGAGACACAAGAGGAGTGAGGGCCCTGATCACAAGAGCTTACAATCTATGAGGAGACACAAGAGGAGTGAGGGCCCTGATCACAAGAGCTTACAATCTATGAGGAGACACAAGAGGAGCGAGGACCTGATCACAAGAGCTTACAATCTATGAGGAGACACAAGAGGAGTGAGGGCCCTGATCACAAGAGCTTACAATCTATGAGGAGACACAAGAGGAGCGAGGACCTGATCACAAGAGCTTACAATCTATGAGGAGACACAAGAGGAGTGAGGGCCTGATCACAAGAGCTTACAATCTATGAGGAGACACAAGAGGAGCGAGGACCTGATCGCAAGAGCTTACAATCTATAAGGAGACACAAGAGGAGTGAGGGCCCTGATCACAAGAGCTTAATAATCTATAAGGAGACACAAGAGAAGTGAGGACCTGATCACAAGAGCTTACAATCTATGAGGAGAGAGAGGAGACAAGAGAAGTGAGGACATAATCACAAGAGCTTACAATCTATGAGGAGACACAAGAGGAGCGAGGACCTGATCACAATAGCTTACAATCTATGAGGAGACACAAGAGGAGTGAGGGCCCTGATCACAAGAGCTTACAATCTATAAGGAGACACAAGAGAAGCGAAGACCTGATCACAAGAGCTTACAATCTATGAGGAGACATAAGAGGAGTGAGGACCTGATCACAAGAGCTTACAATCTATAAGGAGACACAAGAGAAGCGAGGACCTGATCACAAGAGCTTACAATCTATGAGGAGACACAAGAGGAGTGAAAGCCCTGATCACAAGAGCTTACAATCTATGATGATACACAAGAGGAGCGAGGACCTGATCACAAGAGCTTACAATCTATGAGGAGACAAAAGAGGAGCGAGGGCCTGATCACAAGAGCTTACAATCTATGAGGAGATAGAGGAGCGAGGAACTGGATCACAAGAGCTTACAATCTATAAGGAGACAAGAGGAGAGAGGACCTGATCACAAGAGCTTACAATCTATGAGGAGAAACAAGAGGAGAGAGGACCTGATCACAAGAGCTTACAATCTATGAGGAGACACAAGAGGAGCGAGGACCTGATCACAAGAGCTTACAATCTATGAGGAGACACAAGAGGAGCGAGGACCTGATCACAAGAGCTTACAATCTATGAGGAGACACAAGAGGAGTGAGGACCTGATCACAAGAGCTTACAATCTATAAGGAGACAAGAGGAGCGAGGACCTGATCACAAGAGCTTACAATCTATAAGGAGACACAAGAGAAGCGAGGATCCTGATCACAAGAGCTTACAATCTATGAGGAGACACAAGAGGAGTGAGGGCCCTGATCACAAGAGCTTACAATCTATAAGGAGACAAGAGGACCGAGGACCTGATCACAAGAGCTTACAATCTATAAGGAGACACAAGAGGAGTGAGGGCCCTGATCACAAGAGCTTACAATCTATGAGGAGACACGAGAAGAGTGAGGACCTGATCACAAGAGCTTACAATCTATGAGGAGACACGAGAAGAGTGAGGACCTGATCACAAGAGCTTACAATCTATGAGGAGATAGAGGAGACACGAGAAGAGTGAGGACCTGATCACAAGAGCTTACAATCTATGAAGATATAGAGGAGACACAAGAGGAGTGAGGACCTGATCTCAAGAGCTTACAATCTATGAGGAGATAGAGGAGACACAAGAGGAATTAGGACCTGATCACAAGAGCTTACAATCTATGAGTAGATAGAGGAGACACGAGAAGAGCGAGGACCCTGATCACAAGAGCTTACAATCTATGAGGAGACACGAGAAGAGCGAGGACCTGATCACAAGAGATTACAATCTATGAGGAGACACAAGAGGAGCGAGGACCTGATCACAAGAGCTTACAATCTATAAGGAGACACAAGAGGAGTGAGGGCCCTGATCACAAGAGCTTAATAATCTATAAGGAGACACAAGAGAAGTGAGGACCTGATCACAAGAGCTTACAATCTATGAGGAGAGAGAGGAGACAAGAGAAGTGAGGACATAATCACAAGAGCTTACAATCTATGAGGAGACACAAGAGGAGCGAGGACCTGATCACAATAGCTTACAATCTATGAGGAGACACAAGAGGAGTGAGGGCCCTGATCACAAGAGCTTACAATCTATAAGGAGACACAAGAGAAGCGAAGACCTGATCACAAGGGCTTACAATCTATGAGGAGACATAAGAGGAGTGAGGACCTGATCACAAGAGCTTACAATCTATAAGGAGACACAAGAGAAGCGAGGACCTGATCACAAGAGCTTACAATCTATGAGGAGACACAAGAGGAGTGAAAGCCCTGATCACAAGAGCTTACAATCTATGATGATACACAAGAGGAGCGAGGACCTGATCACAAGAGCTTACAATCTATGAGGAGACAAAAGAGGAGCGAGGGCCTGATCACAAGAGCTTACAATCTATAAGGAGATAGAGGAGCGAGGAACTGGATCACAAGAGCTTACAATCTATAAGGAGACAAGAGGAGAGAGGACCTGATCACAAGAGCTTACAATCTATGAGGAGAAACAAGAGGAGAGAGGACCTGATCACAAGAGCTTACAATCTATGAGGAGACACAAGAGGAGCGAGGACCTGATCACAAGAGCTTACAATCTATGAGGAGACACAAGAGGAGTGAGGACCTGATCACAAGAGCTTACAATCTATAAGGAGACAAGAGGAGCGAGGACCTGATCACAAGAGCTTACAATCTATAAGGAGACACAAGAGAAGCGAGGATCCTGATCACAAGAGCTTACAATCTATGAGGAGACACAAGAGGAGTGAGGGCCCTGATCACAAGAGCTTACAATCTATAAGGAGACAAGAGGACCGAGGACCTGATCACAAGAGCTTACAATCTATAAGGAGACACAAGAGGAGTGAGGGCCCTGATCACAAGAGCTTACAATCTATGAGGAGACACGAGAAGAGTGAGGACCTGATCACAAGAGCTTACAATCTATGAGGAGACACGAGAAGAGTGAGGACCTGATCACAAGAGCTTACAATCTATGAGGAGATAGAGGAGACACGAGAAGAGTGAGGACCTGATCACAAGAGCTTACAATCTATGAAGATATAGAGGAGACACAAGAGGAGTGAGGACCTGATCTCAAGAGCTTACAATCTATGAGGAGATAGAGGAGACACAAGAGGAATTAGGACCTGATCACAAGAGCTTACAATCTATGAGTAGATAGAGGAGACACGAGAAGAGCGAGGACCCTGATCACAAGAGCTTACAATCTATGAGGAGACACGAGAAGAGCGAGGACCTGATCACAAGAGCTTACAATCTATGAGGAGACACAAGAGGAGCGAGGACCTGATCACAAGAGCTTACAATCTATAAGGAGACACAAGAGGAGTGAGGGCCCTGATCACAAGAGCTTAATAATCTATAAGGAGACACAAGAGAAGTGAGGACCTGATCACAAGAGCTTACAATCTATGAGGAGAGAGAGGAGACAAGAGAAGTGAGGACATAATCACAAGAGCTTACAATCTATGAGGAGAGAGAGGAGACAAGAGAAGTGAGGACATAATCACAAGAGCTTACAATCTATGAGGAGACACAAGAGGAGCGAGGACCTGATCACAATAGCTTACAATCTATGAGGAGACACAAGAGGAGTGAGGGCCCTGATCACAAGAGCTTACAATCTATAAGGAGACACAAGAGAAGCGAAGACCTGATCACAAGAGCTTACAATCTATGAGGAGACATAAGAGGAGTGAGGACCTGATCACAAGAGCTTACAATCTATAAGGAGACACAAGAGAAGCGAGGACCTGATCACAAGAGCTTACAATCTATGAGGAGACACAAGAGGAGTGAAAGCCCTGATCACAAGAGCTTACAATCTATGATGATACACAAGAGGAGCGAGGACCTGATCACAAGAGCTTACAATCTATGAGGAGACAAAAGAGGAGCGAGGGCCTGATCACAAGAGCTTACAATCTATGAGGAGATAGAGGAGCGAGGAACTGATCACAAGAGCTTACAATCTATAAGGAGACAAGAGGAGAGAGGACCTGATCACAAGAGCTTACAATCTATGAGGAGAAACAAGAGGAGAGAGGACCTGATCACAAGAGCTTACAATCTATGAGGAGACACAAGAGGAGCGAGGACCTGATCACAAGAGCTTACAATCTATGAGGAGACACAAGAGGAGTGAGGGCCCTGATCACAAGAGCTTACAATCTATAAGGAGACAAGAGGAGCGAGGACCTGATCACAAGAGCTTACAATCTATGAGGAGACACAAGAGGAGCGAGGACCTGATCACAAGAGCTTACAATCTATGAGGAGACACAAGAGGAGTGAGGGCCCTGATCACAAGAGCTTACAATCTATAAGGAGACAAGAGGAGCGAGGACCTGATCACAAGAGCTTACAATCTATAAGGAGACACAAGAGAAGCGAGGATCCTGATCACAAGAGCTTACAATCTATGAGGAGACACAAGAGGAGTGAGGGCCCTGATCACAAGAGCTTACAATCTATAAGGAGACAAGAGGACCGAGGACCTGATCACAAGAGCTTACAATCTATAAGGAGACACAAGAGGAGTGAGGGCCCTGATCACAAGAGCTTACAATCTATGAGGAGACACGAGAAGAGTGAGGACCTGATCACAAGAGCTTACAATCTATGAAGATATAGAGGAGACACAAGAGGAGTGAGGACCTGATCTCAAGAGCTTACAATCTATGAGGAGATAGAGGAGACACGAGAAGAGCGAGGACCCTGATCACAAGAGCTTACAATCTATGAGGAGACACGAGAAGAGCGAGGACCCTGATCACAAGAGCTGCCCTATAGTAAACATACACATGGCGCCCCCATCTGGTAATAGCTAAGCACCTTGGACCAGCACCTTGGAGAAGCGGACCTGCTGCACCGTTGCCCTCAATCTCCTTTCCATGATCCTTGGGTTCACTCCACAGTTTTTTTAAAGCTGTAGGGCATGTGAAGAGGGATGTCCACATTTTCACCAGCCATTTAGGTTAGTGTTGGGTGGAGGGTGGACTCCCGTTTCCATAGCAGCTTCACTTACATTTAATTAATGAGATTACATTTCAGTTTTTTGTTATGTCTAAAAAAAAAAAAAAAAAACAATTCCAATATTTTATAATTGATTTTTGTCATTTCTTCTCAACTCCAAAAAAGTCCTTAAATTCTAAAGGACAAAAAAAAAACAACTCCTGCGGTGAAGTCTGATTGGACTTGAAGAGACAAAGGAGCCGCCGGCAACAACAACAGCGTTTCTCCTGAGATTCTACTTTATTTTCTTAGACAAAATATTTAAATTCAAATTAGTGAAGCGAATCCCCAAAGTAATCGGTGGAGCTGCAGACACGAGAGCGAACCGCGACCGCATCTGTGAGCGGGACCGGAGTCATCTTATCGCCCGCCGCTCATTAACATGTGAAAACCTACAAGTTTATTTACTTTCCTGCTTGTGAAGGACTTGATTAATTTTGCTATTAGTATTTTCTGGGAACGTTCCAGACATTTGTATCCAGCAGAATGTGAGCCTCATGTAGTGTGGAGACTCAGCTAATTCCTCCTGTTCACACAAGCAGAAAGAATGTACGAGGAAGAATCCGGAAAGAAAGAAGAAAAAACTGCGACCGCGGAGAAAACATATCAAAAATAATACTACTAAATGATGTACAGAGGAGGCAGTATTATAGTAGTCATATTCTTGTACATAGGAGGCAGTATTATAGTAGTTATATTCTTGTACATAGGAGCAGTATTATAGTAGTTATATTCTTGTACATAGGAGCAGTATTATAGTAGTTATATTCTTGTGCATAGGAGGCAGTATTATAGTAGTTATATTCTTGTACATAGGAGCAGTATTATAGTAGTTATATCCTTGTACATAGGAGGCAGTATTATAGTAGTTATATTCTTGTACATAGGAGGCAGTATTATAGTAGTTATATTCTTGTACATAGGAGGCAGTATTATAGTAGTTATATTCTTGTACATAGGAGCAGTATTATAGTAGTTATATTCTTGTACATAGGAGCAGTATTATAGTAGTTATATTCTTGTACATAGGAGGCAGTATTATAGTAGTTATATTCTTGTACATAGGAGCAGTATTATAGTAGTTATATTCTTGTACATAGGAGCAGTATTATAGTAGTTATATTCCTGTACATAGGAGCAGTATTATAGTAGTTATATTCCTGTACATAGGAGGCAGTATTATAGTAGTTATATACTTGTACATAGGAGCAGTATTATAGTAGTTATATTCTTGTACATAGGAGCAGTATTATAGTAGTTATATTCTTGTACATAGGAGGCAGTATTATAGTAGTTATATTCTTGTACATAGGAGCAGTATTATAGTAGTTATATCCTTGTACATAGGAGGCAGTATTATAGTAGTTATATTCTTGTACATAGGAGGCAGTATTATAGTAGTTATATTCTTGTACATAGGAGCAGTATTATAGTAGTTATATTCTTGTACATAGGAGCAGTATTATAGTAGTTATATATTTGTACATAGGAGCAGTATTATAGCAGTTATATTCTTGTACATAGGAGCAGTATTATAGTAGTTATATTCTTGTACATAGGAGCAGAATTATAGTAGTTATATTCTTGTACATAGGAGGCAGTATTATAGTAGTTATATTCTTGTACATAGGAGCAGTATTATAGTAGTTATATTCCTGTACATAGGAGCAGTATTATAGTAGTTATATTCCTGTACATAGGAGGCAGTATTATAGTAGTTATATTCTTGTACATAGGAGCAGTATTATAGTAGTTATATTCTTGTACATAGGAGCAGTATTATAGTAGTTATATTCCTGTACATAGGAGCAGTATTATAGTAGTTATATTCCTGTACATAGGAGGCAGTATTATAGTAGTTATATACTTGTACATAGGAGCAGTATTATAGTAGTTATATTCTTGTACATAGGAGCAGTATTATAGTAGTTATATTCTTGTACATAGGAGGCAGTATTATAGTAGTTATATTCTTGTACATAGGAGCAGTATTATAGTAGTTATATTCCTGTACATAGGAGCAGTATTATAGTAGTTATATTCCTGTACATAGGAGGCAGTATTATAGTAGTTATATTCTTGTACATAGGAGCAGTATTATAGTAGTTATATCCTTGTACATAGGAGGCAGTATTATAGTAGTTATATTCTTGTACATAGGAGCAGTATTATAGTAGTTATATTCTTGTACATAGGAGCAGTATTATAGTAGTTATATTATTATACATAGGAGCAGTATTATAGTAGTTATATCCTTGTACATAGGAGGCAGTATTATAGTAGTTATATTCTAGTACATAGGAGCAGTATTATAGTAGTTATATTCTTGTACATAGGAGCAGTATTATAGTAGTTATATACTTGTACATAGGAGGCAGTATTATAGCAGTTATATTCTTGTACATAGGAGGCAGTATTATAGTAGTTATATTCTTGTACATAGGAGCAGTATTATAGTAGTTATATTCTTGTACATAGGAAGCAGTATTATAGTAGTTATATTCTTAACCATATTTCTTTTTATTGAAAGAAAAATTCAGGGCCGTGACCCACACAAGACAGTACATTGATGACAATATGGTACCAAATAGTATCCAGCATACATGTCAAGTGTAAGCAATACAAAACAGTTATTATCATTGACCCTAGAGTGATATCCAAGAAAAGGAAGGGGGGGGGGGGGAGATCAGGAAGGGAAGGAGGGGAGGGAAACAAGGAGGTGATAAATTTCTGCTCTATTATGTAAAGTTTCTATAGACTTTCCATGGAGACCACAATTTTAGGAAGCGAGAGCGTGAGTTATTTTCCCAGTGCGCTAGCTCCTCAAAACGGTAGATCTGGTCTACTTTATCAGTCCACATAAGGAGAGTTGGTGGGGAGTCGTTCTTCCACAAGTAGGGGATAAGTAATTTAGCTGCTGTGAGCAGCATCGTTGGAAGGTCATGTTTGGTGGGTGTGAGGGATTTGTTCGGACACCATAGCAAAATAAGCTTAGCATCCAGTGATATCTTGGTATTGCATATTTGATTAACTAAATCCTCAATTAAGGTCCAGAACGGTTGAATCTTTTGGCAGAGCCACCAAATATGTGACAAGGAGCCAGTGTCCAGGCCACATCTCCAACATTTTTCAGAAATTTCTGGGTTCAATTTATGCAAGAATTCAGGTGTTTTGTACCATCTACACAGGAGTTTAAAGGAATTCTCCTGAATCCTCACACAACGATTGAAGCCGTGTGAATGAGCTAGTATGAACGCTTTCTCTGGCTCTGTAAGGGATATGGAGAGCTCCCGTTCCCATGAGGCCACAAAACGAAGCTCCGGGGGCAGGGAGGAAAGCATTTCTTTATACATCTGAGATAATGGCCTAAGGGGGGGTTTGGTAGCCAAAACCTTCTTTTCAAGCCAGGAGGGCGAACTACTATCAGAAAATGGCCCGGTACACAATTTGGTATCTCTCTGGAAATTTGCTAGGTGGAAAAAGGGTGCTGTTTTGACCTCAGGGAGGTCCATTACTGAATCCCATTTTAAACAGCCATCCGGGAGAAGGACATCCCGCAGAGGAATATCAGCGAGCTTAGACCAAATCCCGGAGGGGTTTAACACCGTTGGATGGATGTGGCTTTGTAGTAGTCTAAGCGGCATACCAGTGTTAGGGAAATTAAAGATACGGGACTGAACCATTTTGGACCATTCCACCAACATGCCCTTCCAAACCGGGGACGTATAACAGTGATTAGCAGAGATAGGCCTAATACCCCATAAAGTAAGCAATTCTTGGTTAGACAATAGTGCATTTTCAAGACGGGAGCAAAGAGAGCTAGATTGGCGAGACATAATAGTTACGCATCTGCCTAGCTGTACAGCAGTATAATAAAGCTTCACATCTGGCATCCCAAAGCCTCCGAACCTCCTATCCCTTGTGAGGGCAGAGTAAGCAATACGTGGTGACTTGCCATTCCAAAGAAAGCGTGTGAATACCCTACGTATTTCAGTAAAATATGAATTTGGAAGCCAAATAGGTATGGATTGTAGCAAATACAGAAATTTGGGAAGGATAAAGGTCTTGATGTAATTTTTTCGTCCTACCCAAGAGACAAATGGGAGTTTCAGGTTTTGAAGATGTGTCCGGACCGTTTGAAGGAGCGGCAGGTAGTTAAGGGAAGCCAGATCTTGGACATTAGCCGAAACATGAGTACCTAAATACACAATGTCTCTGGAGGCCCAAGTGAATGGAGTAGCACGCTTCAGATCATTAATCACTGCTTGTGGACAAGAGATATTGAGAGCCATGGATTTCCCATAGTTAATTTTAAAATTCGATATAAACCCAAAATCTTCAAATATGAACAGCAATCTGGGCAAGGCTTCCCTGGGGTTTGAGGTCATGATTAAAAGGTCATCCGCGAATGCCGCAGCAACGTGTGTACAAGATCCTATTTGTAAGCCCTTTATCTCTGGGTCCATTCTTATTCTACATAAAAGGGTCTCCATCACTAAGATGAATAGTGCAGGAGATAAAGGGCATCCCTGCCTTGTCCCGTTAGTGATGCGAAATGGTGGTGACAGTGTTCCATTAACTTTGACCATGGCAGAGGGGGTCGAGTATAACGTATAAATGGCAGTAATAAATTGGTCAGGTAGGCCAAATCTCAACAGGGTCCGCGACATATAATGCCAACTGACCCTGTCGAAGGCCTTTTCCGCGTCCGTACTTACTAGCACCAAGGGCTTAGATGATCTTTTAGCCCAATTTACAAGATGAAGAAGCCTTATTGTATTTTCTGACCCCTGTCTGCCATGGACAAAACCCACCTGTTCCTCATGGACGATGTCAGGCAGCACATCCTGAAGCCTAGTGGCCAATATCTTCGCCCACCACTTCACATCACAGTTTAGCAGAGAGATTGGCCTATAGTTGCTGCAGCATGTCGGATCTTTATTCTCCTTATGTAGGACAGTAATGTGTGCCAATAAGGAATGAGGGGCAAGGGATCCACCAGTGAGAAGATGATTGCACAGGTTCCTGAAACGGGGAATTAGAACATCTTTGAAGGATTTATAATAAGTGATGGGGAACCCATCTGGTCCTGGGCTTTTGCCCGAGGGGATGGCCATGAGTACTTTGTGAATCTCTAGATCAGTGACAGGTCTAGTCAATTGAGATGCCTTGGCCGGGGCTATGGAAGGGAGATCTAAATTCTGTAGGAATTTATCAGTAGCTTCTGAGAGATCACTAACAGATGCACCATCTGGGGGGGGTAGATTGTATAGGGTCTCATAAAAAGCACAGAATGCCTTAGCTATATCTGGGGTAGATTTATGCATTTTGCCTTTGGGGTCCTTAATAGAGGAAACAAAGGAGTCAGAGAACTGCTTCTTGGCAATCGCCGACATCAGTCTGTTTCCTCTATCCCCATGTGCATAGGCTTTAAATCGTGAGCGTAGGATCAGCTTTGCAGAGGTTATATTTAATAGGTTTTTTAAGTGTACTCTGGCTTCAGTTAGTTCGGTCAGGGTGCGCTTAGCCTGTGATTCCTTGTGAGAGGATTCAAGGCGAGCAATCTTCGCTAGCAAAGCGTCTAATGCCTGTGTTCTTTGCTTTTTTACATAGGCCCCTAGTGCAATTAGTTCCCCCCTTATAACTACCTTATGGGATTCCCATAGTATGGAAGGAGAAGGCGGGGAATCTGGTGTATCATTTAGCGCGAAAAATTCGGAAAGCGAGGCCTTGATTTTGCACGCGTGGGTGGGGTCCAAAATCAAGGTGTCGTTCAAACGCCATAGGCGTTCTTTTCTCTGTGGTCCGGACAGGGAGAAGTTAATGATAACAGGGGCATGATCAGATAACGTAATACTACCAATCCGGGCTCCAGAGACATTACGAATATGTGAGTCAGACAAGAACAAATAATCTAATCTATGGAATGACATCTTGGCATGTGAATAAAATGTGTAGTCTCGGCCATTGGGGTTTATAGTACGCCAAACATCACGGACCTTCAGTTTTCTCAGGGAAGTTTTAAGCCTTTTCAAAAGCTTATAGGACACAGACGGTCTACCTACTGACGTGTCTACTGCCGGTTCAAGAGCGACATTGAAGTCGCCTCCCAAAACTAACAGTCCATCAGAAAAAGATGACAATAAAGCGAGGGTCTGAACGAGCCATGGTACTTGGCCTCTATTAGGCGCATATAGATTGGCGAATGTAACTGGAGAGTCACCAACTACCCCCTTTACAAAAATATACCTGCCCTCAGGATCCGCTGAAGTAGCGGTATGCTTGAAGGGAAGGTTTTTGTGTATAGCTACACTGACACCTCTACTGGCGGATTCATGTGTACTATGAAACCACTGAGCAAACTTCCTGGGAGGAAGATTAGGGATTTTATTTGTCCTAAAATGTGTCTCTTGCAGGAAGGCTACCGAAACTTTATCCCTCAGAAGGAGAGAGATGGTTTGAGACCTTTTGCATGGCTCGTTCAGCCCGTGTGCGTTTAGAGAGGCGACTACAATTGAGGACATGACAATATATATACTAAGGAGAAAAAGCATATATTATCCATGGAAATATCTGAGAGAGCATAGCATATATGAGCAGGATGAGGAAAGGAGGGGAAAGGGGAACAAGTAAAATAGAATAAAATAAAATAATATAAAATGAGAAAGATAACCAACAACATGTTAGGCTGGTATAAAACCAGCTCAGATGAAATATTCATCTAGAGAAAAGTAGGTGCCTACCTATCACCATCCAAGACAGGGTTGGATTGGCGAGGGGGCAGGTAAAGCACCTTTTGGTCTACAACAAAAAGGGGAGACCAACAACAAGAAATACTTCCAGCACCGGAATCTATCCGGACATTACCCTGCAAATAGGGAAAGAAAAAGTTGCCTTCATGGAGGCAGAGTTCCAAAACAGCAGAAGAGTGTCCCGGTTAAGGTCTGACGTCTCATACATAACTCTAAGCCAATAGTAAAAAAGTAAAAAAGTAAAAAATTGGCTCAAAAACAGAACAATCGTGAACAGGCCACTACCTTCTGCATAAAACACTATGCCGAGGGGCCGGGAGACAGTCATCTCTTATAGTAGAAAAATGAGGTAGGACCTAATATTGGCAGTCTATGTTAGCAGACAAATAGTACCAATGTCACCTTGGTTTGAGCTCAGGTAAGGGCTCCGTCCATCCTGCTGCGACCCAAACGATCTGACTTGTTTGCAGATGCCGTCTGCCAGGAGGACACACGTGGCGGGATAGGCAGGGGGCCATCTTGATCGGCTGGTAGCCACGAGGGGATCTCCACCGGAGGGACATCCAGGGACCTCCAAACTGACTCTAGGTCTGCGGGAGAGCGAACTGTAAGCAGCTTTCCATTCCTGGAGATCGCCAGCCCAAAGGGATATAGCCATCTGAACGGGGTCGACGTCTTCCTGAGGACTTCCAGTAAGGGCTTAAATAAGCGCCGCTTAGCCAGGGTAGATGGCGCTAGATCCTGGAACATCTGAATCGGCGTATTCTCATATTCTAGTACCTCCATTTCTCTTTGCCTTTTCAACAGTGCCGCGGTATCTACAAAACTTAGTAGGCCGCAAATCACGTCACGTGGCGGTTCTTGAGGTTTGGGCCTAGGGCGCAGCGCCCTGTGTATGCGCTCCACCACTATTCCCTCTGCTCTTTCCGGTTCAAGCATCATGGAAAATAACTCACGCGCCACTGTCGGCAAGGCCTCCGTCGCAATAGATTCAGGTAGGCCGCGGATGCGTATGTTGCGCCGGCGACTTCGGTTCTCCTGGTCTTCCAGTTTCAAGAAGGCATCGTTCAATAGGGCCTTGTGAGATGCTAGCACCTCTGATGCTTTGCCTTCATAGGTCAAAATGGCTTCTTGCGTGCCTTCTAATGTGACCACTCTCTGGCCTAGATGTTTTATGTCGTCTTTGATGTCCGCCAGATCTTGTTTGAGAGGCGTAAGGGCCGATTCAAGAACCCGGCGAAGGGTCCGCTCCGATAGAGGCGGATCTCTGGGCCTTCTATCTGAAATATCAGAGCCGCTGCCCGCGTCAGAGAGTTCTCCTGCGTCGGAGTCATGAGCATTAGACGCCGCCATATTGGCGCCTTTCTGTGTGGCAGCTCTCGGCGTTTTCCGGAGAAACTTCTCCATCTCTGGCTGTTTGGAGTGCCGTGGGGTCGACTCTGAACTTCCTCTGGTCTTCTCCTTGCCAGGTTTCCCCATAATAAAGTAAATTATAGGCTTATATAGGGTTAGTGAGCCGGAATGCTGGAGGAGCTCAAGCTCGTGCGGCCATTCAGCTGCGTGGCTAGGCTCCGCCCCCTTAGTTATATTCTTATACATAGGAGCAGTATTATAGTAGTTATATTCCTGTACATAGGAGCAGTATTATAGTAGTTATATTCTTGTACATAGGGGCAGTATTATAGTAGTTATATTCTTGTACATAGGAGGCAGTATTATAGTAGTTATATTCTTGTACATAGGAGCAGTATTATAGTAGTTATATTCTTGTACATAGGAGCAGTATTATAGTAGTTATATTCTTGTACACAGGAGGCAGTATTATAGTAGTTATATTCTTGTACATAGGAGCAGTATTATAGTAGTTATATTCTTGTACATAGGAGGCAGTATTATAGTAGTTATATTCTTGTACATAGGAGCAGTATTATAGTAGTTATATTCTTGTACATAGGAGCAGTATTATAGTAGTTATATTATTATACATAGGAGCAGTATTATAGTAGTTATAGTCTTGTACATAGGAGCAGTATTATAGTAGTTATATTCTTGTACATAGGAGGCAGTATTATAGTAGTTATATTCTTGTACATAGGAGGCAGTATTATAGTAGTTGTGAATAAGGAATAGATGTGAATAAGTATGGCTTAACATCATTAAAAAGCTGAGTCCTTTCGCTCACTGTCTGTGGCCCATAGACGTTAATAAGCCGGAGTCTTCTACCTCGGATGGTAATCTCTAGCAGAAGGCACCTTCCCATCGAGATTTCCGTTAGTCTATGTACAATTACATCATGGGTGTTAAACAAGATAGAGACCCCGGCATAAGGCTCCACAGACATCGACCAAAAGGACGGACCAGACTGCCACTCTCGCTCTGCCTCTCGTATGAGACCTGAGGTGTTTAAGCGTGTCTCTTGCAAGAAAAACACATCGGCCTTGAGGTATCTCAGGTGTTCGTAGACGGCATGTCTGGTCTTTCTAGCTCTAATACTATTCACATTGCTGGTGACCACTTTAAGATGGAAGTCTGCCATCAGGAGAAGAAGAAGAAAGATAACCCCCATCATCATAAATCAGGGTCAGAGTTTTCTTGCTGACTACCAGTTTCCATATCCCATACAGACTGTGACTCGGCATGAAGAGGTCTCCTTTTTGTGGGAGGATCCCCTCCTGGGTCGTCATCACATTCCGCCATCATACGCTTCAGCTCTCTCTCTATTTCTGCCTCTCCATCTGACTCGGAGAGCACACTGTATCTGTTGGTTGTTACAGTTCCATCAGCCTGCCTGTCCACTCTCATTTTAGTGGGTTTTTGGACGGTGGTCCATTCACCCTCAGGCCTGCGGCTGGACTTATCTTTTTTCCGTTTAAGGATTTTATTTTCCCCAGTGGTGGGTGCTGGGGCAGGGGAGGAGACAGACACTGGATGCTCTACAGGCTGCTCCACAACCTCCATGTCCCCCTCGGTGTTACCTGCCTGCGGGTGGTCCGGCACAGTATCATTCATGTGTGGGGTCTCTGGCACTGTGTATAATGACCCTGACAATAGCGCCTCCTCCTCCTGCTCCTCATCTGGGACATCTGCCCCTTCCACCAAGTCCTCATCAGGGAGATTTCTACAGATGTTATGCCACGCTTCAGGACAGTCTCTATGGGGGTGACCGATGTTACCGCACAGGTTACACCTTATGTTCTGGCAGGTGGCGCTCACATGGCCGATGTCCCCGCACAGGCTGCACTTCATCATGGTGCAGACACTCGCCACGTGACCTGATTTCCCACACTTGAAGCATAGCCTGGGCTGACCAGCATAGAAACAAACCCCTTTCTCCCGACCAATGAAGAAGGAATTGGGAAGGTGATGGGTGATGTTCTGGTGCTGGTGTAATGTAACCAGGACCCTCCATCCCCCAGTCCAGATTCCATCCTCATCCCTGGTCTTGGTCAGGTTTGACTTGAGGTCGCAATGCCTCCTGAGCCAGATAATAATATCCTGAGGGGGGACAGACTCGTTCCAGAAAATGATGGTGACATTTACAGTGTCAGGCTTAGAGATGGGAATGAAGCTGAACTTGTTCCACCCCTCAGTATCTCTGACCCGGGTGTAGAGAGCCCAGAACCGGTCCAGATCAGACATGAGCTTGAAGCTAATATCATAGCCCTGTCTGTCTGGGAGGTTTATTACTGCCAGGATGTTGGCTGGCAGGAAGCCCATCTGGGTGCACAACATGTCTCTGACCACACACCTTCTGTCAGGGAGATCTTCTTTTGCCCCTTTATGTCTAAACCTGACAACGTTCCTTCTCTTGAAGGCCTGGCCTGTGTATTTGGCGTTAGAGGGAAATGATGGAGAACCCCGACTCCAAGCATTCCCAGATGTCTGACCAGTACCAGTATCCTGCGGGGGGCGACGTGTGGGCTGCTGACCGCCCATACTGTGGGACTCTGCTGCCTGTGGTGTAACTAAAGGGGGGAACTCCTCAGCCTGAGACTGCACTGCCCCCTCCCCACCATCAATACCAGGGTTCTCTATGTTCCCAGCAGCCATAGATGACTCCTCCGCTGGAACATTATCACCCACAGAAACATCAGCAACATCAGACATGGCAGCCATAGAGGACTCCTCCACTGGGACATTATCACACACTAAAATATCAGCGACATCAGACATCTCAGCAGCCATAGAGGACTCCTCTGCTGGGACATTATCATCCACAGAGACATCAGACATCTCAGCAGCATTACAGTCCTCAGTATTAACCCCCTGCACCCCACAGTCCTGAGCGTCCTGCTCAGACACACCCTGAGGTGCTGCTACAGTGTTACCTGTAGGTGTCAGTCCACAGTCCTCCTGCAGTGCACTGCCTCCTGGGACTTGTGGTGTCTGCACTGCCACTTCATTGCTGTCATCAGGTAAGAGTCCACAGTTTTCATCTTGTGCAGTACTTACTGCTGGGACTTGTAGTACCTCACCGGGGGCTGATGCAGGACTTGGCTCTTGTTTCTTAGATGTACTTTTCTTGTACAACTCTCTCTCCTCAAAGGGAAGAGTTGCTGGCTGTAATATGGGTCTTACGTGGGACTGCAGGGTTTCAGACCTAAATGTTGATTTGGTCCCAGAGTTTTTGTCCTTCTCAAACCTCTGCTGGTTCTGGTCTCTCCCACTGGTCCCATTTTCTCCAAGACAGAGTCGATCTACTGCGCATTGTCAGCGAGTTCCTTGGCCAGTGAGTCCAGCTTCTTGTCCAGTAAGGCCTGCTTCCCTGGGTTTGCAGCCTTTAGTTTGTATGTGCAGTTTATCTGTTTCTGCAGGTACAGCTTATGTTTCTTCAGCGTCTCCATTCTCCTCACCAGTGCTGGGATCTGCTCAGCCAGGTGGAGCTCAGGTGGCTGCTCTGGAGGCCTCTGATTGCTGCTGGGGAGTTTTGCAGGCTGTTTGTTTGCAGTACAGGTTTCTGTCTGTCCTGGAACAAGAATCTGCATTTTTGGTGCAGAGCCTCGCAGTCCCTGGAGTTTTGCGGCTGCTGTCACTGCTCTTGGGTCACAATCTCCTGGTGGGCGACTGGATCCCGGCTGTGTAGCAGAGACGGTACTGGTAGCACCTTGAGGTCTTCCTCCATTACTGCCTTTGATCTCCTTCACAGCTTGCATGCCCCCAGACTTTCTGCGCTCAGAACCTATCACCACACGCTGCTGCAGATTCTCCTGGATGGTTTGCTTTTCCAGAGATGTCCTCCTCTGCCTCCCCGGGGTGGAGGTGGATTGTCCACCTGAGGCCGGCAATGGAGATTGTCTCAGCTCCTGCACACTCTGCACGGTTCTTACTTCTGGACTCTCCAACACTTTGGTCTTGCACACAGGTGACCCTTCATTCACACTGGCAGGTGGTTTCACCGGACACTTACTTTTTCCTTCTTCTTCTCTTACGCTGGAACTGGTACTGCTGACATACTTTCTGTCCATAGAAACTTTGGGATTTACATCCCCTGACGGAGTTGTCTGGGTGCTTCCCAGATTTGGCCTAGAAGCCTGGGCCTTGCTTGGGGAGCTTCCCCCCCCGGGGGTGGCCACTCCCTGGACTTTCTCCAGACATCCAAAGCCTCAGGAGAGCTCCTGACACACAACCTCTCAGCAAGGAGGCAGTATTATAGTAGTTATAGTCTTGTACATAGGAGCAGTATTATAGTAGTTATATACTTGTACATAGGAGCAGTATTATAGTAGTTATATACTTGTACATAGGAGCAGTATTATAGTAGTTATATTCTTGTACATAGAAGCAGTATTATAGTAGTTATATTCTTGTACATAGGAGCAGTATTATAGTAGTTATATTCTTGTACATAGGAGCAGTATTATAGTAGTTATATTCCTGTACATAGGAGCAGTATTATAGTAGTTATATTCTTGTACATAGGAGGCAGTATTATAGTAGTTATATTCTTGTACATAGGAGCAGTATTATAGTAGTTATATCCTTGTATATAGGATCAGTATTATAGTAGTTATATTCTTGTACATAGGAGCAGTATTATAGTAGTTATATTCTTGTACATAAGAGCAGTATTATAGTAGTTATATTCTTGTACATAGGAGCAGTATTATAGTAGTTATATTCTTGTACATAGGAGCAGTATTATAGTAGTTATATTCTTGTACATAGGAGCAGTATTATAGTAGTTATATTCTTGTACATAAGAGCAGTATTATAGTAGTTATATTCTTGTACATAAGATCAGTATTATAGTAGTTATATTCCTGTACATAGGAGCAGTATTATAGTAGTTATATTCTTGTACATAGGAGGCAGTATTATAGTAGTTATATTCTTGTACATAGGAGCAGTATTATAGTAGTTATATTCTTGTACATAGGAGACAGTATTATAGTAGTTATATTCTTATACATAGGAGGCAGTATTATAGTAGTTATATTCTTGTACATAGGAGCAGTATTATAGTAGTTATATTTTTGTACATAGGAGCAGTAATATAGTAGTTATATTCTTGTACATAGGAGCAGTATTATAGTAGTTATATTCTTGTACATATGAGCAGTATTATAGTAGTTATATTCTTGTGTATAGGAGCAGTATTATAGTAGTTATATTCTTGTACATAGGAGCAGTATTATAGTAGTTATATTCTTGTACATAGGAGGCAGTATTATAGTAGTTATATTCTTGTACATAGGAGCAGTATTATAGTAGTTATATTCTTGTACATAGGAGGCAGTATTATAGTAGTTATATTCTTGTATATAGGAGCAGTATTATAGTAGTTATATTCTTGTACATAGGAGCAGTATTATAGTAGTTATATTCTTGTACAAAGAAGCAGTATTATAGTAGTTATATTCTTGTACATAGGAGCAGTATTATAGTAGTTATATTCTTGTACATAGGAGCAGTATTATAGTAGTTATATTCTTGTACATAGGAGCAGTATTATAGTAGTTATATTCTTGTACATAGGAGCAGTATTATAGTAGTTATATTCTTGTACATAGGAGCAGTATTATAGTAGATATATTCTTGTACATAGGAGCCGTATTATAGTAGTTATATTCTTGTACATAGGAGCAGTATTATAGTAGTTATATTCTTGTACATAGGAGCAGTAATATAGTAGTTATATTCTTGTACATAGGAGCAGTGGCCCATAGATACTCGTGATCCACTCTGTCAAAGGCTTTAGCCTGGTCCAGACCTACAACATATCTCCCACACCTCAGAGCTTTACATCTCTCAAACATCTCCCTTATCGAGATGACTGCTCCAGAGATGTTCCGCCCTTTTACTGTGCCAAACTGACAGCCTGCCAACAGTGCCCGGGACAAACAGACTAACTTAGAGAACAGGATTTTTGCCAGAATCTTCCTGTCGACATTCAAGAGGGCAATCGGCCTCCAGTTCTTGATGTCACTAGGCTCCTTACCTTTAGACAGCAGAATTAGCGAGGACACCCTCATGGACGGAGGCATCAGGTGATTTTCTAGACAATTTTTGTACACGTCCACGAGGATTGGGGCCAAGTGGTCTCTGAACTTCTTATAGAATTCTGCTGTTATACCATCTGGACCTGGTGCCTTCTTCAGATGTAACTGATTAACGGCCACTTTAACTTCCTCCACCGTTAATTCTGCTGTCAAAAGAGAAAAGTCCACATCATTAGTATCAGGGCCTGGAGTTGCCTCCAAGAATTGAGTCATCTTCTCTTTATCCAAAACCTTCTTCTGAAACAAGTCAGCATAGTAAGATCTCACCACCCCCAGGATACCCTCCCGAGATTCCTGCAAAACACCCTGGGAGTCAGTGAGACCTGCCACCGATTTATTAGCCACACGTTCCCTGCAATTCTCAAAGGGATCAGGAGCCCCTAAGGTCCCATAATCCCGTTCCAGAACCAGGGAGGTGTACCTGCTGTACTGATACTGCTTTATCTCAGATTTCAGTCGGTCGATCTTTTGTTTTTCATCCCCACCCGCCGAATACAGTGACTCCAATTCTTTCCGCAGCCTGAGATACTGGCTATACTTACTCTTCCCTCTTTTAACTGACAGTCTCTGTAAGAGGGATCTGATCTCCACCTTGACATCCTCCCACCAGTCGGCCACGTTGTTATAAAAGTCCACTCTCTGTAGCTGAACCTGGAAAAGAGAGTGGACACAATCCTGGACATAGACATCATCCAGGAGGCTGGAATTAAGCCTCCATAGCCCTCTACCAATATCAGAGCGTCTAGTGGCTCCCAAGCAAAAAAACAAAGCCAGGTGGTCAGAGTAGGGGACGACCTTCTCACTTATCCCGCTAACAGTCTCTGTGGGGTTCACAAACGCCATGTCGATTCTACTGCTTCTGTCAGCACAAGAATATGTGAAGTTTGGCTTTCTGCCACCCCATGTGAAGACATCACTTAGGCCAGCCTGCGATATTATGTTACTTAAGACTCTGGAGTCTCTGACCACCGCTCTGCCCGAGGACCGGTCACCTGATGACAAAGTGACATTAAAGTCCCCCGCCATTACCACAGGTATAGAGGTAAAAAGATACTGCTTCACATCATTAAACAGCTGGATTCTCTCAGCCACTGTCTGTGGACCGTAGATGTTAATAAAGCGGAGCCGTCTACCATGGATGGTCACTTCCAGCACCAGGCACCTTCCCATAGCTACCTCCGTTAACCTGTGCACAGTCACGTCATTGGTGTTAAACAATATGGCCACCCCGGCATAAGGCTCCACAGCCAGCGACCAGTAAGATGGACCAGACCACCATTCACTCTCAGCCTCACGCAGATGCCCCAAGGTATTCAAACGTGTCTCCTGCAGAAAGATGACATCTGCATCCAGGTATCTGAGGTGATCGTATACCGCGTGTCTGGTCCTTCTTACTTTGATGCTGTTCACATTGCTCGAAGCAACTTTTAGAAAAAACCCAGCCATCACAAGACAACAGAGAAAGAGCAGATAAGTGACTCCCATCATCATAGGTCAGGATCAGAGGCTTCCTGCCTACCACCGGTCTCCATATCTGACTCTACAGGGGCTTCTACAGGAGGGGGCTTCTTCTTTGTTGGGGGGTCCCCTGTGTCTGCCTCACACTCATTATCTATTCTCTGTTGCTCTTCCTCATAATCCCCATCAGACTCTGATAACGCCTCATATCTGTTTGATAGGACCATGACGCCTGCACCGGTACTGACTTTTTTCCTGGTGTTTTGGCCCAGGTTATGTTCCTCCTTAGACTTACGGGAAGACTTATCTTTTTTCCTCCTTTTGTTCCTCTTGGCCTCTTCATATACAGAAGGTGATACAGAGGCGGCTGCCTGAGACTGGTCCTGAGTGACCACCTCCATGGTGCCCTGTGTGTTCTCTGAAGGCTGAGGTTCGGGTGTTGTCTCACCTGACCCCTGCCGTACCTCGTGCCTCGTCAGTATGGTCCCTGACATCAAAGCCTCCTCCTCTATAGCGTCTGCGGCCTCCACTAACTCCTCATCTGGAAGCTCCCTGCATACGTTATGCCAGGCATCTGAGCAATCCTTATGTGAGTGGCCTATCTGTCCACAGAGATTGCATCTAACGTTCTTACACGTGGCACTCAGATGGCCGAGCTCACCGCACAGGTTGCACTTGACCACTGTGCACACATTTGCCACATGACCGACCTTGCCACACTTGAAGCACTTTCTAGGTTGCCCAGGATAGAAACAGACGCCCCTCTCTCTACCGATAAAGAAGGAGTTAGGGAGATGTAAGGAGATGTTATTGTGCTGGCGCAGCTTCACCAGCACCTTCCACCCTCCAGTCCAGACACCATCATCGTCCCTGTTCTTAGTGAGGTCGGACACGAGGTCACAGTGCCTCCGGAGCCACACCACAATGTCCTGGGGAGGAACAGATTCATTCCAGAAAATAACATTCACAATAACAGTGTCTGGCTTGGAAATGGGAATGAAAATGAACTTATTCCAGCCCTCGGTGTCTCTAACCCTGGCAAAGTTTGCCCAGAACCTATCCAGACTAGACATAAGCTTAAAGCTGACATCATAGCCCTGCCTGTCTGGTAGATTTATCACCGCCAGGATGTCCTCTGGAGCAAACCCCATCTGGTGGCACAGGAGTTCCCTCACCACAAACCTCCTATCGGGGAGGTCTTCTTTGGTGCCTCTGTGTTTAAACCTCACCACGTTCCTCCTCTTAAACGCCTGGCCTGTATAGCCTGCACTGGAGGTGAAGGATGGAGCGCCGCGGCTCCAGGCATTTCTGGGAGGATCCTGACGGGGCTCACTACCCTGAGTATTGGGGCGAGTGTCTCCACTAGAGGGGCCTGACGGGGGGGCACTACCCTGAATATTGGGGTGCGCGTCTGCACTAGAGGGGACAGTCTCATCCGATGTGGGTTGTGTTAAGGGGGGGAAATTACAGACATCATTCTGTACACCTTCCTGACCGCCATCCACCTCTATATCCCACACAGACTGTACAGTATCCCCAGCCCCCGACCCCTCAGGTACAATATCAATGTCCCCGGTCTGTGCCCCAGTAACAGAGCTCTCCTGCGTCTCCGCATCACCCTGACCCATGGATACATGTCCACTGTCCTGCTGTTGGGCTGGCTCTGCTGGGACTTGTGGTGCCACATATGCAGGATGTTGCTCAGGGACAGCTGAAGGTTCTTGCGGCTGCACTTGCCCACCTCCCTTCTGGAAAGAGAAACTTGCAGGCTTCAGTATTTGTTGTATCACTCGCCGGGGCTCATCTGGGGACACGGACCCTGATTGTGCTCTAGAGGAGCGGGATCCAGAGTCACTGTTCTGTCTCTGCTGTGAGAAACGTTCCTGGTTCCCGTAGGACTCGGCCAGGGGCCCCATCCCCTCCAGGACACAGTCCATCTCCTTCACCACCTGTGCCAGCTCTATGCTCAGTGAGTGCAGCTTGGTATCGTACAATGTGTTACTATCGGGGTGCGCAGTTTTCAGGTTATATACACAGTCTATCTGCATCTGCAGCAGTTGTTTGTGGTGCTTTAACTCCCCCATTCTCCTTACCAGAGCCGGGACCTCCTCCGCCATCTGCAGCTCAGGTGCTCGCGTGGTCTCCTTCACCAGCTGTCCTGGTCGGGGCAGGGGTCCAGGCTGTTTGGATTCAACGGTCTCCTGCCGCTTTGCCTTTCCAGCTTTACTGCTAGTACTTGCAGTTGCATCTGCTGAGGCCTGTTCACACTTTGCAGTGTTTGTAGACATGGCATTCCTGGTTACCTGTAGAGGCATTGCTGCAGATCTGGTGCGGCCTTGGCAGGCCATGCTGGAAGCCACAACTTGCTGTTTCAGGTTTTCTTGCAATGTTTGTTTCTCCAGTGATGTCCGTCTCTGTCTGTGTGCAGGAGAGGGGAGCTGCTCACCTGCTGCACGGCCTGTGCTCATCACCTCTGCACCTTGCTGGCTGGACTTGGGATCCGCTTGCATCTTCACTGCACTCACTTTCTTCTCTTCTTCTTTCTTCAGAACAACAATATTTCCTTCATTCTGCTGCTGACTGGAAACTTTGGGATTAGTATCCACTTTAGAAATGGCTTGGGAGTTTTCTCCCAGTGTAGGCCTGGAAGCCTGGGCCTTGCTGAGGGAAGTTCCCCGCCCGGGCTGGCCACACCCTGGGCTCTGGACAGACATCCACAGGCTCAGGAGAGCTACTCACACACGTCCTCACAGCTAGGAGGCAGTATTATAGTAGTTATATTCTTGTACATAGGAGGCAGTATTATAGTAGTTATATTCTTGTACATAGGAGCAGTATTATAGTAGTTATATTCTTGTATATAGGAGGCAGTATTATTGCAGTTATATTCTTGTGCATAGGAGCAGTATTATAGTAGTTATATTCTTGTACATAGGAGCAGTATTATAGTAGTTATATTCTAGTACATAGGATCAGTATTATAGTAGTTATATTCTTGTACATAGGAGCAGTATTATAGTAGTTATATTCCTGTACATAGGAGGCAGTATTATAGTAGTTATATTCTTGTACATAGGAGGCAGTATTATAGTAGTTATATTCTTGTACATAGGAGCAGTATTATAGTAGTTATATTCTTGTACATAGGAGCAGTATTATAGTAGATATATTCTTGTACATAGGAGCAGTATTATAGTAGTTATATCCTTGTACATAGGAGCAGTATTATAGTAGTTATATCCTTGTACATAGGAGCAGTATTATAGTAGTTATATTCTTGTACATAGGAGCAGTATTATAGTAGATATATTCTTGTACTTAGGAGCAGTATTATAGTAGTTATATTCTTGTACATAGGAGCAGTATTATAGTAGTTATATTCTTGTACATAGGAGCAGTATTATAGTAGTTATATTATTGTACATAGGAGGCAGTATTATAGTAGTTATATTCTTGTACATAGGAGCAGTATTATAGTAGTTATATTCTTGTACATAGGAGCAGTATTATAGTAGTTATATTCTTGTACATAGGAGGCAGTATTATAGTAGTTATATTCTTGTGCATAGGAGGCAGTATTATAGTAGTTATATTCTTGTACATAGGAACAGTATTATAGTAGTTATATTCTTGTGCATAGGAGGCAGTATTATAGTAGTTATATTCTTGTACATAGGAACAGTATTATAGTAGTTATATTCTTGTACATAGCAGCAGTATTATAGTAGTTATATTCTTGTACATAGGAGGCAGTATTATAGTAGTTATATTCTTGTACATAGGAGGCAGTATTATAGTAATTATATTCTTTTACATAGGAGCAGTATTATAGTAGTTATAATTTTGTACATATAAAGCATTATTATAGTAGTTATATTCTTGTACATAGGAGGCAGTATTATAGTAGTTATATTCTTGTACATAGGAGCAGTATTATAGTAGTTATATTCTTGTACATAGGAGCAGTATTATAGTAGTTATATTCTTGTACATAAGAGCAGTATTATAGTAGTTATATTCTTGTACATAGGAGGCAGAATTATAGTAGTTATATTCTTGTACATAGGAGGCAGTATTATAGTAGTTATATTCTTGTACAAAGGAGCAGTATTATATTCTTGTACATATAAAGCATTATTATAGTAGTTATATTCTTGTACATAGAAGCAGTATTATAGTAGTTATATTCTTGTACATAGGAGGCAGTATTATAGTAGTTATATTCTTGTACAAAGGAGCAGTATTATATTCTTGTACATATAAAGCATTATTATAGTAGTTATATTCTTGTACATAGAAGCAGTATTATAGTAGTTATATTCTTGTACATAGGAGGCAGTATTATAGTAGTTATATTCTTGTACATAGGAGGTAGTATTATAGCAGTTATATTCTTGTACATAGGAGGCAGTATTATAGTAGTTATATTCTTGTACATAGAAGCAGTATTATAGTAGCTATATTCTTGTACAAAGGAGCAGTATTATAGTGGTTATATTCTTGTACATAGGAGCAGTATTATAGTAGTTATATTCTTGTACATAGGAGCAGTATTATAGTAGTTATATTCTTGTACATAAGAGGCAGTATTATAGTAGTTATATTCTTGTTCATAGGAGGCAGTATTATAGTAGTTGTATACTTGTACATAAGAGCAGTATTATAGTAGTTATATTCTTGTACATAGGAGCAGTATTATAGTAGTTATATTCTTGTACACAGGAGGCAGTATTATAGTAGTTATATTCTTGTACATAGGAGCAGTATTATAGTAGTTATATTCTTGTACACAGGAGGCAGTATTATAGTAGTTATATTCTTGTACATAGGAGCAGTATTATAGTAGTTGTTTTATTGTACATAGGAGCAGTATTATAGTAGTTATATTCTTGTACACAGGAGGCAGTATTATAGTAGTTATATTCTTGTACATAGGAGCAGTATTATAGTAGTTATATTCTTGTACATAGGAGCAGTATTATAGTAGTTATATTCTTGTACATAGGAGGCAGTATTATAGTAGTTATATTCTTGTACATAGGAGCAGTATTATAGTAGCTATATTCTTGTACAAAGGAGCAGTATTATAGTAGTTATATTCTTGTACATAGGAGCAGTATTATAGTAGTTATATTCTTGTACATAAGAGGCAGTATTATAGTAGTTATATTCTTGTTCATAGGAGCAGTATTATAGTAGTTACTGTGGCGAAAATAACCTCGCCACTGGGTTTTGGAGGGGCCTGTTTGCCAGCCTCCTGCCTCAGGATTATGGCCCATATACTAACTTTAACCACTTCAGCCCCCCTAGCTTAAACATCCTTAATGACCAGGCCAATTTTTACACTTCTGACCTACCCTACTTTCACCGTTTATTGCTCGGTCATGCAACTTACCACCCAAATGAATTTTACCTCCTTTTCTTCTCACTAATAGAGCTTTCATTTGGTGGTATTTCATTTCTGCTGACATTTTTACTTTTTTTGTTATTAATCGAAATTTAAAGATTTTTTTGCAAAAAAATGTCATTTTCCAATTTCAGTTGTAAAATTTTGCAAAAAAAACGACATCCATATATAAATTTTTCTCAAAATGTATTGTTCTACATGTCTTTGATAAAAAAAAAATGTTTGGGTAAAAAAAAAAAATGGTTTGGGTAAAAGTTATAGCGTTTACAAACTATGGTACAAAAATGTGAATTTCCGCTTTTTGAAGCAGCTCTGACTTTCTGAGCACCTGTCATGTTTCTTGAGGTTCTACAATGCCCAGACAGTACAAACACCCCACAAATGACCCCATTTCGGAAATTAGACACCCTAAGGTATTCGCTGATGGGCATAGTGAGTTCATAGAACTTTTTATTTTTTGTCACAAGTTAGCGGAAAATGATGATTTTTTTTTTTTTTTCTTACAAAGTCTCATATTCCACTAACTTGTGACAAAAAATAAAAACTTCCATGAACTCACTATGCCCATCAGCGAATACCTTGGGGTGTCTTCTTTCCAAAATGGGGTCACTTGTGGGGTAGTTATACTGCCCTGGCATTCTAGGGGCCCTAATGTGTGGTAAGTAGTTTGAAATCAAAATCTGTAAAAAATGACCGGTGAAATCCGAAAGGTGCTCTTTGGAATGTGGGCCCCTTTTCCCACCTAGGCTGCAAAAAAGTGTCACACATGTGGTATCTCCGTACTCAGGAGAAGTTTGGCAATGTGTTTTGGGGTGTCATTTTACATATACCCATGCTGGGTGAGAGAAATATCTTGGCAAAAGACAACTTTTCCCATTTTTTTATACAAAGTTGGCATTTGACCAAGACATTTATCTCACCCAGCATGGGTATATGTAAAATGAGACCCCAAAACACATTGCCCAACTTCTCCTGAGTATGGAGATACCAGATGTGTGACACTTTTTTGCAGCCTAGGTGGGCAAAGGGGCCCACATTCCAAAGAGCACCTTTCAGATTTCACCGGCCATTTTTTACAGATTTTGATTTCAAACTACTTACCACACATTTGGGCCCCTAGAATGCCAGGTCAGTATAACTACCCCACAAGTGACCCCATTTTGGAAAGAAGACACCCCAAGGTATTCCATGAGGTGCATGACGAGTTCCTAGAATTTTATAGTTTTTGTCACAAGTTAGCGGAAAATGATGTTTTTGTTTTTTTCTTACAAAGTCTCATATTCCACTAACTTGTGACAAAAAATAAAAACTTCCATGAACTCACTATGCCCATCAGCGAATACCTTGGGGTGTCTTCTTTCCAAAATGGGGTCACTTGTGGGGTAGTTATACTGCCCTGGCATTCTAGGGGCCCTAATGTGTGGTAAGTAGTTTGAAATCAAAATCTGTAAAAAATGGCCGGTGAAATCCGAAAGGTGCTCTTTGGAATGTGGCCCCCTTTGCCCACCTAGGCTGCAAAAAAGTGTCACACATGTGGTATCTCCGTACTCAGGAGAAGTTGGGCAATGTGTTTTGGGGTGTCATTTTACATATACCCATGCTGGGTGAGAGAAATATCTCGGCAAAAGACAACTTTTCCCATTTTTTTATACAAAGTTGGCATTTGACCAAGATATTTATCTCACCCAGCATGGGTATATGTAAAATGACACCCCAAAACACATTCCCCAACTTCTCCTGAGTACGGCGATACCACATGTGTGACACTTTTTTGCAGCCTAGATGGGCAAAGGGGCCCACATTCCTTTTATGAGGGCATTTTTAGACATTTGGATCCCAGACTTCTTCTCACGCTTTAGGGCCCCTAAAAAGCCAGGGCAGTATAAATACCCCACATGTGACCCCATTTTGGAAAGAAGACACCCCAAGGTATTCAATGAGGAGCATGGCGAGTTAATAGAAAAAAAAAATTTTGGGCACAAGTTAGCGGAAATTTATTTTTTGTTTTATTTTCTCACAAAGTCTCCCTTTCCGCTAACTTGAGACAAAAATTTCAATCTTTCATGGACTCAATATGCCCCTCAGCGAATACCTTGGGGTGTCTTCTTTCCAAAATGGTGTTATTTGTGGGGTGTTTGTACTGCCCTGGCATTTGAGGGTCTCCGCAATCATTACATGTATGGCCAGCATTAGGAGTTTCTGCTATTCTCCTTATATTGAGCATACGGGTAATGAGATTTTTTTTTCCTCTGTGCTGAAAGAAAAAATGAACGGCACAGATTTCTTCATTCGCATCGATCAATGTGGATGAAAAAATCTCTGCCAAAAAAAAAAAAAGGAGGGGAAAGGCGTCTGCCAGGACATAGGAGCTCCGCCCAACATCCATACCCACTCAGCTCGTATGCCCTGGCAAACCAGATTTCTCCATTCACATCAATCGATGTAAATGAATAAATCATTGCCGGGATTTTTTTTTTTATATATACAAAGTGTTTGCCAAAGTATATGAACACCGCCACCTCCTCAGCTCATATGCCTCGGCAAACGTATCTTTTACTGCAGAGGAGAAATCTCGTCTTGCAGCGCCGCATACACCGACTTCTTTCCGAATGCACATCAGTGCTGCAGCTGGTCAATCGGTTGGTCCACCTGGAAGGTAAAAAAAACAAAACAAAAAAGAAAAAACCAGGCCGCAACGCAATAAATTTATTAACTTTATAATAACTTTTGAACAGAACATATAAACTTTTTTTTTACTTTTTGAACTGAACGTTAACTTTTTTGCTTACCGGTGATTTTTTATTTTTTTTATTTATTTTTTTACCTTTATAGTACAAACCTCTCCTTCCCCATGGGACAATGTGCAAAGCGCAAATCGCCCAGAGATGTGGCGAAGTACATTATGCACTTTATCCCAGGTGAAAGGAGAGGTTTGCAGCAGCTCTGTGTGAAAGGGCCCTAGTAGCCCTGTGTGCCTGTCCTGTGAGATGCAATCCCTATGCTAGGTGTACCTGTGTGTGGTACTTCCGGAAACACTCTCCAAAGCATAGGGCAGGGTGGTCAGGACAGTCAGGACAGAAATAGCGGGTGTCACGCCTTATTCCACTCCTGCTACAGACACATCTTTTTCAGGGTGACGATTGGGTTGAGGTACCAGCAACGACACTGGGGAAATGTCGCTCGTGTAGACGGCTCACTACACTGGTGGTTGGGGCCACGGAACCTCCTGGATACAGGAGGTTCTCGATGATCTCTTCCTGAAATTTGAGGAAGGATCCCGTTCTCCCAGCCTTACTGTAGAGAACAAAACTATTGTACATCGCCAATTGAATCAAATATACAGACACCTTCTTATATCAGCGTCTGGTGCGTCGGGAAACTAAATAGGGAGCCAACATCTAGTCATTGAAGTCCACCCCTCCCATGAGCGCATTATAGTCGTGGACTGAGAGGGGCTTTTCAATGACACTGGTTGCCCTTTCAATTTGTATGGTCGTGTCTCCGTGAATGGAGGAGAGCATGTAAACGTCACACTTGTCTCTCCATTTCACCGCGAGCAGTTCTTCGTTACACAAGGCAGCCCTCTCCCCCCTTGCAAGACGGGTGGTAACGAGCCGTTGGGGGAAGCCCATGCGACTAGTTTGCGCGGTGCCACAGCAGCCAATCTGTTCTAGGAACAAATGCCTGAAGAGGGGTACACTTGTGTAGAAATTGTCCACATAAAGATGGTACCCCTTGCCAAATAAGGGTGACACCAAGTCCCAGACTGTCTTCCCACTGCTCCCCAGGTAGTCAGGGCAACCGACCGGCTCCAGGGTCTGATCTTTTCCCTCATAGATCCAAAATTTGTGGGTATAGCCTGTGGCCCTTTCACAGAGCTTATACAATTTGACCCCATACCGGGCACGCTTGCTTGGGATGTATTGTTTGAAGCCAAGGCGCCCGGTAAAATGTATTAGGGACTCGTCTACGCAGATGTTTTGCTCGGGGGTATACAAATCTGCAAATTTCTGGTTGAAGTGGTCTATGAGGGGCCGAATTTTGTGGAGCTGGTCAAAAGCTGGGTGGCCTCTGGGACGTGAGGTGCTGTTGTCGCTAAAGTGCAGGAAACGCAGGATGGTCTCAAAACGTGCCCTGGACATAGCAGCAGAGAACATGGGCATGTGATAAATCGGGTTCGTGGACCAATATGACCGCAATTCATGCTTTTTTGTCAGGCCCATGTTGAGGAGAAGGCCCAGAAAAATTTTAATTTCGGAAACTTGGACTGGTTTCTACCGGAAAGGCTGGGCATAATAGCTTCCCGGGTTAGCGGATATAAATTGTGTGGCATACCGGTTTGTCTATGCCACGACTAAGTCCAAGAGCTCCGCAGTCAAGAACAGCTCAAAAAATCCCAGTGCCGAACCGATCTGAGCTGTCTCAACCCGAACTCCAGACTGGGCGGTGAAAGGGGGAACTACAGGTGCGGCTGAAGTTGGGGACTGCCAATGAGGGTTTGCCAGCACCTCAGGGACTCTAGGGGCTCTACGGGCCTGTCTTTGCGGTGGCTGCGACGGGGTAACTAATGCACGTGCCACCGTACCAGCTTCAACTGCCCTTCTGGTGCTCGCCACTTCACCATGTTGTACGGCAGTGCTGGTACTAGGTCCAGGGAGGGCTGCGCTGCTGGTGTATGCCTCACCACGTGATCCGACAGCGCCAGCCCCACTCTGCTGCCCTTGAAACGGATCCTGCACAACCTGTGGTCTAGCGACATGGGGCCGGGTACGCCTGGTGCTGCCAGGGACCTCAACCTCCTCGTCCGAACTTTGGGTCAGAGAGCCACTGCTTTCTACAGGTTCATATTTTGACCCGCTAGATTCGTCAGATGAGGGTTCCCATTCCTCATCCGACTGGGTCAGAATCCTGTAGGCCTCTTCAGAAGAATACCCCTTGTTTGACATTTGGACTACTAAATTTAGGGGTATTCCCTGAGACTACCCATGAAAAAAAGCAAGCCTGTCTTACAAAGGGGAGGCTAGCGAAGTACCGGAGGCCGCTGCGGTTGATAAAAAATATCAAAACTGATTTTTTTATCGCCGCAGCGCTTGTAAAGTGATTGTGCAGTGATCAAAAAATATTATATTTTTTGTCACTGCGGCAGGGCGGGCGTGGGTGAACGCACGTGTGGGCGACCGATCAGGCCTGATCGGGCAAACACTGTGTTTTGGGTGGAGGGCGAGCTAAGGTGACACTAATACTATTATAGATCTGACCGTGATCAGTTTTGATCACTTACAGATACTATAAAAGTACAAATGCTGATTAGCGATACGCTAATCAGCGAATAAGTGACTGCGGTGCGGTGGGCTGGGCGCTAACTGACGCTACACTACCTAACCAAGGGGCCTAAACTATCCTAAACCTAACAGTCAATACCAGTGGGAAAAAAAAGTGACAGTTTACACTGATCACTTTTTTCCTTTCACTAGGTGATTGACAGGGGTGATCAAGGGGTGATCAAGGGGTTAATTCGGATGATGGGGGTGATCTGGGGCTAAGGTGTAGTGTTTGGTGTGTACTCACAGTGATGTCTGCTCCTCTGCTGGAACCAACCGACGAAAAGGACCAGCAGAGGAGCACAGAAGCCATTTAACACATCATATTTACTAATATAAGGTGTTATCTGGCTTTTCATTTTTTTTTTGAAAATCGCTAGCCTGCCAGCAACAATCATTGGCTGGCAGGCTGGTGATGAACTTGTCCTCTAACTTTTGCCGGCCCGCGATGCGCATGCGCGGGCCGGCTTTGAGCGAGATGACGCATATATGCGTAACTCTGCGCAGCGCTGCCACCTCCGGAACGCGATCCTGCGTTAGGCGGTCCGGAGGTGGTTAAAGGAGAAGACATACCGGCCGCACAGCTTAAATCTGTGGAACTGTTTTGGGCAGGAAAGCCATGCTTGCGGTCGGCCAAATGTGACTTCCATGGAATTCGGGAACCCCTGCTCGGATCTGGGTGATTTTTTGATATGTTGTTCACCTAGATCAGAGCTATCCATGGATTTATACATTATTGGGATATGTGGGGTTTTGAGGTGTAACAGAACCATCTGTCTTTGGAATTTGATTTGTATGTTATGTGAGGGTACCAAGATAGCTAATAATATGCACTCAGACTTGAGCTATCTGGGAATATGTTAAATGTCTGTGTTTGCTGAAAGGGTGTGACATTGTGTGTTTGGGTGGTGATTCCTGTCCTGTTGTCCCCCACATGTGTATTGGCGATTTCCCTTTGTCCTGAGAGATAATTGAATTACTCCTCGGGTGTCTCCAGGGCAGAGATGAGGAAACCATGATGCATTGTGGGGATGTATTGTGCCTGTGTATCCTGAATTGCTGCATATCTGTCCTGTGTCACAGTCTTCCTTCTGGTCCCCTAGGGGCGTGTCCACCAGATGGGGACCTGCATAAATACGGGCGGGTAGCCCTCAATAAAGAGTTCCTGTTTTACACTCAACATAGGGCCTCGTATCATGTGTGTGGGGATTACTATACGTGTATACTCCCCTGGCTATTACTCCTAGGTCTTGTAAGAGCTGTTTCTGTTCCTGGTTCGTGTGGTGGTATCGGTGTCGAGCGGAGTGCTTGGAGTCCTCGGGAGGCACTGGGAGCATTTATCAACGGAGGTACCCGGTCGGGGTGCCAGGAGATCCGTTACAGTTACATTCATGTACATAGGAGCAGTATTATAGTAGTTATATTCTTGTACTCATTGTATAGTATTATATTAGTGGATTTTTTTTACTTTATTTGCATTAGTTATCCTCTTATGATACTGTATGGCATCCTTGTTATATTGCAGGGCTGCTTTTGCTATTCTGCTGGTGGAGTCACTGTGTACATACATTACTTATCCTGTACTGATCCTGAGTTACATCCTGTATTATACTCCAGAGCTGCACTCACTATTCTGCTGGTGCAGTCACTGTGTACATACATTACTTATCCTGTGCTGATCCTGAGTTACATCCTGTATTATACTCCAGAGCTGCACTCACTATTCTGCTGGCTCAGTCACTGTGTACATACATTACTTATCCTGTACTGATCCTGAGTTACATCCTGTATTATACTCCAGAGCTGCACTCACTATTCTGCTGGTGCAGTCACTGTGTACATACATTACTTATCCTGTACTGATCCTGAGTTACATCCTGTATTATACTCCAGAGCTGCACTCAATATTCTGCTGGTGGAGTCACTGTATACATACATTACATTACTTATCCTGTACTGATCCTGAGTTTTACAGCAAGACACGGAGGCTTCGTATTGCTTTCTCCTTCTTTACTGAACCACCAATAGCAGCAAAGAGCAAAAAATTTACATATAAGGAACCATAGCAACCAAGGTCCCTCCCCACTGGCCCCTATAATAGGCCTCTCTTCCTCTGTGACTTCCTCTTTCTTTGCTGCTGCCACCAAGTTAAGTACATCTTCTTCTATGCATGTGTCATTGATGTTTGATGTATATTGCGCTGTTTTCCCAGGGTGACTAACCCTGCTTGCTTGCAGCGCTCCCTTTCCTTTATGCTTTTTACCGATTTCTAGGACTGATAGTTTAGGTTCCCTGCGCTTATCACTGCGCTTGATTGCTTTCATTGCCGCTTCCCCGCGTCTTTCCCCCTTTCATTTCCCTTCTCCCTTATCCAGGGAGAGTTCGCTACCACAACCCACTTATTTTGGACCCAGATGGTCCTACCTGTTGGTTAGTGCGGTTCCCGGTGTTCGGTGGGCGGGTCCTCCGCCCCTGCTGGCTGCCGCGCCGTCTCTGGCACTTCCTGATCAGTGGGGCCGCGAGATCTCGCGAGATCTCGGCGGCCATCTTGCGGTTGGCGGCCGCGATTCGCGGGCTTATGGGGGGGCGGAGCTTCAGCGTCTCCTGTCCCTTCCGGTCATTCGCTTCCTGCACTCAGCACGGTCGGCGGCTCCTGCTCCCTCTGCCAGCTAGCGTCCAGCGCTTCTCCCATAGATCGTTGCCCTGCTCAGTGAGTTGCTTATTTATACGGTTTTGCACCTTAGCTAGGCCAGATTGCTGATATTTCGGTACCTACTTCCCCTCATGCTGCCAGTAGGCCCCCCTCCCCCCCTGAGGGATCCATCTCCACTCAGGTGGAGGCTCAGGCCCTGGCCCTGCAGCGCTCGGTATCGGATGCGATCATGGCAGCCATGGGCTCCATGTCATCCATACTTTCACAAACAATTACTCAGGCCCTGTCCGTCCCACCTTCCAATGTACCTGTGCAGGACCCCATTGCCACTCCGCAGCCTACCTCCAATGACCCTCCTATTACAGAGGAGGTTTTGACTGGTGCGCATCTTGCCACCCCAGAGACCGTGCTTAGATCACGGAAAAGGGCCTCTTCCCGCCAGGCAGAACGGGCGCGGACATGGAAATGCGCGAGAGCGCAATCACCGGAATTGTCTGACTCCGACAGAGCTTCAGACGAGGAGGCATTTGCGGATATAGATTATGAGGCAGAGGAGGAGGTCACCCCCCCAGTTCAGGGCCCCTCAGCTGCCGCTGCGGCGACCTCCTCTGCCAAGGATGTGGTGTCCCCTGTTAACGCTACCCACTCTGTGGCGGTACTAGATGATTCAGGTGAACCTATGTTCGACCCTGAATCTTTACATCACCCGCGTTCAGCGGAATGGCTCCCCTCCCCTCATGTGGGGGCCTATTTGGAACACTGGGTGCGTCACTCGCTTTCCCGCGAGTCACGCAACAAACTCAGAGCTGAGTGTCCCAGGCCATTGGTGCCCAATAAGGTCTGCGAGACCCCAATTGTGGACCCCAAGATGGCTCAATTTCTGGCCAAAACTGGCTGGAACTCCAAAAAAGGACTGGATTCAGCGCTCCGCAGCTGCCAGGACAAGATCTTAGATGTCCTTGGTCCACTGACCAAGATCTTGGAGATGGCTGAGTCAGCCAGGAATGAGGGATCCCTGATAGACCCCGAGGAATTACGGGGCTGGACCCAGAGGGCCATATGCCTTACCGGTAACGCCAATACAGCAGTGGCGATTGAGAGGCGCAAGTCTATTTTATTTAAAATAGACCCTAAGCTAGCTAATTTGGCGCTCACTGAGGCGGGAAAGGAAGCCCAGGGCCTCCTTTTCGGCGAGTCCTTCATTAAGGACATGAGCCGTTTTGTGGGCACCTTTACTGCGCTTGACAAGGCCCAAAGTTCGATGCGCAGAGTATTTCAGGGACGGGTCTCTCATCGGGCCGGCAGTGCTAGGGGCCGCCTGTCCGGCCGTGCTAGTTTCCAGGCCCGAGGATCGAGTAGAGGTGCCGGTGGACAACGTCCATTTTTCCAAGAACAACGTAATCCGTCTCCCTTCTTCGCCTCCAGAGGAAATCAATGGCGTTCTCGCTCCTTCCGGGGCAACCCCAACCATCGCAGACCCTTTGGTAAGTCTTCCCCAGCTTGGGGATTCTATGGTACCTTGTGTAGGGGGCAGACTCCGACTCTTTTTTCATGCTTGGAGTCTCATCACCTCAGACCCGTGGGTGCTGTCCACGGTCAGGGGATTTCACATAGAGCTCACGGGGTCTCCCTACCTTATTCCCTCCCCCCCGCCGGTCCCCCTGTCACACCCAGATTGCGCTCTGGTGGACGCGGAGCTGTGCTCCCTCAGACAAAAGCGGGCAATAGAACGAGCGTCCCCTGCACGGGGGACTGTGATCAGCAATATATTTCTCGTTCAGAAGAAGGGCGGGCAGATGAGGCCAGTCATCAATCTTCGCGCGCTGAATGCGGTAGTTCGCTACCGGCATTTCAAAATGGAGGGGATCCATCTTCTTCGGGACTTGTTAGTTCCTGGGGACTGGATGGTAAAGCTGGACCTGAAGGATGCATACCTGACGGTCCCAGTGGCCACTCACTCCAGGGACCTGCTCCAGTTCTGGTGGAACGGCGAGGTCTGGAGGTTCACCTGTCTGCCATTCGGACTGTCGTCAGCTCCTTGGTGCTTCACCAAGTTGCTGCGGCCGGTCGTGTCATGGTTGAGGACTCGGGGCGTCCGCCTAATCATTTACCTGGACGACATCCTTCTGATGCACGAATCCAGGGTGGGGTTACTGGAACATCTCCAGTGGACGTCGGATTTGCTTTCAGATCTCGGATTCCTCCTCAACATAGAGAAGTCCTGCCTCATCCCGGCTCAGAGGATGGAATTCTTAGGATTCACGGTGGATTCTCTCTCGGAGTCCCTCAGTCTGCCGACGGCAAAGTTGCGGGCGATCCGCAAAGAACTGAGACATGCGCTTCTCATACCCCATCTCTCATTGCGTCATCTGGCTCGCATCATCGGTCTGTTAGCCTCGTCCATCCAGGCGGTGTTTCCAGCTCCGTTACATTACCGTGCGCTCCAGCGTCTGAAGATCGCCCATCTTCGGACCGGTGCATCCTTTGCGGACGCGGTGGTCCTGGATTCGGAGGCCCGAGAGGAATTGAGTTGGTGGATAGCCAATCTGGAAGCGTGGAACGGCAGGGCGATTTTCGGCTCCCTGCCAGAAATGACCATAGAATCAGATGCGAGCCTCCAGGGTTGGGGCGCCCATTGCAATGGTGTATCTACGGGAGGCCCCTGGTCAGCGGAGGAGTCCCTCCTGCACATCAATGCTTTGGAGCTCCTGGCAGGATCTTTCGCGGTGAGGAGTTTTTCCAACGGGATCGCCAACGCTTGCATCAAGTTACGTATGGACAATATATCAGCAGTCCAGTATGTCAACCGTTTGGGGGGTACTCGCTCAGCGACGTTGGCTCGTCTGGCCAAGGACTTTTGGACATTTTGCCTATCCAGAGACATCATGGTCCAGGCGGAGTACCTACCGGGGCTGAACAACGTCCAGGCGGATTGGAACTCGCGCTACCTATCGGATGGCAGCGATTGGCAATTGGACCCTCTGGTCTTCTCAGCTATCTCGGAATTGTGGGGTCCGATGTCTATCGACCTGTTCGCTTCACGGCTGAACAGACAGCTCACCCGGTTTTACAGCTGGCGTCCGGACCCGGAAGCATTAGCAGTGGATGCGTTCCTCCAGGATTGGTCGGTGTCCCGCCTGTACGCGTTTCCACCATTCTCGATGATTCCGAGGACACTCTTGCAGGTGATTCGTCAGCAGGCGGACCTAGTTCTTGTGGTACCATTCTGGGGGTCTCAGGTCTGGTTCCCGTCGTTGCTGAGGATTCTAGTGGAGATTCCTGTACTTCTCCCGACCCAATCGGATCTCCTCCACAACCCTCTGGGACTACAACATCCCCTTCTACTCGACGGTTCCCTGCGGCTGCTGGCATGCCGGATCTCCGGACACCTGGATCGTTCGAGGGAGTTTCGGCAGCAACTCGACAGTTATTGGACAGTGCATGGGCTCCCGGCACTAGGAAGTCGTACCGGGCAGCCTGGAGAACTTGGGCTAACTGGTGCGTGGAACGGGACTTGGATCCCGTTTCGGCACCTGTAACCCATCTGCTGGAGTTTCTCACCTCTCTCTTCGAGGCGGGGAAGGCATATCGGACCATTAACCTTTTTAGGTCCGCTATCTCTTCTACCCATGCGGGCTTCGAGGGAGTCGCGGCTGGCCAACATCCGTCTGTTTCTCGCCTTTTAAGGGGGGCTCGTTTATCTCGCCCTCCGCGTCCTCGTTTTTCCACAACATGGGACGTGGCCCTGGTCCTTACCTTCTTGTCCTCCTGGCCCGGGAACTCTGACCTCACAATTAGGCAATTGTCAGCTAAGCTTTTGACGTTATTTTGCCTTATTTCGTGCAAGAGGGTCTCAGATGTGAGGGCTCTTGATCACGACGCGCGTTCCTTTACCCCGGAGGGGGTTACTTTCAACATTTCGCGTCGCACGAAGACCAACATACGTTTCGTGTCCTACCCCAGTTTTCCTGACTCTCCGATCTTATGTCCAGTGGCGTGCCTTAAAGAATACGAGTCCAGGACTCTGGCGCATCGGTCTCCGAACAGTTCTCAGCTGTTCATTTCTATTCGTCATCCTTTTGGACCGGTTTCTAGCCCCACGTTAGCACGCTGGCTTAAATGGGTCATGTCATTAGCGGGTGTGGACACGTCTGTCTTCACGGCCCATTCTGCGCGTGGGGCCTCTGCCACCGCCTTGGCGGTGTCGGGTGCCAGATTAGAGGATGTTATGCGCCTGGCTGATTGGTCCAATGTTACCACTTTCAGGGAGTTCTATTTCCGTCCTCCACCTAATTTATTTGCTTCAATCATTGACGGGCTTTGAACTTGCAATACGAAGCCTCCGTGTCTTGCTGTAAAACTTAATGATTTTCCTATTTCATGACGTAAAGTCATAGTTTTATTAAAGACACGGAGGCGAGTATTGCCCACCCTATTCCCTCCCTTGGGGTTTTTCTCGCAGTTTTTGTTACAGAGGTCATGTATCATTATCTCTAGGTATTATTAACCTTTGAAGTTATTATGTTTTAGGTTTATTGTCCTAATGTTCTTGCATTGACATTGTATTTCATGTTATTTATTACAATTCTTATTGTGTTCGGTCACTTGTCACCTGTTTTTCCAGTGGCGAAGGTGGCGTCTGGACATTCTGTCTGGAGATGTTGTTTCACCTAGGCCTATGGTCTGTTTTATTTTCCAGGATGAAGTCTTCCCGTTACAGGATGCCGTGTTTTCCGGAGGATATGTTCTACAGTTTAGCCTGGTTGGCTAGTTGATTACGCTTCTGGGCGTTGGACTGTCTGTTCCAGTTGAAGTTTGGAGTCATCGTTGTGATGTTCGTGATGTCGGTTCGGTTCGGAGTTACAGTTGGGATGTTCGGGATGTCAGCACCAGAGGTTCAAAGAAAGAGGAAGTCACAGAGGAAGAGAGGCCTATTATAGGGGCCAGTGGGGAGGGACCTTGGTTGCTATGGTTCCTTATATGTAAATTTTTTGCTCTTTGCTGCTATTGGTGGTTCAGTAAAGAAGGAGAAAGCAATACTCGCCTCCGTGTCTTTAATAAAACTATGACTTTACGTCATGAAATAGGAAAATCATTAAGTTACATCCTGTATTATACTCCAGAGCTGCACTCACTATTCTGCTGGTGCAGTCACTGTGTACATACATTACTTATCCTGTACTGATCCTGAGTTACATCCTGTATTATACTCCAGAGCTGCGCTCACTATTCTGCTGGTGCAGTCACTGTGTACATACATTACTTATACTGTACTGATCCTGAGTTACATCCTGTATTATACTCCAGAGCTGCACTCACTATTCTGCTGGTGCAGTCACTGTGTACATACATTACTTATCCTGTACTGATCCTGAGTTACATCCTGTATTATACTCCAGAGCTGCACTCACTATTCTGATGGTGCAGTCACTGTGTACATACATTACTTATCCTGTACTGATCTTGAGTTACATCCTGTATTATACTCCAGAGCTGCACTCACTATTCTGCTGGTGCAGTCACTGTGTACCTACATTACTTATCCTGTACTGATCCTGAGTTACATCCTGTATTATACTCCAGAGCTGCACTCACTATTCTGCTGGTGCAGTCACTGTGTACATACATTACTTATCCTGTACTGATCCTGAGTTACACCCTGTATTATACTCCAGAGCTGCACTCACTATTCTGCTGGTGCAGTCACTGTGTACATACATTACTTATCCTGTACTGATCCTGAGTTACATCCTGTATTATACTCCAGAGCTGCACTCACTATTCTGCTGGTGCAGTCACTGTGTACATACATTACTTATCCTGTACTGATCCTGAGTTACATCCTGTATTATTCTCCAGAGCTGCACTCACTATTCTGCCGGTTTCCATTCTTTCTCAGTATCTGTGATGATTTGCATTCTGGGAGGTTTTGTATTAATACCCAGCTCCATCATCTGATTTGTTCTCAGTATTATAGAATTATCATATATTTATAGCAGATTATTCAGGTGATTCATTACAAGACAAATAAGTCAGTATTTAAAATAGACATTTGTTTGGATCTTGTCTCATGGGAAATCTCAGTCCTTAAAAGGAGCTTGTCTTTACCTGTATGCTGCCTTCAGTGATGGCCATTCCGAGTGGTGACACACATGATGATTTTGGTGGTATGTCACTCAAGAGCTAAAATTGGTTGCTGTGAACCACATTTATAATCCCCACAGCCTGGGCCTGGAGAAGAGTCACACATGCCTGGGAAGAGTCCTGGTTATTCATGACCTCATGCTTCCTCCAACCACCTGCTAATGATTGGTAGTTTTCTCTCCACTCATCAGTAGGTGAGCAGAGAAAGCAGAAGATCAGGAATACCTGAAACTCAGGCCTGGGCACCCATGATTATAAAGATGCTGTCTGGTTTCCTTTAAGGAGCAGCTTCAGGAGGTTCTGCTGTTTGGAAAGCACGTTCAGTAGAGGTTCTTCTTAGTAAAGGTTCGGCTGTTTGGGGGGCACATTCAGTAGAGGTTCTTCTTAGTAGAGGTTCTGCTGTTTGGAAAGCACGTTCAGTAGAGGTTCTTCTTAGTAAAGGTTCGGCTGTTTGGAGGCCACATTCAGTAGAGGTTCTTCTTAGTAAAGGTTCGGCTGTTTGGACGGCACGATCAGTAGAGGTTCTTCTTAGTAAAGGTTCTGCTGTTTTGGAGGGCACTTTCAGCCTGTGAGTAGAGGTTCTTATTCAGTAAAGGTAAGAACACGTGGGTTCTAGAAAAGAGAGGAAGCATGAGAAATCTTGTATGTAGAGATGATTGGAGCAGCAGTGAGGAGGATGTCTGTGGAGGCTAGATGTGAATTACAGGAGAACAGTAGTATGGGGCCGAACTGGACAGGGTTAGAGGCTAGGATGCGGATTTTGAATTATTCATTAGAGTTGAGCGGACACCTGGAAGTTCGGGTTCGACGGGTTCAGCCGAACTTTGCAAAAAAGTTCGAGTTCGGGACCCAAACTTGACCCTGAACCCGAACCCCATTGAAGTCAATGGGGACCCGAACTTTGGAGCACTAAAATGGCTCTAAAAAAGTCATGGAAAGAGCTAGAGGGCTGCAAAAGGCATCAAAATGTTGTTAAGAGCATGGCAAGTGTCTGCAAACAAATGTGGATAGGGAAATCACTTAAAATAACATAAAATACGTAAAAATAAAACATAATAATTTTGATCTAAAAGGAGCAGGTCTATATGGAGTAGGAGTTTGAGGAGGCGGTGGATGTGGCTGTGTAGGTGGAAGCAGCGGTGGAGGAGGAGGTAGCCTACACTGCTTTTTGTTTTTTATTCATTTATTTTTTATTATTATTTTTTGTTAAAATTTGGGTAGACCCCAAAATATTGGGAAATATAAAAGATAAAACAAAGAGCAATTGCGCTGCAGTGTAACAATGGCTGCTTAGTGCCGGTGTACATGTCTATTCTGCACAAGGTACGGACAAGTCCTGAGGGATCCAGGCCTGGTTCATTTTAATGAACGTGAGCTTGTCCACATTGGCTGTGGACAGGCCGCTGCGCTGGTCTGTGATGACGCCCCCTGCCGTGCTAAACACACGTTCAGACAATACACTTGCTGCAGGGCAGGCCAGCACCTCCAAGGCGTAAAGGGCAAGCTCAGGCCATGTGCCCAATTTGGAGACCCAGAAGTTGAAGGGGGCAGACCCGTCATTCAGTATGTGTAGGCGTGTGCACACATACTGCTCCACCATGTTGGTGAAATGCTGCCTCCTGCTAACACGCTCCATATCAGCTGGTGGTGCTGGTTGTTGTGGCGTGCTGACAAAGTTTTTCCACATGTCGGCCATGCTAACCCTTCTGCCTTCTGAGGTGCTGGCGGTGCCCCAGCTGCGTTGGCGACCTCTTCCTCTGCCTTCACCTTGTGCTTCCACTGTGCCCCCCTGTCAGGTGGGAATGCCACCAGCAGCGCGTCTACCAGTGCAGCACGCCAGACCTGCAGGGTATAGCGACAGGGAGGTCACGGTTTGGGCAATCGAGGGTCACTCACTTTTCTGAGGAGAACCCTGGGCAGGCATGCAACAGCGAAAGGAGAGGCAGACACTAGTTCCTCTGGGGCACACTCTGTAGATAGGGACCAGGCCTGATGGTATGTGAGGTGCCCTGGATGTTGTAGGTGTTTTGAGTGCCTTAGGTAAGGTCCCTTTAAGATTCGTGACGCCAGTGCCTGTAACGGTGGCACACCGATTTGTAGGAGGATTAATAGAGTACGCAGTTGGTGAACCAAACGTTGCTTTACTTGATGAAACAGTCCAACTTTGTACATGTAGTTACAGTAGATGATAATGCAGTCCTTTACAATACAAAATGCACAGCAGGTTCACTTCACAGCAGGTTTCAATCTTGCAAGATACTTGGAGGGTAAACAGTTAATGCTTTGCAGTGCAACGCTGCTCTATCCCCTCAGCTATTCTAGCTGGCTGGATCCCAAGGCCCGGATGCCTAATTGCTGGCTTAAATCCTTGGTATAAAATCCTTCCTCCAGTATTGGCACTTGCTTAAGGTTACAATACCTTCTTTTCCTAGCTGTCTTCACTGCTGGCTTTGAAAGGTGGCTGCAGGTTTCTCCCAGGAGGTCCTGTCCTACTACTGGGGTATCTCATCTGTGTTGGCTGAATAACTGGTCTCCAGGCAGGCTGTACTCTTCTTAGCCTCCTAGGCAACTAGAAACCAGGACTGTCTAGCTGCATGTCAGGAGGAGGCCCTCAGCATATCTCTGGCTGGTGCCTTCTCACTTCTGTCTCCACAGACTCCTGACTATGAACCAACTTCTCCCTGTCTGGGCCTGAACATTTATACTAGGGGCTCCCTATCTCCCTCTAGCGTCTAGGATGCCTAACTACACCCTAATAGGCCTGCTATGCATGACACAGGGGAAAACATTGCATGTAAAAACACATAGAAAATACATTAAAGTGCACAGTTAAATATAAGATCACTGTCCCTTGTGAGCAGAAGTAACACGCAAACCAATTGACCCTTGTGTAGTGCCCACGCCTACCTAGTGGGACACTACACCAGCATGCGCTTGTACTCGCGCATCTTACGATCACGCTCCAGGACGGTACGTTGTCCTTGTAACGGGGATCCAGCAGCATGGCCACCCAGTAATCAGCACAAATTAGAATGTGGGCAACTCGGCGGTCGTTGCGGAGACACTGCAGCATGTAATCGCTCATGTGTGCCAGGCTGCCCAGAGGCAATGAAAAGCTGTCCTCTGTGGGAGGTGTATCGTCTGTGTCCTCTGTATCCCCCCAGCCACGCACCAGTGATGTCCATGAGCTGGTCTGGGTGCCACCCTGCTGTGAACAAGGTTCCTTCTCCTCCATCTCCTCCTCCTACTCCTCATCATCCTCCAAAACTGTGCCCTGGCTGGACAATTGTGTACCTTGGGTTTGTGGGTGCAGGAACCTACCCTCGAAGCCACTTGTGAATGACTGGCCTGATAACCATGGAAATGTTCCCTCTTCCTCCTCCTCCTGTGCCACATCCTCTCATCGCCAGCAGCGCCAGCAGCGTTTTTTCAAGGAGACATAGAAGTGGGATAGTTACGCTGAGACTGGCGTTATCGGCACTGGCCATGTTGGTGGAGTACTCGAAACAGCGCAACAAGGAACACAGGTCTCACATGGAGGCCCAGTCACTGGTGGTGAAGTGGTGCTGTTCCGCAGAGCGACTCACCCGTGCGTGCTGCAGCTGAAACTCCACTATGGCCTGCTGCTGCTCGCACAGTCTCTCCAGCATGTGCAAGGTGGAGTTCTACCTGGTGGGCATGTCGCATATGAGGCGGTGAGCGGGAAGGCCGAAGTTACGCTGTAGCGCAGACAGGCGAGCAGCGGCAGGATGTGAACGCCGAAAGCGCGCACAGACGGCCCGCACTTTATGCAGCAGCTCTGACATGTCGGGGTAATTTTTAAGGAATCTCTGCACCACCAAATTCAGCACATGCGCCAGGCAAGGGATGTGCGTCAAACCGGCTAGTCCCAGAGCTGCTACGAGATTTCGCCCATTATCGCACACCACCAGGCCGGGCTTGAGGCTGACTGGCACCAACCACTCATCGGTCTGTTGTTCAAGGCCCGTCCACAGCTCCTGCGCAGTGTTGGGTTTGTCCTCCAAACAGATACATTATAAAACTGCCTGCTGTCGTTTACCCCGGGCTATGCGGAAGTTGGTGGTGAAGGTGTTACGCTGACCGGATGAGGAGCTGGTAGAGGATGAGGAAGCAGAGTAGGAGGAGGAAGCAACAGGAGGCAAACTGAAGCGCCCTGCAATCCTCGGTGGTGGAAGGACATGCGCCAAACTGCTATCCGCCTCAGGCCCAGCCGCCACTGCATTTACCCAGTGTGCTGTTATGGAGATTTAACGGCCCTGACCGTGCTTACTGGTCCACGTATCCGTAGTCAGGTGCACCTTGCCACAGATGGCGTGCCTTTTGGAGCGGCCTGTTTGCCAGCCTCTTGCCTCAGGACTATGGCCCATATACTAACTTTGGAGGAGAAGACAGACCGGCTGCACAGCATAAATCTGTGGAACTGTTTTGGGCAGGAAAGCCATGCTTGCGGTCGGCCAAATGTGACTTACATGGAATTCGGGAACCCCTGCTCAAATCTGGGTGATTTTTGGATATGTTGTTCACCCAAATCAGAGCTATCCATGGATGTATAAATTATAGGGATATGTGGGGTTTTGAGGTGGTTTCTGTGTTTTGGGGAAAAATGTGTGATTTCTGCCTGTGAGTGATTAAGTTAGCCCATTATGTTTGGTAATTGTATCACAGGCAGAGCCCATTGTGTTTTGGTAATTGTATTTTGTTGATTGCGTCAAAGACAATGCCTATTCGGTTATTGAGTGCGTCACAGGCAATGCCATTGTGTTTGTTAATTGTGTCACAGACAATGCTCTTGTGTTTGTTGAATGTATAGTTTTTGTGTTTAAACTGTAAAACTGTAATGGATTGGCTGCTATGTTATATCCTCAGTTCCCAACCAGGTCCACGGGGGTGGTACCCTTGTTGGAAAATGTGTATATAAGTCAATGCGTATGTGTTCAATAAAGAGTTCCTGTTTTACCCTTCATCATGTTGAGGCTGGTGTTTGGGTAACTGATCGACACTGGGGTTTGCTATATGCTGAAGATTTGCTATACTCCCCTGGCTATAACTACTAGCTCTTGTAAGAGATTGTTCATGGTTCCTGCTCTCTGGATTTAGGAGAGGTTCACCCACTGGAAGCTGAAGCCTGGTCTTGGGTCCAGCGTGGGTGGAGGACGGTAAGACCCCAACCAAGCTGCGGCGGTTCGTGGGGCCTGTGGTGGTTATGGTGTCAAGTTGAGTGCTCGGAGCACTAGGAGCATCCATCAGCGGAGGTACCCAGTAGGGGTGCCAGGAGATCCGTTACTTCCGTTACTCCATCGCTCCAGTGTTTGGGAGATGGAGAGCTGAACGCTTCCGTAGGACATTGTGGAGATGCTTAGTGACCCAGGTGTTGGTGTTGCTGGCAGATCCTCTGTTTGAGGGGTGGCAGGTGCCACTGTCACTCCAGAAGTGGATGAATAGGCCGAGACTGCAGCAGAAGAGGAAGCAGAAGGAGCCAGAGATCTTTCTTGGTTTTTGAGGTGTCTACTCCACTGCAGCTCGTGCTTTGCACTTAAATGCCTGGTCATGCAGGTTGTGCTCAGGTTAAGAACATTTATGCCTCGCTTCAGGCTCTGATTGCATGGCGTGCAAACCACTCATGTCTTGTCGTCAGCACATTGTCTGAAGAACTGCCACACCAGGGAACTCCTTGGAGCTGGCTTTGGTGTGCTCGGTCCCTTGCTGTGGTGGGCAGTAGCAGCAGGGCCGGTGCAAGGATTTTTGCCGCCCTAGGCAAGATAAAAATTGCCGCCCCCCCTTATCAGATGATCTGCCCATATCATGACATCACATATGTTCCACCCCTTTCTCAGCTTTTAAATAAAAAGAACTGCTAGGTTTCCCTTAGGGTTAATCCAGCTTCTTGTAGCTGTCTTTTTTTGCGGAACTGAATTGCGGACCCATACATTTCTATGGGGCTGCATGACGTGCGGCCCCGATCCGGAATTGCGGATCCGCAATTCCGATCCGGAAAAAAATAGAACATGTCCTATTCTTGTCCACCATAGTGGACAAGAATAGGCATATTCTGTTAGTGCCGGCAATGTGCGGTCCGCAAAATGCGGAACGCACATTGCTGCTGTCCGTGTTTTGCGGATCCGTGGATCCGCAAAACACACATGGATGTGTGAATGGACCCTAAATGTGAGGTAAATTAGTTTCCAATGTAGTATTAATAACTAAACAATTACATAATAAACATATTGCATTGTCTACTTACCACCAGGACAATAAGATGATCTGGTCTCTGGCTGCAGTCTGGCTCTTGGTCTGGCTCTGGGGACTCCCTTGTCACTCTCTTCTCCCCCACTCCCTCCCTTGTCACTCTCATTATTCCACCCCGGCACCCCCCTCCCTTGTCACTCTCATTATTCCACCCCGGCACCCCCCTCCCTTGTCACTCTCATTATTCCACCCCCCCTCCCTTGTCACTCTCATTATTGTAACCCCCCTCCCTTGTCACTCTCATTATTCCCCCCCTCCCCCCTCCCTTGTCACTCTCATTATACCCCCCCTCCCTTGTCACTCTCATTATTCCACCCCGGCACCCCCCTCCCTTGTCACTCTCATTATTCCCCCCCTCCCCTGTCACTCTCATTATTCCACCCCCCCTCCCTTGTCACTCTCATTATTCCACCCCCCCCTCCCTTGTCACTCTCATTATTCCCCCCCCTCCCTTGTCACTCTCATTATTCCCCCCCCCTCCCTTGTCAATGTCATTATTCCCCCCTCCCCCTCCCCTGTCACTCTCATTATCCCCCCCTCCCTTGTCAATGTCATTATTCCCCCCCCCTCCCTTGTCAATGTCATTATTCCCCCCCCCCTCCCTTGTCAATGTCATTATTCCCCCCCTTGTCAATGTCATTATTCCCCCCCCTCCCTTGTCAATCTCATTATTCCCCCCCCTCCCTTGTCAATCTCATTATTCCCCCCCCCCACACACACCTCTAATGTAGCGTGGCTGAGCTCTCTTCGGTCCGCGGTACAGGAGCATTTGTTTCCTGTACCCGGCCGGACTGACAGGAAGTGCACACTAAGTGAGCACTTCCTGTCAGTCCGGCCAGGTACAGGAAACAAAAGCTCCAGTACCGCGGACCGAACAGAGCTCAGCCACGCTACATTAACAAAAGCACAGAGCAGACACACAGCAGGCGCAGGCTGCGCAGCAATGAGCCGGCGGCCGGAGATTCAAATCTCCGGCCGCCGGAGACTCAGGAGGCGCAGCATGAGGGGCGCCGCCGGCCGAACTTATAAAACCATCTTCTTTTTTTTTTTTTTTACACCGCAACGGGCGCCCCCTGCTAAATGGCGCCCTAGGCGACTGCCTAAGTCGCCTGACTGGTGGCGCCGGCCCTGAGTAGCAGGCATACTGTCTAGAGGATGGCCGCTCCGCTTTTGCACCCTGCTCCCTCTTCTGCTGTGCTGGTGGCTCTGTGCGACCACCGCCTCTTCCTCCGAACTACATAGGTCACTTGCATCACCTTGATTCCATGTGGGGTCGAGGACCTCATCGTCCTCCACATCATCTTCCACCCAGTCTTCACCCCTGCCCTCCTTGTCGGTCTGCACACTTTGAAAGCCTCAGCAGTTGGCACCTGTGTTTCGTCATCATCCGAGACGTGCTGCGATGGTCCTCCCATGTACTCATCTTGCAAGATAAGTGGTTGGGCATCGGTGCACTCAATCTCTTCCACTTCTGGGGCAGGGCTAGGTGGATAGCCATGGGAAACCCTGCTAACAGAGTAATCAAAAAGCAGAAGAGACTGCTGCATGACTTGGGGCTCAAACTGCTTGGCTGATTTGCAAGGGGGTGGGGTGAAAGACTGATGGACATCGGTTGCAGATGCCAACTGTGGTCTTTCAGCAGGAGACTGGGTGGGAGACAATGTGAAGGAACTGGATCCACTGTCAGCAACCCAATCTACTATCGCCTGTATTTGTTCAGGCCTCACCATTCGTAGAGCTGCATTAGGCCCGACCAAATACCGCTGCAGGTTCTGTCGCCTACTCGCACCTGAGGAAGGGGTTTCACTTGTGTGTGTAGCTGGCACAGATTGACCACGTCCTCTCCCTGCAACAGGAGCTCCACCAGCAGCACCACGACCTGGGCCACGTCCCTTGTTTGTCGCTCTCCTCGTTTTTTGAAGTCACCCACTGAAGTGACAGACGTTTTTACTAAATTAAGTTCCTTGTGAACAATGCAGAGCAGGGTTTTTGACGGCAAACTGGGTTAATGTCACCTAACAATGGAACAGACGAGTTTTTTTAAACTTACTGCCCAGTCTGCTATGCAGTGCAGGCTGCAATGGTACTTTATTGCCCAAAAAAAATATGTTTTCTCACACACAATGAAACAGATGGATTTAACTGTATTTCTTTAACTACCCGAAATGCAGCACAAATGCAGTTTTTTTTATTTTTAACCCTAAAGGAAACAGATGGATTTAACTGAGATTATATTTCACTCAAAAATGAAGCACAGGTTTTTTTTTACATAAAAATGGTGGATATGTCACCCCTACATTGGAACAGATGGATTTGCTGAATTTATGTGGCTGCCTGTCACATGTGCAGGCCTCGGAGGTACTTTACACCCAAAAATGGGAATTTTAAGCCCAAAAATGTAACAGCCTTATTTAATGGTTTTATTTGACTGACAGGAATGCAAATGTACTTTATAGCAACAAAAATAAATTTTTTCAGCAAAAAATGTAACTGCAGTATTTGGCGGTTTTATTGGACTGTCAGGAATGCAGCACAGGGCAAAAAGGTACTTTATTGCCCCCCAAAAAGTTTTTTTTAACCATAAATGAAACAGATGGATTTAACTGAGATTATATTTCAATCTCACAAATTAAGTACAGTTTTTTTTTACTTAAAAAATGGTGGATATGTCACCCCTACAATGGAACAGATGGATTTGCTGAATTAATGTGCCTGCCTGTCACAAGTGCAGGCCTCAGAGGTATATTACAACAAAAAATTTAAATAGGTCACCCCACAATGGAACATAGGGATTTAACTGATTATATTTCACTCTCAGAAATGCAGCACAGGGATACTTTACACCCAAAAATGGGGCTATGTCGCCCCCTGGGTCCCTGAACTCCCAGACGGTATTATTTCCCCTTCCCCTGGCACATATGCAGTGCAGGTGCACTTTAAAACTGGGTATATGTCGGCCCCTGAACTATAAGAACAGGATTAAATGTTTGTCCCTGGCACATATGCTGGTGCACTGCTGTTGAACAAAATGGCCGAAGACCACCAGCCAAACTAACTGACGGATTAAAACTTTTTTTTCAGTATCACGCGGCTCAGGGCAGGATACAAAAATGTTGCATTGCACCCCAAAACAAAAACGCTGTAGATCGCAGACTTCACACCAAGTGCAGATATCAGAGTCTTTCCTATTCTATCCCTCACAGCAGCAGCATCCTCTCCCTACAATAATCAGAGCAGAGTGACGTGCGGCGCTACGTGACTGCAGCTTATATAGAGGCTGGGTCACATGCTGCACTGGCCAATCGGAGCCATGCCATTAGTAGACATGGCTGTGGTGGCTTCTAAGGGCACACATCTTAAATGCTTGTTGATTGGCGCCATTAAATCGTCAAACACCGAACTCGAACTTTTACGAAAATGTTCGGGTCCATGTACAAAAAAACCTAAAGTTCGGTAGCTGGCTCTTCCTCCATCTGGATCACCAGAAACCAGCACCCCAGATACCTCAGCTGCCCCCCAGCTACACCCCTGCAGCAGAGCTGAGATTGTAGGGCCGCACTGGTCTTACTGGGAATATATCAGTACATTACCAGCATGTTGGTCGTCTCCTGTGTGACATGGATAATGGAAAGTTGGAGATGACAGGAGGTGGTTGGCACATGGATGGGAGGTCACCACTATTCCCCAGGCAGAGTGCGACCATAGGGTGTTGCTAACAGATAGGGATACTTTGGGTGTGAGAGCCAAATGTGAAGGAAGAAAGATGACAAGCCCAGTCTGGTCCATGATTCCAGGCAGGAAGCAGGAGAAGAGATAGGATGGTGTCCAGGTCAGGAGAAGAAAGATGAATTTGGGTGTCTTCTGCATAAGACGTTATTGGTGAGTTGCCAGCAGTAAATGCAGATAGAGAAGAGACTGAGTACGGGCATGTGGTGACAGAGGGCGAAGGGAAGAGACTCAGAGGGTGCAGCAGGGCAATGATTACGTGTGGTGCCCCACCACAGCCCGAGAGAACAAAATATCAAGCATGGTATCGCTATAATGTACATGTACTGCTGAAGTGCAGACATATATTCAGTACTGCTATATGACACACACATACACAGTGGAGTCCCATTATTCTGACCACCAGCTAATCTACAGAGTAACCGCTGCGTGCAGCACGGACAGCAGATAGACGGGCTGGGGGTGAATTAATAAGGTAGGTTGTCACAGGTATCTAAGGGCCAGGCTGACTGCAGTGCATCTCACAGCTGCTGGGGGGATCCATAGAGCGAACACGACCATTAGAGATGAGCGAATTTTTCAAAAATTCGATTCGGCCGGATCGCAGAATTTTCCGAAACGATTCGATCCAATTTTTTGGGCGGCAAATTGCATTAAAAATAGTGTTGAGCGCGAATATTCGAATTGCAAGTAGAAAAACCAGACTGTTTTTTCTACTTGTGGGTGGTCCCCTGACAGTGTTTTGGCGCCCTTTTTTCCGTTTTTTGACGCCTTTTTGCCAATTAAGTGCCATTTTATCAATAAACTTAGAGCATAAATACCTGTGACCACAGACAGAGATAATATTGCTCCTGATGAAGGGACGTGCCTGTCCCGAAACTCGTTGAGCCGGATTTTACATGTATTGAAGACCTTTGAAGAGAAGCACCCGTGTGATTGGCTGCCTTCATCCGTTAAAACTCTAGAAGCGATCCAGGCTGGGGGGGTGTTTGGTTTACAGGTGTATTATGCTTATCCTGGTAAACCCCCCCCCCCCCCCCCTCGTGAAGTGAGTAAATGATCCAACGATACTACAGTATTTTATTATATGTACTCGTATCCTTTTAAACAGATTTTAAATTGATATAACCAATTCACCCTACTACTATACCGTGTGTGACACTGCAAAATACGGTCTCTTAGGCACTTGAGACGTTATGTAGTGTTCCTATCTGTGTGTATAATCTTTTATAAAAATCTTTTATATATATGTATATATATTTTTTATCCTATATACTATTACCATCATTTATATTTTTATATATATCAACACATCTTTTATTATACTCTTTTACAAATGTTATGTTGATGTAAGACCCACCATATACCTGAGTAGCTTGACACTGACCTACCACTATTGGCGCTAAAAAGGGTTTATCCAAGAACAGGCGAGACTGGGATGGTACCATTACCCACCAGTCCCCCTAGTTTGGCACACTTCCATAGTCTGGAGGTGGCAGCCAAAGCATGACGAGGCCACAGAGTGGCAAGGTGACATAGTGTGGAGATGGCAGCAGCATGAGAAGGACACAGTGTGGCCCAGTGACATATTGTTGAGGTAGCAGCACATGAGGAGGCCACAGAGTGCCCCAGTGACATAGTGTGGAGGTGGCAGCAGCATGAGGAGGTCACAGAGTGGCAAGGTGACATAGTGTGGAGGTGGCAGCAGCATCAGGATATCACAGAGTAGAAAGGTGACATAGTGTAGAGGTGGCAGCAGCAGCATGAGGAGGCCACAGAGTGGCAAGGTGACATAGTGTGGAGGTGGCAGCAGCATGAGAAGACCACAGAGTGGCACTGTGACAAACTGCCATTTGCCACTGGGCATTGTAGAGGACTTATGGCTAGCCTCCTGCCCTACGACTATGGCCCCGGGACATGTTGCCCTTCAGGAACAGTGACAGAACTGTGCCGCATGTCTGGACTGTTGGTGGGACCGAACGCGGTCAGCGGTGTATGCTGGGGATTCTGTGGAGCTGGAATCGGATGCGCGGATACACGAACGCCGCTGACCCTTACCTTCTGCCATACTGAACTTTCAGCTCCAGAGACTAAGTCCCGTTCGAAGATGGGACTTAGTCGTTTTTCTGCATGGAATTGACCGACCGCACAGCCCAAATCTATGGAACTGTTTCGGGCAGGAAATTGTGCTTGCGGTCGGTCATAAAGGACTTCACTTAACTTTTGATCCGCTGGAGGGATTTGTGTGATTTTTGGAAGTGTTTATGTTTGATGTATGCAGAGTTTAAATATGTAATTTTTATGGAGATGGAATGTATGGTTTTAAAGTTACAGTGTATGTTTAAAAACTGTATTTTTACTGTCTGTGATAGTTATGTTAATCCATAATTATATCCCAGACAGAAGGGAGGATTTTGTGTATTCGGGTGGGGATTCCTCTCCTATTGTTCCCACATGTGTATTGGTGATCTCCCTTTGTCCTGGGAGATAATTGAATTGCACTTCGGGTGTCTCCAGGCAGAGAGGAGGAAACCATGATGCATTGTGGGGACCTGCATAAATACGGGCGGGTAGCCCTCAATAAAGAGTTCAGTTCAGTTCTGTTTTTCTAACCCTTCAAAACGCAGCCTCGTCTCGTTATTGGAGGGAATTGCTGCATCACGCTGGGGATTGCTATGCTCTGCATATTCCCTGGAGGAGAGATCTTTCCCACACGGTCTTGAATGCTGGAGGTTCATTCAGGGTGGAAGGAAGACGGCGCGGCTCCAGTTAAGCTACGGCGGTTGTGGAGTCTGCGGTGCTTGTGGTGTCCAGTGCGGTGCTTGTGGTGTCCAGTGCGGTGCTTGTGGTCCTCGGCGCAAGGTAGGAAGCGTCCATTAACGGAAGCGGATCCGTTACATTGGTGGCAGCAGTGGGATGGCTTCCCTAGTGCGAGGAGCAGCATCCTGGGAACACCAAGCAAAACTGGAGTATTGGTATAGTCACGTACGGTTTGACGCTATGCTGAAGAGGCGGTTGGCTATCTACGGGCCCCACCTAACAGAGGAAATTTTACCGGAAGTGAGGAGAGAACAGGCGGAGTATCTGCAGCAGGAAGCAGAATATCGGGCAGAGATAGCGAAGTATTTCGTCCCTGCGCCCCAGCAAAAACGTGAGTTACAGGGGGCCGAAGGTGTCGTCCTTCCCCCCCAGCGGCAGTGTGTACCCCAGGGGGCCGAAGGTGTCGTCCTTCCCCCCCAGCGGAAGTGTGTACCCCAGGGGGCCGAAGGTGTCGTCCTTCCCCCCCAGCGGCAGTGTGTACCCCAGGGGGCCGAAGGTGTCGTACTTCCCCCCCCAGCGGCAGTGTGAACCCCAGGGGGCCGAAGGTGTCGTCCTTTCCCCCCAGCGGCAGTGTGTACCCCAAGGGGCCGAAGGTGTCGTCCTTCCCCCCCAGCGGCAGTGTGTACCCCAGGGGGCCAAAGGTGTCGTCCTTCCCCCCCAGCGGCAGTGTGTACCCCAAGGGGCCGAAGGTGTCGTCCTTCCCCCCCAGCGGCAGTGTGAACCCCAGGGGGCCGAAGGTGTCGTCCTCTCCCCCCAGCGGCAGTGTGTACCCCAGGGGGCCGAAGGTGTCGTCCTTCCCCCCCCCCAGCGGCAGTGTGTACCCCAGGGGGCCGAAGGTGTCGTCCTTCCCCCCCAGCGGCAGTGTGAACCCCAGGGAGCTGAAGGTGACGTACTTCCCCACCAGCGGCAGTGTGTACCACAGGGGGCCGAAGGTGTCGTCCTTCCCCCCCAGCGGCAGTGTGAAACCCAGGGCGCTGAAGGTGGCGTCCTTCCTCCCCAGCGGCAGTGTGTATCCCAGGGGGCCGAAGGTGTCGTCCTTCCCTCCCAGCGGCAGTGTGAACCCCAGGGAGCTGAAGGTGTCCTCCTTCCCCCCCAGGCAAACAAGGTCCAGAACAGCGTGACATCGCCGTGGCCTGCACATGTGGTATGCTGGAGGGGTACTGTGAATTGTCCCTGCAGTGGAGGCTGAGGACATGGTGGGGGATGAGGAGGCAGAGGAGGACATTGTCGCAGGACCAACGGCGTGAGAACGTGGAGGCGGAAGCGGCGTCACCTGGCCAAGTTGCTGGTTTGGCTGTGCAGGAACCACATTCACCCAGTGGGCCGTAAAGGACATGTATTGTCCCTGACCGTAGTTACAGCTTCACACGTCGGCAGTGTCGTGCACTTTGGCGGACACCAACAGGCTCAAGGACTGGCCCACCTCCTGTTCTACATATGTATGCAGGGCTGGTACTGCCTTTTTGGCGAAGAAATGACGACTTGGGACTCTCCACCTTGGCTCGGCGCAAGCCATCAGTTCTCTGAAAGGTGCAGAGTCCACCACTTGGAAAGGGACGGACTGCAGCAGCAGCAACTTGGCCAGGAGCACGTTCAGCTTCTGCGCTGTTGGATGAGTGCACGAATACTGTTGTCTCTTGGCAATCGCTTCGGTGATCGATTGCTGACGGAATGACTGACGAGAAGTAGGAGGAGCAGGAGCATCAGGACCAGCAGATGATGGGAAGGACAGACAGCTCCCTTCGGCTGAGGTGGTGGAGCCTTGACTGCATGAAATCGGGTGCATGCCACTGGGTGATGCAGCAGTTGCTGCAGCAGGCTGGACCAGAACATCAGAGCCACGGTTCTCCCAGGCCACTTTATGGTGACGCTGCATCTGTTGACGTAGGGCCATGGTGCCAACATTGGCACCCTGGCCACGCTTCCCCTTCTGCCCACAGATTCTACAAATTATCGTGTTCACCTCTGCTGCTTCTGCGAACCCCTGCACCACTACTTTCCGAGCAGGTAGTCTCCTGCGAAGCGGGTGGTCTACCCCGGGCATGTTTGGCTCCCGACCTCCAACTGCTGCCACCCAGGGCCGGTGCAAGGATTTTTGCACACACAAGCAAAGCTAAATTTTGCCCCCGCCCCCCCCCCCCCCCCCCCCCCCACAACTCGGTGGGGGTGATGTAAAAAGGAGGGCGTGATGTGACATGGAGGGGGGTGAGAAATGTGACATGGAGGGGGGAGAAATGTGACATGGAGGGGGTTGAAATGTGACATGGAGGGAGTTGAGAAATGTGACATGGAGGGGGTTGAGAAATATGACATGGAGGGGGGATGAGAAATGTGACATGGAGGGGGATGAGAAATGTGACATGGAGGGGGTTGAGAAATGTGACATGGAGGGGGATGAGAAATGTGGCATGGAGGGAGATGAGAAATTTGACATGGAGGGGGGTGAGAAATGTGACATGGAGGGGGATGAGAAATGTGACATGGAGGGGGATGAGAAATGTGACATGGAGGGGGATGAGAAATGTGACATAGGGGGGTGATGTGACATGAAGGGGGAGAAATGTGGCATTTCTCCCCCTCCATGTCACATTTCTCCCCCTCCATGTCACATCACCCCCTGCTTTTTACATCACCCCCTTTGTGTCACATTTCTCCCCCCTCATGTCACATTTCAACCCCCTCCATGTCACATTTCAACCCCCTCCATGTCACATTTCTCCCCCTCCATGGCACATTTCTCCCCCCCCCCTCCATGGGCACATTTCCCCCCTCTATTAATCTTGTGTAAAAATAAACATAATGCTCCTCACCTGGGCCTGTTCCCGTCTGCAGCAGCTCCCCTTCTCCTCTGTGTGGTCCTGGTATCTTCTCTCTGTGCTCCCGACAAGACTTTGAGGACCTTTCCCACTCAGCCAATCAGTGGCTGCAGCTGTGTCATGTGTCAGACCAGTGATTGGCTCAGCGGGAAATTACTGCCCTGACACGTGACACAGCTGCGTCCACTGATTGGCAGAGTGGGAAAGGTCCCCAAACAACTTGTCAGGACTCGGGAGCCCAGAGAGAAGATATGAGGACCACAACACTGAGGAGAACAGCCGCAGGAGGCCGGCGGCATGCAAGTGATTAATGAAAAAAATAAAAGTTTCATTTTTCCGCCCCCCATTATCAGCGCCCTAAGGCGGCCGCTTGGTCTGCCTTATTATAGCACCGGGCCTGCTGCCACCCTGCTGACTCCCACCCATGCTAGCGACTTGCTGTCTCCGCCACTGCCTCACGGGCAAGCCACCACCCTCTTCTCCCGATGATGATGAAGTCCCTAATTCACAAGGCTCCCAAGTCCGATCAGCTACATCATCATCATCGAGTACTGTCTGCAAGTCAATGATGTCCTCCTCAACGGTCTCTGGGAACCTGACCGCTCGCAACACCAGCTCCCATGTCACCCTCATCATCACTACTTGCCCGCCTATCGGAGGAAGCGGCGGATGTCTCCTCCACATCTTGGCTGGGCAGTAGCTGCTGACTATCCTCTAGTAGCTCGTCCTCGCTTTATAGTGGAGCTGATCCCACAGCATACAATACTTCTCTGGCTGAGGGAACAGAAAAGGACAGAGGCAGGTTGAGGACAAGAGAGGGCACAGGGTTTGCTCCCGGGCCATGCCAACTAAGGGTTGTGTCTGAATGTGATGACAGGACCACATGGACACCATTGAATTGGTCGGGGGGTTTGAAGATGGAGCTGAATGACGGCAGGTAACGTGGAGAAGGATCATTCAAGAACAGCAAAGAAAAGATAAAGTCAAAGAAAGAAACCTCCTTAAAGCAAAAAACCACTGATGTCAGAGTGGAAATATTCCTGAAGACAGAGGGCTGTGGAGCGGCTGAGCATGCAGGTGTTTACGGCTGTGATATATGATAGCTGTCCATTTTATGACATTTCATCTCCTTTAAGTTTACAATAGAAGACAAAAGATCCGCCATGTTAATAAAAGCCACGTTAAACCCACCGGGCGCTCGGCCCTCACACCTCCACTGGCAGCAGCCGACATTCCTCCAACTGCACGCGCAGCGATTCATGTGGATCCAGTCAGTCCTGTAAAGCGTTACCTGCCACTGGGCGTCATAAGTGACTGATCAAAAAAATGTGCAATCCACCCCCATCTGTACCAGGACGGAACCGCAATCAACGCCAACAGGGGCGCAGCCCGAGCCCGGGAGATTGTGAATTCTTCACTAAAACATCTGGAGAAAGATTAAATGTATACTAATATAGCATAACATACGGAAAAGAAAAATAACAATAAATCTGCAAAAATTGTAGAGCAATTTACAACAAAAAATGACAAACATGACGAGCACCACCTGAAATAATCACTTCTGTCATTAAAAGAATTTCCACCTCGTCCAGAAAAGAGACGTCACCTGACATCCCAAGAACATGGCTAACAACAAAGCAGAAAGATAGCCATTATATGTCATACAGTGTAACAAAAACAACACATGTAAGGCTATAGCAGTTATATTCTTGTACATAGGAGCAGTATTATAGTAGTTATATTCTTGTACATAGGAGCAGTATTATAGTAGTTATATTCTTGTACATAGGAGCAGTATTATAGTAGTTATATCCTTGTACATAGGAGCAGTATTATAGTAGTTATATTCTTGTACATAGGAGGCAGTATTATAGTAGTTATATTCTTGTACATAGGAGCAGTATTATAGTAGTTATATTCTTGTACATAGGAGCAGTATTATAGTAGTTATATTCTTGTACATAGGAGCAGTATTATAGTAGTTATATTCCTGTACATAGGAGCAGTATTATAGTAGTTATATTCTTGTACATAGGAGCAGTATTATAGTAGTTATATTCTTGTACATAGGGGGCAGTATTATAGTAGTTATATTCTTGTGCATAGGAGGCAGTATTATAGTAGTTATATTCTTGTACATAGGAGCAGTATTATAGTAGTTATATTCTTGTACATAGGAGCAGTATTATAGTAGTTATATTCTTGTACATAGGAGCAGTATTATAGTAGTTATATTCTTGTACATAGGAGCAGTATTATAGTAGTTATATTCTTGTATATAGGAGGCAGTATTATAGCAGTTATATTCTTGTACATAGGAGCAGTATTATAGTAGTTATATTCTTGTACATAGGAGCAGTATTATAGTAGTTATATTCTTGTACATAGGAGCAGTATTATAGTAGTTATATTCTTGTACATAGGAGCAGTATTATAGTAGTTATATTCTTGTACATAGGAGCAGTATTATAGCAGTTATATTCTTGTACATAGGAGCAGTATTATAGTAGTTATATTTTTGTACATAGGAGGCAGTATTATAGTAGTTATATTCTTGTACATAGGAGCGGTATTATAAAAGTTATATTCTTGTACATAGGAGGCAGTATTATAGTAGTTATATTCTTGTACAGAGGAGCAGTATTATAGTAGTTATATTCCTGTACATAGGAGCAGTATTATAGTAGTAATATTCTTGTACAGAGGAGCAGTATTATAGTAGTTATATTCTTGTACATAGGAGTAGTATTATAGCAGTTATATTCTTGTACACAGGAGGCAGTATTATAGCAGTTATATTCTTGTACATAGGAGCAGTATTATAGTAGTTATATTCTTGTACATAGGAGCAGTATTATGGCAGTTATATTCTTGTACATAGGAGGCAGTATTATAATAGTTATATTCCTGTACATAGGAGCAGTATTATAGCAGTTATAATATTGTACATAGGAGCAGTATTATAGTAGTTATATTCTTGTACATAGGAGGCAGTATTATAGTAGTTATATTCTTGTACATAGCAGCGGTATTATAGTAGTTATATTCTTGTACATAGGAGGCAGTATTATAGTAGTTATATTTTTGTACATAGGAGCAGTATTATAGTAGTTATATTCTTGTACATAGGAGCAGTATTATAGAAGTTATATTCTTGTACATAGGAGGCAGTATTATAGTAGTTATATTCTTGTAGATAGGAGGCAGTATTATAGTAGTTATATTCTTGTACATAGGAGCAGTATTATAGAAGTTATATTCTTATAGATAGGATGCAGTATTATAGTAGTTATATTCTTGTAGATAGGATGCAGTATTATAGTAGTTATATTCTTGTACATAGGAGCAGTATTATAGTAGTTATATTCTTGTACATAGGGGACAGTATTATAGTAGTTATATTCTTGTAGATAGGATGCAGTATTATAGTAGTTATATTATTGTATATAGGAGCAGTATTATAGTAGTTATAGTCTTGTAGATAGGATGCAGTATTATAGTAGTTATATTCTTGTAGATAGAATGCAGTATTATAGTAGATATATTCTTGTACATAGGAGGCAGTATTATAGTAGTTATATTCTTATACATAGGAGCAGTATTATAGTAGTTATATTCTTGTATATAGGATGCAGTATTATAGTAGTAATATAGTTGTACATAGTAGGCAGTATTATAGTAGTTATATTCTTATACATAGGAGCAGTATTATAGTAGTTATATTCTTGTACATAGAAGGCAGTATTATAGTAGTTATATTCTTGTACATAGGAGCAGTATTATAGTAGTTATATTCTGTAACATAGGAGCAGTATTATAGTAGATATATTCTTGTATATAGGATGCAGTATTATAGTAGTTATATTCTTACACATAGGAGCAGTATTATAGTAGTTATATTCTTGTACATAGAAGGCAGTATTATAGTAGTTATATTCTTGTACACTGGAACAGTATTATAGTAGTTATATTCTTGTACATATGAGCAGTATTATAGTAGATATATTCTTGTACATAGGAGGCAGTATTATAGTAGATATATTCTTGTACATAGGAGGCAGTATTATAGTAGTTATATTCTTGTACATAGGAGCAGTATTATAGTAGTTATATTCTTATATATGATGCAGTATTATAGTAGTTATATTCTTGTAGATAGGGGGCAGTATTATAGTAGTTATATTCTTGTAGATAGGGGGCAGTATTATAGTAGTTATATTCTTGTACATAGGAGCAGTATTATAGTAGTTATATTCTTATATATGATGCAGTATTATAGTAGTTATATTCTTGTAGATAGGGGGCAGTATTATAGTAGTTATATTCTTGTACATAGGAGCAGTATTATAGTAGTTATATTCTTGTACATAGGAGCAGTATTATAGTAGTTATATCCTTGTACATAAGAGCAGTATTATAGTAGTTATATCCTTGTACATAAGAGCAGTATTATAGTAGTTATATTCTTGTACATAGGAGCAGTTTGAGAAATGAGCATTTTGATAGTAATGTATAAAGGAATTTAGTAAAAAAATTAATGTATACCTTTAAACCTCTGCATTCTTTTTCTGAACTTAAAAGTATGTACAGGGAGTGCAGAATTATTAGGCAAGTTGTATTTTTGAGGATTAATTTTATTATTGAACAACAACCATGTTCTCAATGAACCCAAAAAACTCATTAATATCAAAGCTGAATATTTTTGGAAGTAGTTTTTAGTTTGTTTTTAGTTTTAGCTATTTTAGGGGGATATCTGTGTGTGCAGGTGACTATTACTGTGCATAATTATTAGGCAACTTAACAAAAAACAAATATAGACCCATTTCAATTATTTATTTTTACCAGTGAAACCAATATAACATCTCAACATTCACAAATATACATTTCTGACATTCAAAAACAAAACAAAAACAAATCAGTGACCAATATAGCCACCTTTCTTTGCAAGGACACTCAAAAGCCTGCCATCCATGGATTCTGTCAGTGTTTTGATCTGTTCACCATCAACATTGCGTGCAGCAGCAACCACAGCCTCCCAGACACTGTTCAGAGAGGTGTACTGTTTTCCCTCCTTGTAAATCTCACATTTGATGATGGACCACAGGTTCTCAATGGGGTTCAGATCAGGTGAACAAGGAGGCCATGTCATTAGATTTTCTTCTTTTATACCCTTTCTTGCCAGCCACGCTGTGGAGTACTTGGACGCGTGTGATGGAGCATTGTCCTGCATGAAAATCATGTTTTTCTTGAAGGATGCAGACTTCTTTCTGTACCACTGCTTGAAGAAGGTGTCTTCCAGAAACTGGCAGTAGGACTGGGAGTTGAGCTTGACTCCATCCTCAACCCGAAAAGGCCCCACAAGCTCATCTTTGATGATACCAGCCCAAACCAGTACTCCACCTCCACCTTGCTGGCGTCTGAGTCGGACTGGAGCTCTCTGCCCTTTACCAATCCAGCCACGGGCCCATCCATCTGGCCCATCAAGACTCACTCTCATTTCATCAGTCCATAAAACCTTAGAAAAATCAGTCTTGAGATATTTCTTGGCCCAGTCTTGACGTTTCAGCTTGTGTGTCTTGTTCAGTGGTGGTCGTCTTTCAGCCTTTCTTACCTTGGCCATGTCTCTGAGTATTGCACACCTTGTGCTTTTGGGCACTCCAGTGATGTTGCAGCTCTGAAATATGGCCAAACTGGTGGCAAGTGGCATCTTGGCAGCTGCACGCTTGACTTTTCTCAGTTCATGGGCAGTTATTTTGCGCCTTGGTTTTTCCACACGCTTCTTGCGACCCTGTTGACTATTTTGAATGAAACGCTTGATTGTTCGATGATCACGCTTCAGAAGCTTTGCAATTTTAAGAGTGCTGCATCCCTCTGCAAGATATCTCACTATTTTTGACTTTTCTGAGCCTGTCAAGTCCTTCTTTTGACCCATTTTGGAAGTTGCCTAATAATTATGCACACCTGATATAGGGTGTTGATGTCATTAGACCACACCCCTTCTCATTACAGAGATGCACATCACCTAATATGCTTAATTGGTAGTAGGCTTTCGAGCCTATACAGCTTGGAGTAAGACAACATGCATAAAGAGGATGATGTGGTCAAAATACTCATTTGCCCAATAATTCTGCACTCCCTGTATATGTCATGACTGGCGTGCTGATCACATACGTGACGCAAAGGGAGGGAAATGGGAAGGCCGTGTCCAAGGGAGAGGGAAAGGTGGTGACCCCTGACTCACCTTGCGGCTGGCACCTGACTGCCCTGACGTCCCTAGACGGGTTCCTCACCCATACGCCGATCACGTGCCTAAACCCTGGCTTTCCCTAAGATGAGCCCTACGTAGTGAATAGGGCGGTGGGATCACTAGTCCGCACCACTGACACTAAGAGGAAAACACCAAGGAGAGGACAGACAATACAGACAAACATATAATCCCAGGTGGGCGACAACAGCAGACAACAAAAGCCCAACAGGGATCCGGAGGGTAACGTTCTGGAACAACAACCAGGGAACACAGCTACACAGCTCCAGAGGGTCAGTATAGAAGTCCAGGCAGGAAGATCTATATCTGGCAACCAGAGAAGTGGGAGAGGGGAATATAAGGAGGTTGGGAGTGCTGGACAAGAGACAGCTGAGAAGAAGAAGCTACGGATCCCTGAGTGAGCCAAAAAGGGTTGCAAGGCAAACCCAGAAAGCTACCATAAAGAAACAGCACTATCTTTATACATAGAGCGCGCAGCCAACCGCTGCGACTTCCTGACCCCGAGTACAACGGAGTAAGGCGTGGCTCTTGACACCCTCGTGACAGTATACTTTTGAGGGCAATTTGTTTATGATTGCGTTTTACTCATTTTAGACATAAAATCATTATTTTTTTTATTACTTGATCATTATTAAAAATATTGAGCCATTCTGTCACAAAGGGTTAACTTTTTTCTATCTGTGTGAATCCTACGTTTCACTTTCACTTCATCTAATAACCCTTATCTCTAAATTAAATACCTATATAAGCCACAATTGTATTAGTAAGATTAGAATTCATCTATATTGAGTGTTTATAAGGTCAAAGATCAAAAAAAGGAAGCCGTCAGCTGAGCTGTCTGATGGAACAGAATGAAAATTCAGAGTCTGCTACTGGCTAAACTCAAGGCTGCACAAAGATAGGGGTTCAAAATTTTCAATAAAGACCAAATGAAAATATTATTTTTAGCTCAAAATGAGTACAATACAAAAAAAGCTTCCAAAAAGGTGTACACAGCCTTTATTTTTGTTCCTCATTGACTGAAAGCTATGTATACGCAGTTAAACATGGAATGCTATCTGTCACTGAAAACACCCCGTGTGCAAATGAAATGAGAAAAAATGTAACCTCTGTAAAATGTACTCTGCTCAGCTCCTCCTGCTCTATAACACGCTGCCTGCAGATTACACAGTGACAGGTTCTCTTTATATATAATCTGCTCAGCTCCTCCTGCTCTATAACACGATGCCTGCAGATTACATGGTGACTGGTTCTTCTTATATATAATCTGCTCAGCTCCTCCTGCTCTATAACACGCTGCCTGCAGATTACATGGTGACAGGTTCTCTTTATATATAATCTGCTCAGCTCCTCCTGCTCTATAACACGCTGCCTGCAGATTACATGGTGACAGGTTCTCTGTATATATAATCTGCTCAGCTCCTCCTGCTCTATAACACGCTGCCTGCAGATTACATGGTGACAGGTTGTCTGTATATATAATGTGCTCAGCTCCTCCTGCTCTATAACAGGCTGCCTGCAGATTACACGGTGACAGGTTCTCTTTATATATAATCTGCTCAGCTCCTCCTGCTCTATAACACGCTGCCTGCAGATTACACGGTGACAGGTTCTCTTTATATATAATCTGCTCAGCTCCTCCTGCTCTATAACACACTACCTGCAGATTACATGGTGACAGGTTCTCTTTATATATAATCTGCTCAGCTCCTCCTGCTCTATAACACGCTGCCTGCAGATTACACGGTGACAGGTTCTCTTTATATATAATCTGCTCAGCTCCTCCTGCTCTATAACACACTGCCTGCAGATTACACGGTGACAGGTTCTCTTTATATATAATCTACTCAGCTCCTCCTGCATTATAACACACTGCCTGCAGATTACATGGTGACAGGTTCTCTTTATATATAATCTGCTCAGCTCCTCCTGCTCTATAACACGCTGCCTGCAGATTACATGGTGACAGGTCCTCTTTATATATAATCTGCTCAGCTCCTCCTGCTCTATAACACGCTGCCTGCAGATTACATGGTGACAGGTTCTCTGTATATATAATCTGCTCAGCTCCTCCTGCTCTATAACACGCTGCCTGCAGATTACACAGTGACGGGTTCTCTTTATATGTAATCTGCTCAGCTCCTCCTGCTCTATAACACACTGCCTGCAGATTACATGGTGACAGGTCCTCTTTATATATAATCTGCTCAGCTCCTCCTGCTCTATAACACGCTGCCTGCAGATTACATGGTGACAGGTTCTCTGTATATATAATCTGCTCAGCTCCTCCTGCTCTATAACACGCTGCCTGCAGATTACACAGTGACGGGTTCTCTTTATATGTAATCTGCTCAGCTCCTCCTGCTCTATAACACGCTGCCTGCAGATTACATGGTGACAGGTTCTCTTTATATATAATCTGCTCAGCTCCTCCTGCTCTATAACACGCTGCCTGCAGATTACATGGTGACAGGTTCTCTTTATATATAATCTGCTCAGCTCCTCCTGCTCTATAACACGCTGCCTGCAGATTACATGGTGACAGGTTCTCTTTATATATAATCTGCTCAGCTCCTCTTGCTCTATAACACGCTGCCTGCAGATAAGGGCTCTTTCACACCTGCGTTCTTGTCTTCCGGCATAGAGTTCCGTCGTCGGGGCTCTATGCCGGAAGAATCCTGATCAGTTTTATCCTAATGCATTCTGAATGGAGAGAAATCCGTTCAGGATGCATCAGGATGTCTTCAGTTCCGGAACGGAACGTTTTTTGGCCGGAGAAAATACCGCAGCATGCTGCGCTTTTTGCTCCGGCCAAAAATCCGGAACACTTGCCGCAAGGCCGGATCCGGAATTAATGCCCATTGAAAGGCATTGATCCGGATCCGGCCTTAAGCTAAACGTCGTTTCGGCGCATTGCCGGAGCCGACATTTAGCTTTTTCAGAGTGGTTACCATGGCTGCCGGGACGCTAAAGTCCTGGCAGCCATGGTAAAGTGTAGCGGGGAGCGGGGGAGCAGTGTACTTACCGTCCGTGCGGCTCCCGGGGCGCTCCAGAGTGACGTCAGGGCGCCCCAAGCGCATGGATCATGTGATCACATGGATCACGTCATCCATGCGCATGGGGCGCTCTGACGTCACTCTGGAGCGCCCGGGGAGCCGCACGGACGGTAAGTATGCTGCTCCCCCGCTCCCCACTACTACTATGGCAACCAGGACTTTAATAGCGTCCTGGCTGCCATAGTAACACTGAACGCATTTGGAAGACGGTTCCGTCTTCAAATGCTTTCAGTACACTTGCGTTTTTCCGGATCCGGCGTGTAATTCCGGCAAGTGGAGTACACGCCGGATCCGGACAACGCAAGTGTGAAAGAGGCCTTACATGGTGACAGGTCCTGTTTATATATAATCTGCTCAGCTCCTCCTGCTCTATAACACGCTGCCTGCAGATTACATGGTGACAGGTTCTCTGTATATATAATCTGCTCAGCTCCTCCTGCTCTATAACACGCTGCCTGCAGATTACACAGTGACGGGTTCTCTTTATATGTAATCTGCTCAGCTCCTCCTGCTCTATAACACGCTGCCTGCAGATTACATGGTGACAGGTTCTCTTTATATATAATCTGCTCAGCTCCTCCTGCTCTATAACACACTGCCTGCAGATTACATGGTGACAGGTTCTCTTTATATATAATCTGCTCAGCTCCTCCTGCTCTATAACACGCTGCCTGCAGATTACATGGTGACAGGTTCTCTTTATATATAATCTGCTCAGCTCCTCCTGCTCTATAACACGCTGCCTTCAGATTACATGGGTCCAGGTTCTCTGTATATATAATCTGCTCAGCTCCTCCTGCTCTATAACACGCTGCCTGCAGATTACATGGTGACAGGTTCTCTTTATATATAATCTGCTCAGCTCCTCCTGCTCTATAACACACTGCCTGCAGATTACACGGTGACAGGTTCTCTGTATATATAATCTGCTCAGCTCCTCCTGCTCTATAACACACTGCCTGCAGATTACATGGTGACAGGTTCTTTTTAAAATATAATCTGCTCAGCTCCTCCGGCTCTATAACACACTGCCTGCAGATTACATGGTGACAGGTTCTCTTTATATATAATCTGCTCAGCTCCTCCTGCTCTATAACACGCTGCCTGCAGATTACATGGTGACAGGTTCTCTTTAAATATAATCTGCTCAGCTCCTCCTGCTCTATAACGCGCTGCCTGCAGATTACATGGTGACAGGTTCTCTTTATATATAATCTGCTCAGCTCCTCCTGCTCTATAACACACTACCTGCAGATTACATGGTGACAGGTTCTCTTTATATATAATCTGCTCAGCTCCTCCTGCTCTATATCACACTGCCTGCAGATTACATGGTGACAGGTTCTCTTTATATATAATCTGCTCAGCTCCTCCTGCTCTATAACACGCTGCCTTCAGATTACATGGTGACAGGTTCTCTGTATATATAATCTGCTCAGCTCCTCCTGCTCTATAACACGCTGCCTGCAGATTACATGGTGACAGGTTCTCTTTATATATAATCTGCTCAGCTCCTCCTGCTCTATAACACACTGCCTGCAGATTACACGGTGACAGGTTCTCTGTATATATAATCTGCTCAGCTCCTCCTGCTCTATAACACACTGCCTGCAGATTACATGGTGACAGGTTCTCTTTATATATAATCTGCTCAGCTCCTCCTGCTCTATAACACACTGCCTGCAGATTACATGGTGACAGGTTCTCTTTATATATAATCTGCTCAGCTCCTCCTGCTCTATAACACGCTGCCTGCAGATTACATGGTGACAGGTTCTCTTTATATATAATCTGCTCAGCTCCTCCTGCTCTATAACACGCTGCCTGCAGATTACATGGTGACAGGTTCTCTATATATAATCTGCTCAGCTCCTCCTGCTCTATAACACACTGCCTGCAGATTACATGGTGACAGGTTCTCTTTATATATAATCTACTCAGCTCCTCCTGCTCTATAACACGCTGCGTGCATATTACATGGTGACAGATTCTCTTTATATATAATCTGCTCAGCTCCTCCTGCTCTATAACACGCTGCCTGCAGGTTACATGGTGACGGGTTCTCTTTATATATAATCTGCTCAGCTCCTCCTGCTCTATAACACGCTGCCTGCAGATTACATGGTGACAGGTTCTCTTTATATATAATCTGCTCAGCTCCTCCTGCTCTATAACACGCTGCCTGCAGATTACACGGTGACAGGTTCTCATTATATATAATCTGCTCAGCTCCTCCTGCTCTATAACACACTGCCTGCAGATTACATGGTGACAGGTTCTCTTTATATATAATCTGCTCAGCTCCTCCTGCTCTATAACACGCTGCCTGCAGATTACACGGTGACAGGTTCTCTTTATATATAATCTGCTCAGCTCCTCTTGCTCTATAACACACTGCCTGCAGATTACATGGTGACAGGTTCTCTTTATATATAATCTGCTCAGCTCCTCCTGCTCTATAATACTCTGCCTGCAGATTACACGGTGACAGGTTCTCTTTATATATAATCTGCTCAGCTCCTCCTGCTCTATAACGCGCTGCCTGCAGATTACATGGTGACAGGTTCTCTTTATATATAATCTGCTCAGCTCCTCCTGCTCTATAACACACTGCCTGCAGTTTACACGGTGACAGGTTCTCTGTATATATAATCTGCTCAGCTCCTCCTGCTCTATAACACGCTGCCTGCAGATTACATGGTGACAGGTTCTCTTTATATATAATCTGCTCAGCTCCTCCTGCTCTATAACACGCTGCCTGCAGATTACATGGTGACAGGTTCTATTTATATATAATCTGCTCAGCTCCTCCTGCTCTATAACACGCTGCCTGCAGATTACACGGTGACAGGTTCTCTTTATATATAATCTGCTCAGCTCCTCCTGCTCTATAACACGCTGCCTGCAGATTACATGGTGACAGGTTCTCTTTATATATAATCTGCTCAGCTCCTCCTGCTCTATAACACGCTGCCTGCAGATTACACGGTGACAGGTTCTCATTATATATAATCTGCTCAGCTCCTCCTGCTCTATATCACACTGCCTGCAGATTACATGGTGACAGGTTCTCTTTATATATAATCTGCTCAGCTCCTCCTGCTCTATAACACGCTGCCTTCAGATTACATGGTGACAGGTTCTCTGTATATATAATCTGCTCAGCTCCTCCTGCTCTATAACACGCTGCCTGCAGATTACATGGTGACAGGTTCTCTTTATATATAATCTGCTCAGCTCCTCCTGCTCTATAACACACTGCCTGCAGATTACACGGTGACAGGTTCTCTGTATATATAATCTGCTCAGCTCCTCCTGCTCTATAACACACTGCCTGCAGATTACATGGTGACAGGTTCTCTTTATATATAATCTGCTCAGCTCCTCCTGCTCTATAACACACTGCCTGCAGATTACATGGTGACAGGTTCTCTTTATATATAATCTGCTCAGCTCCTCCTGCTCTATAACACGCTGCCTGCAGATTACATGGTGACAGGTTCTCTTTATATATAATCTGCTCAGCTCCTCCTGCTCTATAACACGCTGCCTGCAGATTACATGGTGACAGGTTCTCTATATATAATCTGCTCAGCTCCTCCTGCTCTATAACACACTGCCTGCAGATTACATGGTGACAGGTTCTCTTTATATATAATCTACTCAGCTCCTCCTGCTCTATAACACGCTGCGTGCATATTACATGGTGACAGATTCTCTTTATATATAATCTGCTCAGCTCCTCCTGCTCTATAACACGCTGCCTGCAGGTTACATGGTGACGGGTTCTCTTTATATATAATCTGCTCAGCTCCTCCTGCTCTATAACACGCTGCCTGCAGATTACATGGTGACAGGTTCTCTTTATATATAATCTGCTCAGCTCCTCCTGCTCTATAACACGCTGCCTGCAGATTACACGGTGACAGGTTCTCATTATATATAATCTGCTCAGCTCCTCCTGCTCTATAACACACTGCCTGCAGATTACATGGTGACAGGTTCTCTTTATATATAATCTGCTCAGCTCCTCCTGCTCTATAACACGCTGCCTGCAGATTACACGGTGACAGGTTCTCTTTATATATAATCTGCTCAGCTCCTCCTGCTCTATAACGCGCTGCCTGCAGATTACATGGTGACAGGTTCTCTTTATATATAATCTGCTCAGCTCCTCCTGCTCTATAACACACTGCCTGCAGATTACACGGTGACAGGTTCTCTGTATATATAATCTGCTCAGCTCCTCCTGCTCTATAACACGCTGCCTGCAGATTACACGGTGACAGGTTCTCTTTATATATAATCTGCTCAGCTCCTCCTGCTCTATAACACGCTGCCTGCAGATTACATGGTGACAGGTTCTATTTATATATAATCTGCTCAGCTCCTCCTGCTCTATAACACGCTGCCTGCAGATTACACGGTGACAGGTTCTCTTTATATATAATCTGCTCAGCTCCTCCTGCTCTATAACACGCTGCCTGCAGATTACATGGTGACAGGTTCTCTTTATATATAATCTGCTCAGCTCCTCCTGCTCTATAACACGCTGCCTGCAGATTACACGGTGACAGGTTCTCATTATATATAATCTGCTCAGCTCCTCCTGCTCTATAACACTCTGCCTGTAGATTACATGGTGACAGGTTCTCTTTATATATAATCTGCTCAGCTCCTCCTGCTCTATAACACACTGCCTGCAGATTACACAGTGACAGGATCTCTGTATATATAATCTGCTCAGCTCCTCCTGCTCTATAACACGCTGCCTGCATATTACATGGTGACAGATTCTCTTTATATATAATCTGCTCAGCTCCTCCTGCTCTATAACACGCTGCCTGCAGGTTACATGGTGACAGATTCTCTTTATATATAATCTGCTCAGCTCCTCCTGCTCTATAACGCGCTGCCTGCAGATTACATGGTGACAGGTTCTCTTTATATATAATCTGCTCAGCTCCTCCTGCTCTATAACACGCTGCCTGCAGATTACATGGTGACAGGTTTATTTATATATAATCTGCTCAGCTCCTCCTGCTCTATAACACGCTGCCTGCAGATTACACGGTGACAGGTTCTCTTTATATATAATCTGCTCAGCTCCTCCTGCTCTATAACACGCTGCCTGCAGATTACATGGTGACAGGTTCTCTTTATATATAATCTGCTCAGCTCCTCCTGCTCTATAACACGCTGCCTGCAGATTACACGGTGACAGGTTCTCATTATATATAATCTGCTCAGCTCCTCCTGCTCTATAACACGCTGCCTGCATATTACATGGTGACAGATTCTCTTTATATATAATCTGCTCAGCTCCTCCTGCTCTATAACACTCTGCCTGCAGATTACATGGTGACGGGTCCTCTGTATATAATCTGCTCAGCTCCTCCTGCTCTATAACACGCTGCCTGCAGATTACATGGTGACGGGTCCTCTGTATATAATCTGCTCAGCTCCTCCTGCTCTATAACACGCTGCCTGCAGGTTACATGGTGACAGATTCTCTTTATATATAATCTGCTCAGCTCCTCCTGCTCTATAACACGCTGCCTGCAGATTACATGGTGACGGGTCCTCTGTATATAATCTGCTCAGCTCCTCCTGCTCTATAACGCGCTGCCTGCAGGTTACATGGTGACGGGTCCTCTCTAGGTGAGGAGGAGGAGGATTGCTCCTATAATCTGTTCTGTTACTGGGCGGTTGGACATTGTTGCAGTTTCCAGAATCCTGTCCTGAATGTAGTCGATGTTTTTCCACATCTCTTTCTCATGGTTATTGTTACATTTTTGGTGATTTCCGGTCTGATATTATTTATTGTGACGTCGCCGTTAGTTTTATCCTCAAAATATTTTACTTGATCATTTTTGGCAACTAAAAACGTAAATGATAAATGTGGCTGAAAATCGCGCTCAGCGGACACAGCATCCGTCTACTCCGCTAACAAAACGGCCAAAAGCCACTGTTTTTGGCACAAAGCCTTTGATACAAGCGTTCCATGTGTCCCCGGGCACAGGCCGCACCACTGTCATGGCCAGAAGTTTTTCTCTATCTTTTCATCTCCTTTTGATTGTTTTTCATCACAACAGAATTTTGCGCAGAATGGCGCATCTTAAGCAGCACCCTTCCAGAAGTCCGCTGACCTCCAGCAGCGTCCGTGGTGCGTGTCCGTGGATGACGGCGGTCCGGGACCTGACCTCTCACTTTCTTCTCTTCCAGAAATCTCTGTTTTCTGTATATTATTAGAAATAAAAACGCAGAATTCAGTGGAAAAAAAATCAGTTTGTTTTCTTTCTGCAAACAAGGTAAAGAATGTCGGACGGCTGGCGCTAATATTTCCAGCGTATCCGTTCCCCAGAATGTCAGCGCTATAATGGCTTCCAGACGCGCTGCCCTGTATTGTGATTTAATGTTTATCTCTGCGAACCACAAGTTAAACATGTTGGTCGTCCCCCGGAGCCCCACCAGGTCCCTCCTCTCCCTGGGTGCGGAGATTTCCCGGGGCTGAGGTAATCTCATTTGAAGGAGTCAGAGATAAACGCTCGCTGCACACAGTGACCCCGCTTTCCAGAGACGAGGGTTTCGCATGCACATGAAGGGAAAACGTGGCATCAATTACCGGCTTTACATATTTTGGGAGACCACTGGGCGCTGTTCGTCAATCTCTGACTCAGGAACAAACCTCCTGTATGATATAGACAATAATCCCTAGCGTATCATGGCGTTACCAGGCAGGCAAACAAACAGCCTCATGCACACAGCCATATCACAGGAAACATGATCCCATAGCCATGTATACCGCCATACCGTACCTCCTCGTGTTTCCAATAAAACCGAAGCAAAGTGTTCCATCGCTCCTTATATAAATGTGAAGAACTGGGCTCATGTCTGCAGGAGGCGAGGAGAGGCTGATCCCCACCGTGGCCAGGTGCCTGTGAGGACACGAAGCAAGAGTATACTGCAGTATACGGCACAAGGGGATGCCCGGGAGCGGAGGTTACAGCAAACTATAGGTTCTAGGAGATAATACAAGAGAGACTGCAGAAAAACACTTCCTGTTCAGATTGTTTCTTCCAAATAGAATGAACAGATATAACAGGAAAATGGTATTACACACCTGAGGTATATACAGGTAATAGTATTATACACCTGAGGTATATATACAGCTGATATATCACTACTGGACGTACAGGTATATACAGGTAGTAGTATTACACACCTGAGGTATATATACTGCTGATATATCACTACTGGATGTACAGGTATATACAGGTAATAGTATTACACACCTGAGGTATATACAGGTAATAGTATTATACACCTGAGGTATATACAGGTAATAGTATTATACACCTGAGGTATATACAGGTAATAGTATTATACACCTGAGGTATATACAGGTAATAGTATTACACACCTGAGGTATATACAGGTAATAGTATTATACACCTGAGGTATATACAGGTAATAGTATTACACACCTGAGGTATATATACAGCTGATATATCACTACTGGATGTACAGGTATATACAGGTAGTAGTATTATACACCTGAGGTATATATACAGGTAATAGTATTATACACCTGAGGTATATACAGGTAATAGTATTATACACCTGAGGTATATATACAGCTGATATATCACTACTGGACGTACAGGTATATACAGGTAGTAGTATTATACACCTGAGGTATATATACAGGTAATAGTATTATACACCTGAGGTATATATACAGCTGATATATCACTACTGGATGTACAGGTATATACAGGTAATAGTATTACACACCTGAGGTATATACAGGTAATAGTATTATACACCTGAGGTATATATACAGCTGATATATCACTACTGGACGTACAGGTATATACAGGTAGTAGTATTATACACCTGAGGTATATATACAGGTAATAGTATTATACACCTGAGGTATATATACAGCTGATATATCACTACTGGATGTACAGGTATATACAGGTAATAGTATTACACACCTGAGGTATATACAGGTAATAGTATTATACACCTGAGGTATATACAGGCAATAGTATTATACACCTGAGGTATATATACAGCTGATATATCACTACTGGATGTACAGGTATATACAGGTAATAGTATTACACACCTGAGGTATATACAGGTAATAGTATTATACACCTGAGGTATATCCAGGTAATAGTACTATACACCTGAGGTATATATACAGCTGATATATCACTACTGGACGTACAGGTATATACAGGTAATAGTATTATACACCTGAGGTATATATACAGCTGATATATCACTACTGGACGTACAGGTATATACAGGTAATAGTATTACACACCTGAGGTATATATACCACTGATATATCACTACAGGATGTACAGGTATATACAGGTAATAGTATTACACACCTGAGGTATATACCTCTGATATATCACTACAGGACGTACAGGTATATACAGGTAATAGTACTATACACCTGAGGTATATATACCGCTTATATATCACTACAGGACGTACAGGTATATACAGGTAATAGTATTACACACCTGAGGTATATATACCGCTTATATATCACTACTGGACGTACAGATATATACAGGTAATAGTATTACACACCTGAGGTAAATATACCGCTTATATATCACTTCAGGACGTACAGGTATATACAGGTAATAGTATTACACACCTGAGGTATATATACCCGCTTATATATCACTACTGGATGTACAGGTATATACAGGTAGTAGTATTACACACCTGAGGTATATATACCCGCTGATATATAACTACTGGACGTACAGGTATATACAGGGAATAGTATTATACACCTGAGGTATATATACCACTGATATATCACTACAGGATGTACAGGTATATACAGGTAATAGTATTACACACCTGAGGTATATATACTGCTGATATATTACTACTGGACGTACAGGTATATACAGGTAATAGTACTATACACCTGAGGTATATATACCCGCTGATATATCACTACTGGATGTACAGGTATATACAGGTAATAGTATTATACACCTGAGGTATATATACTGCTGATATATCACTGCTGGACGTACAAGTATATCCAGGTAATAGTATTATACACCTGAGGTATACAGGGAGTGCAGAATTATTAGGCAAGTTGTATTTTTGAGGATTAATTTTATTATTGAACAACAACCATGTTCTCAATGAACCCAAAAAACTCATTAATATCAAAGCTGAATATTTTTGGAAGTAGTTTTTAGTTTGTTTTTAGTTTTAGCTATTTTAGGGGGATATCTGTGTGTGCAGGTGACTATTACTGTGCATAATTATTAGGCAACTTAACAAAAAACAAATATATACCCATTTCAATTATTTATTTTTACCAGTGAAACCAATATAACATCTCAACATTCACAAATATACATTTCTGACATTCAAAAACAAAACAAAAACAAATCAGTGACCAATATAGCCACCTTTCTTTGCAAAGACACTCAAAAGCCTGCCATCCATGGATTCTGTCAGTGTTTTGATCTGTTCACCATCAACATTGCGTGCAGCAGCAACCACAGCCTCCCAGACACTGTTCAGAGAGGTGTACTGTTTTCCCTCCTTGTAAATCTCACATTTGATGATGGACCACAGGTTCTCAATGGGGTTCAGATCAGGTGAACAAGGAGGCCATGTCATTAGATTTTCTTCTTTTATACCCTTTCTTGCCAGCCACGCTGTGGAGTACTTGGACGCGTGTGATGGAGCATTGTCCTGCATGAAAATCATGTTTTTCTTGAAGGATGCAGACTTCTTCCTGTACTATTGCTTGAAGAAGGTGTCTTCCAGAAAAAGGGCAGTAGGACTGGGAGTTGAGCTTGACTCCATCCTCAACCCGAAAAGGCCCCACAAGCTCATCTTTGATGATACCAGCCCAAACCAGTACTCCACCTCCACCTTGCTGGCGTCTGAGTCGGACTGGAGCTCTCTGCCCTTTACCAATCCAGCCACGGGCCCATCCATCTGGCCCATCAAGACTCACTCTCATTTCATCAGTCCATAAAACCTTAGAAAAATCATTCTTGAGATATTTCTTGGCCCAGTCTTGACGTTTCAGCTTGTGTGTCTTGTTCAGTGGTGGTCGTCTTTCAGCCTTTCTTACCTTGGCCATGTCTCTGAGTATTGCACACCTTGTGCTTTTGGGCACTCCAGTGATGTTGCAGCTCTGAAATATGGCCAAACTGGTGGCAAGTGGCATCTTGGCAGCTGCACGCTTGACTTTTCTCAGTTCATGGGCAGTTATTTTGCGCCTTGGTTTTTCCACACGCTTCTTGCGACCCTGTTGACTATTTTGAATGAAACGCTTGATTGTTCGATGATCACGCTTCAGAAGCTTTGCAATTTTAAGAGTGCTGCATCCCTCTGCAAGATATCTCACTATTTTTGACTTTTCTGAGCCTGTCAAGTCCTTCTTTTGACCCATTTTGCCAAAGGAAAGGAAGTTGCCTAATAATTATGCACACCTAATATAGGGTGTTGATGTCATTAGACCACACCCCTTCTCATTACAGAGATGCACATCACCTAATATGCTTAATTGGTAGTAGGCTTTGAGCCTATACAGCTTGGAGTAAGACAAAATGCATAAAGAGGATGATGTGGTCAAAATACTCATTTGCCTAATAATTCTGCACGCAGTGTATATACCGCTGATCTATCACTACAGGACGTACAGGTATATACAGGTAATAGTATTATACACCTGAGGTATATATACCGCTGATATATCACTACTGGATGTACAGGTATATACAGGTAATAGTACTATACACCTGAGGTATATACCCGCTGATCTATCACTACAGGACGTACAGGTATATACAGGTAATAGTATTATACACCTGAGGTATATATACCGCTGATATATCACTACTGGATGTACAGGTATATACAGGTAATAGTACTATACACCTGAGGTATATACCCGCTGATATATCACTACAGGACGTACAGGTATATACAGGTAATAGTATTATACACCTGAGGTATATACCCGCTGATCTATCACTACAGGACGTACAGGTATATACAGGTAATAGTATTATACACCTGAGGTATATATACCGCTGATATATCACTACTGGATGTACAGGTATATACAGGTAATAGTATTACACACGTGATCGCATGGATCACGTCATCCATGCACATGGGGCGCTCTGACGTCATTCTGGAGCGCCCCGGGAGCCGCACGGACTGTAAGTATACCGCTCCTGTGTCTTCTTTGTGTCACTCAGTCATGATGATTAAGCTGTGCGGCCGGGGCTGGCAGGAGGCGGAGCACAGGGGTGTGATTAGGCCATACCCGGCACACCCACTCGAACCCTGAGGCGGCCCACCGGGCAAATGCCCGGTCTGCCCTATGGCCAGTCCGGCCCTGGCCCCCGCTCCCCCGCTCCCCACTACTACTATGGCAGCCAGGACTTTAATAGCGTCCTGGGTGCCATAGTAACACTGAACGCATTTTGAAGACGGATCCGTCTTCAAATGCTTTCAGTTCACTTGCGTTTTTCCGGATCCGGCGTGTAATTCCGGCAAGTGGAGTGAACGACGGATACGGACAACGCAAGTGTGAAAGAGCCCTAAGTGTCATCTGCAAAAATAGAAATGGTCTATTAATCCCATCCTCGATATCATTAATATATAAATTAAATAACAGAGGACCCAGCACTGAACCTTGGGGTCACCACTTATAACCCGGGACCATTCTGAATAGGAATCATTGACCACAAATCTCTGGACACGGTCCTTCAGAAAGTTTACAATCCAATTACAAACTATACTTTCCAAGCCTATAGACCTTCCTTTACCTATTAAATGTCTATGAGGGACAGAATCAAAAGCCTCAGCAAAATCCAGAACCACTACATCCACAGCTGCCCCTCTGTCCAGTCTACTACTCACCTCACTACATCCACAGCCGCCCCTCTGTCCAGGCTTCTACTCACCTCACTACATCCACAGCTGCCCCTCTGTCCAGTCTACTACTCACCTCACTACATCCACAGCCGCCCCCCTGTCTAGGCTTCTACTCACCTCACTACATCCACAGCCGCCCCCCTGTCTAGGCTTCTACTCACCTCACTACATCCACAGCCGTCCCTCTGTCCAGGCTACTACTCACCTCACTACATCCACAGCATCCCCTCTGTCCAGGCTTCTACTCACCTCACTACATCCACAGCCGCCCCTCTGTACAGGCTACTACTCACCTCACTACATCAACAGCCGCCCCTCTGTCCAGGCTTCTACTCACTTCACTACATCCACAGCCGCCCCCCTGTCTAGGCTTCTACTCACCTCACTACATCCACAGCCGCCCCCCTGTCTAGGCTTCTACTCACCTCCCTACATCCACAGCCGTCCCTCTGTCCAGGCTACTACTCACCTCACTACATCCACAGCATCCCCTCTGTCCAGGCTTCTACTCACCTCACTACATCCACAGCCGCCCCTCTGTACAGGCTACTACTTACCTCACTACATCCACAGCCGCCCCTCTGTCCAGGCTACTACTCACCTCACTACATCCACAGCCGCCCCTCTGTCCAGGCTACTACTCACCTCACTACATCCATAGCCACCCCTCTGTCCAGGCTTCTACTCACCTCACTACATCCACAGCCGCCCCTCTGTCCAGGCTTCTACTCACCTCACTACATCCACAGCCGCCCCTCTGTCCAGGATTCTACTCACCTCACTACATCCACAGCCACCCCTCTGTCCAGGTTTCTACTCACCTCACTACATCCACAGCCGCCCCTCTGTCCAGGCTACTACTGACCTCACTACATCCACAGCTGCCCTTCTGTCCAGGCTTCTACTCACCTCACTACATCCACAGTTGCCCCTCTGTCCAGGATTCTACTCACCTCACTACATCCACAGCCGCCCCTCTGTCCAGGCTTCTACTCACCTCACTACATCCACAGCCACCCCTCTGTCCAGGCTACTACTCACCTCACTACATCCACAGCCGCCCCTCTGTCCAGGCTTCTACTTACCTCACTACATCCACAGCCGCCCCTCTGTCCAGGCTTCTACTCACCTCACTACATCCACAGCCGCCCCTCTGTCCAGGGTTCTACTTACCTCACTACATCCACAGCCACCCCTCTGTCCAGGCTTCTACTCACCTCACTACATCCACAGCCGCCCCTCTGTCCAGGCTACTACTGACCCCACTACATCCACAGCTGCCCCTCTGTCCAGGCTTCTACTCACCTCACTACATCCACAGCCGCCCCTCTGTCCAGGATTCTACTCACCTCACTACATCCACAGCCGCCCCTCTGTCCAGGCTTCTACTCACCTCACTACATCCACAGCCACCCCTCTGTCCAGGCTACTACTCACCTCACTACATCCACAGCCGCCCCTCTGTCCAGGCTTCTACTTACCTCACTACATCCACAGCCGCCCCTCTGTCCAGGCTTCTACTCACCTCACTACATCCACAGCCGCCCCTCTGTCCAGGGTTCTACTTACCTCACTACATCCACAGCCGCCCCTCTGTCCAGGCTTCTACTCACCTCTCTACATCCACAGACGCCCCTCTGTCCAGGCTTCTACTCACCTCACTATATCCACAGCCGCCCCTCTGTCCAGGCCTCTACTCTCTTCACTACATCCACAGCCACCCCTCCGTCCAGGCTACTACTCACCTCACTACATCCACAGCCGCCCCTCTGTCCAGGCTGCTACTTACCTCACTACATCCACAGCCACCCCTCTGTCCAGGCTTCTACTCACCTCCTCATAAAAACAATCAGGTTAGTCTGATAACTTCTGTCCTTGGTAAACCCATGTTGGTTATCACTTATAATATTATTTACAGTCACATACTCCTGTATATAGTCCCTTAAGAGTCCTTCAAACACTTTTCCCACAACAGAATTTAAACTAACTGGTCTATAATTACCTGTGGAGGACCTAGATCATTTTTTGAATATGGGCACCACATTTGCCTTGCGCCAATCACTTGGCACTGTACCAGTACCTAGAGAATCTTTAAAAATGATAAACAGGGGCACAGTAATAACTGAACTGAGCTCTTTAAGCACTCTTGGGTGTAATCCATCTGGACCCGGAGCCTTGTTCACATTTACCGTACCTTATTTAACTTATTTTGGACCATATCTACAGTTAACCAGTTGAGTATATTACTGGATGTACTAACAGCCCCGACGCCACAGATATCAGCTCCTTTCTCTTCTTTTATATACACTGCTCAAAAAAATAAAGGGAACACTTAAACAGCACAATGTAACTCCAAGTCAATCACACTTCTGTGAAATCAAACTGTCCACTTAGGAAGCAACACTGAGTGACAATCAATTTTACATGCTGTTGTGCAAATGGGATAGACAACAGGTGGAAATTATAGGCAATTAGCCCCCAATAAAGGAGTGGTTCTGCAGGTGGTGACCTGACCACTTCTCAGTTCCTATGCTTCCTGGCTGATGTTTTGGTCACTTTTGAATGCTGGCAGTGCTTTCACTCTAGTGGTAGCAAGAGACAGAGTCTACAACCCACACAAGTGGCTCAGGTAGTGCAGCTTATCCAGGATGGCACATCAATGCGAGCTGTGGCAAGAAGGTTTGCTTTGTCAGTCAGCGTAGTGTCCAGAGCATGGAGGCGCTACCAGGAGACATGCCAGTACATCAGGAGACGTGGAGGAGGCCGTATGAGGGCAACAACCCAGCAGCAGGACCGCTACCTCCGCCTTTGTGCAAGGAGGAACAGGAGGAGCACTGCCAGAGCCCTGCAAAATGACCTCCAGCAGGCCACAAATGTGCATGTGTCTGCTCAAACGGTCAGAAACAGACTCCATGAGGGTGATATGAGGGCCCGACGGCCACAGGTGGGGGTTGTGCTTACAGCCCAACGCCGTGCAGGACGTTTGGCAGTTGCCAAAAAACACCAAGATTGGCAAATTCACCACTGGCGCCCTGTGCTCTTCACAGATAAAAGCAGGTTCACACTGAGCACATGTGACAGACGTGACAGAGTCTGGAGACGCTGTGGAGAACGTTCTGCTGCCTGCAACATCCTCCAGCATGACCGGTTTGGCATTGGGTCAGTAATGGTGTGGGGTGGCATTTCTTTGGAGGGCCGCACAGCCCTCCATGTGCTTGCCAGAGGTAGCCTGACTGCCATTAGGTACCGAGATGAGATCCTCAGACCCCTTGTGAGATCATATGCTGGTGCGGTTGGCCCTGGGTTCCTCCTAATGCTAGACAATGCTAGACCTCATGTGGCTGGAGTGTGTCAGCAGTTCCTGCAAGACGAAGGCATTGATGCTATGGACTGGCCCGCCCGTTCCCCAGACCTGAATCCAATTGAGCACATCTGGGACATCATGTCTCGCTCTATCCACCAACGTCACGTTGCACCACAGTCTGTCCAGGAGTTGGCAGATGCTTTAGTCCAGGTCTGGGAGGAGATCCCTCAGGAGACCGTCCGCCACCTCATCAGGAGCATGCACAGGCATTGTAGGGAGGTCATACAGGCACGTGGAGGCCACACACACTACTGAGCCTCATTTTGACTTGTTTTAAGGACATTACATCAAAGTTGGATCAGCCTGTAGTGTGTTTTTCCACTTTAATTTTGAGGGAGACTCCAAATCCAGACCTCCATGGGTTGAAAAATTTGATTTCCATTTTTTTATTTTTGTGTGATTTTGTTGTCAGCACATTCAACTATGTAAAGAACAAAGTATTTCAGAAGAATATTTAATTAATTCAGATCTAGGATGTGTTATTTTTGTGTTCCCTTTATTTTTTTTAACAGTGTATATACAGAGCTAAAAAACCTATTTAGTAACTCTGCCTTTTCCTTATCTTCAGTGACTACCCCCATTTACCATTATTTATAGGACCTATCTGCTCGGACCTTGGTTTTTTAGCTTTTATATATTTGAATAATTTTTTGGGATTTGTTTTGCTCTCTTTTGCTACCTGCTGTTCGTTTTGTATTTTTGCTAATTTTATCTCCTTTTTGCAGATTTTATTAAGCCCTTTGTAATCTTCAAGGGCTACAGCTGACCCTTCAGATTTGTATTTTTTATATGCCCTTTTTTTATCATTTATTGCCCTTTTTACAGTATCTGTTACCTAAAGGAATAAATTTTTAATACAATTACTCAATGTGGATTTGAAGCTCTCCCATTTATCCTCTGTATTATTATGTGACAATAGCTGCTCCCAGTCTATGCCCTGAAATGCTGCCCTCAACCCAGGGAAATTAGCCTTTTTGAAATTCAGTGTCTGTGGCGAAACCGACCTCGCCACTGGGTTTTGGAGAGGACTGGCTGCTGGCCTCTTGCCCCTGGATTATGGGCCATATACTAACTTTTAAACCCCTGAACCTATTCAAGTGAATTTTGGATAGGTTTGTCCCCACGTTATACTGTTTGAATTAATGTAAGTTATATGTATGGCCAATGTAAACTCACAAAGTTGTAACAATTTATAATAAGTGTAACTTGTCAGCTTGGGAGGAATATGCGGGTGTGTTTCTATTGTGCCATTGTCCCATTGTGTGTTTAAATGGTGATGTCTGTTCTGTTGTCCTCACATGTGTATTGGCGATCTCCCTTTTGTCCTGAGAGATAATTGGATTGCTCTTCAGATTGTCTCCGGGACAGAGAGGAGGGAACCATGATGCATTGTGGGGATATGTTGTCCTATGTCACAGTCTTCATTCTGGTCCTCTGGGGGCGTGAACGATTGGTTGCTGTAGTTACATTGTATGTGTTGTTAATTACTGATTGGTTGTATTTCAAACCCCTGTGGGCAGTACTATGTTTGTGGTTTATGAATAAAAGAGGCTGTACGTGAAGTACAGTCAGACCACTGCTTGACCCTCAACACGGAGCCTTGTCTCGTTATTGGGGGGATTCACTGTATGCTGTTAGAAGACCGATTGCCAGAAGTGTAAGCTGATCCCTGTTCGTCTGCTAGCAGCTATTCGTGAGGTTCCAGTTTGGAGTGCTACTTTGTATCCAGTTCGGGAGTTTGGTGTATCCTGCAGTAGCTGTGCCTGTCTCTCAGAAAGGGGCTTATCGCCTAAACGGATTTTAACCCCTTGTCTGCTGAAACGGTCCGTTACATTGGTGGCAAGCAGCGGGATCGTTCCTACAGCCAGAAGGACAGCTACAGGAGACACCATTTCTGTGGATTCTACAATTTAAGGACAACGCATGTCCCAGTACAGCGTCCCTGACAGCAGCAGGATGGAACCAGCAGTGTTATACGAGGAGGAGGACCTGGATGGCCGGGATTCATTAAGGAAAGGCATCTGGTACCAGGCCCTGGATAATCTACAATACCAGCGGGGTGAGAGTCTCCCCAGTGAAAAGCAGCGGTTGCAGAAGCAAGTGGCCCTGCGGATGCCCTTCCTGGGAGAGCAGCCCCTGGAGGAATGGGTGAAGGAACTAGAGCACCGGGTATGGCAGCAGCTATGGCTGGAGGATGCCTACCAGGCGCTTTGGTGGTATATGGCACAGTATATACCCTGGACAGCCGAACATGACAAGCCAGAGGGAGAGGAGTTTTATGGTCCTGGCTTGTTATGGGAGTCCTTTGCAGAGCCTGACTTCGGGAGCCCTGCACAGTCCAGACTTCAGGACATTTTCTATGAGAGGGAGGCTAGGCACGAGTGGGATGACCCCCATGAGGTAGAGCAAGACCTGGCTCACCTAGCAACCCTGGAGTGGGAACTGGAGCAGGACTACCGAGATCTCTTCCACTCCATTGAGAAGCCTCAGCAGGACGGTAAGGTGACAGACCCAGATCCAGACCCATTCAGCTGGGCAGATATTGTAGAGTGTTACTGGGGAGGACCCCAGGTGGCCGGTAGAGATGGGACCGAGGTCTCTCCACCGGTCCTGCAGGGATTTGGGAGCCCAGTCTCCATTCCCCAGCGGCAGTGTGAAGTGCAGGGAGAGGAGAGCAGCGCCCTCCCTCCCCAGCGGCAGGCTGAGTTACGGGGGGCAGAGGTAGTTGTTCCTGCCCCCCAGCAGCAGAGTGATATGCCGGGAAGGCAGTGTGAAGTGCAGGGAGAGGAGAGCAGAATCCTCCCTCCCCAGCGGCAGGCTGAGTTACAGGGGGCAGAGGTAGTTGTCCCTGCCCCCCAGCAGCAGCATGATTTTTTGGGAATTGGGAGCCCAGTCTCCATTCCCCAGCGGCAGGCAGAGTTACAGGGGGCAGAGACAGTCGGTCCTGTCCCCCAGCGGCAGAGTGTCCAGCAGGGAATTGAGAGCCCAGTCTTCTTTCCCCAGCAGCAGGACACTGTATTGGGAGCGGAGACGGTCGGTCGCCCTCCCCAGCGGCTGGAAGTATGTATGGGAGAGGAGCTCGTTACCCCCTCTCCCCAGCGGCAGCTTAACGCACCAGGGGGAGACAGTAAGCCCCACAACAGGGCAGATGGGACCGTGGTCTCTGCACTTACAGCACAGGGGGTAGAGACAGTCGGTCTCCCCCTCCAACAACCAGGCTCCAACCAGGCTTCTTCCGTGGTAGCGCTGGCACCAGGGCAGAGTACCGCTGATCCCTGCCCACAAAGCAACCTCCACTCCAAGCCAGGGAGCAACACAGAGACCGGGAGTACCAGCTTCCAACATAACCTTGGTGGACTCACTGGACAGAGACAGGCTACTAAATTCAACAGGTCCAGTATTGGGTTGTGGGTGGGCTGCCAGACTAACTCAGGTACCGACCGGCGTGAGGTCAGGTATCTGGTTAGTCTTCCCTGGGGGGGGGGAGATGTGTGGCGAAACCAACCTCGCCACTGGGTTTTGGAGAGGACTGGCTGCTGGCCTCTTGCCCCTGGATTATGGGCCATATACTAACTTTTAAACCCCTGAACCTATTCAAGTGAATTTTGGATAGGTTTGTCCCCATGTTATACTGTTTGAATTAATGTAAGTTATATGTATGGCCAATGTAAACTCACAAAGTTGTAGCAATTTATAATAAGTGTAACTTGTCAGCTTGGGAGGAATATGCGGGTGTGTTTCTATTGTGCCATTGTCCCATTGTGTGTTTAAATGGTGATGTCTGTTCTGTTGTCCTCACATGTGTATTGGCGATCTCCCTTTTGTCCTGAGAGATAATTGGATTGCTCTTCAGATTGTCTCCGGGACAGAGAGGAGGGAACCATGATGCATTGTGGGGATATGTTGTCCTATGTCACAGTCTTCATTCTGGTCCTCTGGGGGCGTGAACGATTGGTTGCTGTAGTTACATTGTATGTGTTGTTAATTACTGATTGGTTGTATTTCAAACCCCTGTGGGCAGTACTATGTTTGTGGTTTATGAATGAGAGAGGCTGTAGGTGAAGTACAGTCAGACCACTGCTTGACCCTCAACACGGAGCCTTGTCTCGTTATTGGGGGGATTCACTGTATGCTGTTAGAAGACCGATTGCCAGAAGTGTAAGCTGATCCCTGTTCGTCTGCTAGCAGCTATTCGTGAGGTTCCAGTTTGGAGTGCTACTTTGTATCCAGTTCGGGAGTTTGGTGTATCCTGCAGTAGCTGTGCCTGTCTCTCAGAAAGGGGCTTATCGCCTAAACGGATTTTAACCCCTTGTCTGCTGAAACGGTCCGTTACAGTGTCTATGCTCTGCCTGACAGAGTTTGCTTCTTATAGTTTAGGGGCAATATAATTATATTGTGGTCACTATTACCTAGTATTTCTCGAACAGTAACATTGCCAACAAGCTCTGCATCATTAGAGATTACCAGATCCAACAGAGCATTGCGCCTAGTGGGAGCTTCTACAAACTGGCCCATAAAGTGGTCCTGCCCAGGTTGAGGAATCTTCTCCCCTTTGCGGTTGAGGCAGAACCATGACCCCAGTCAATGTCTGGGAAGGTAAAATCTCCCATTATGACCACTGTACCCGCCTGTGCCGCCCACTCTATTTGGTTATACAGTTGCGTTTCTATCTCCTCTGTGATGTTAGGGGTCTATAGATTACACCAAGTATTATTTTTTCAGTGTTTTTATCCCTTTGAACTTCCACTCATAAGGTTTCCACATCCTCACCATCCGCACCCACAATTGCCTCTTTCAGACTTGTCTTTAGATCACTCCTCACATACAGGCACACACCACCGCCTTTTCTATTGACTCGTTCTTTCCTAAATAGTGTAAAACCCTCAATATTAACAGCCCCGTCATGTGAAGAGTCAACCATGTCTCAGCCACACCAACTACATCTAGGTGTTCTTCTAGTACCACAGCCTCCAGCTCCCCCATTTTGCTAGCTAGACTTCTGGCATTTGTGAAAATACATTTTTAATTACTATTACCTGTAAAATGACTATCTGGAATTTTTGGGTTACCTTGGTTGATGTTTGTATGTAACAGGTTCTTGTTACCAGCAGTTCTATTTCTCATCGGTGTACAGTTCTGTCCAGTCTTCTCCCTAGTTTCCTTGCTAACCCCAACCCCCACTAAACCCCCACTGTCCCCTTCTATAACCCATTTTCTATCTACACTATCTACCCCCTTATTAGTATGACCCCCCCCCCCCCCCCCTAGATCTTAGTTTAAAAGCTCCTCCAGCCGTCTAACCATTTTCCCCCAGGGCAGTTGCACCCTCCCCATTAAGGTCCAGCCCGTCCCTACTGTAGAGCCTGTAACCAACCGCAAAGTCGGCCCAGTTCCCCATGAACCCAAACCCTTCCTTTCTGCACCGGCTTCTTAGCCACTTATTTAACCTCTAAGCTCCCGTTGTCTCTCTGGTGATGCTCGTGGCACTGGTGGTATTTCTGAAAGCACTACCTTGGAGGTCCTGGACTTGAGCTTCTCTCCTAGTTCCCTAAAATCATTTTCATCACTTTCATCTCCCCCTGACTTTGTCATTGGTACCAATGTGTACCATGACCGCCGGGTCTTCCCCAGCCCCACCCAGCCGATCCGCAATATGCCGATCCCGAGCACCCGGAAGACAACACACTGTTCAGCATTCACCGTCTTGGCGACAGATGACCCTGTCTGTCCCCTGCCACCAGCATCTGTCCGACCTTTGCTGCACTCCTTTTCCCATCCTTCCTGCAGCGGTCATCCTCCTGGTTGCTAGGAGAAACGCCCTGCTGCAGTGTTGCTGGCCCTGGGCTTTCATCCCTAATATCAGCCAAACAGGCATATTTACTAGGGCGTTCCAGCTCAGGACTAGCCTCCCTGGCACTTTTCCCTCTACCCCTTCTCCCTTCTCTCATTGCAGGCCACAGTGTCGGGAAGCCCATGAAGTCTCTCCCTATTATAAGTTCGTAGTGTAAATTTGGGGCAACTGCCACTTCGTGGATCCATCTGCCAGCCCCTGTGGTTAGAGACACCAGAGCGGTGGGGTAGTCTTTTAAGTCTCCATGGATTCACATGACCACGACTTTCCGGCCAGTATACTCCACTGACCGCACCAGGGGAGCCCTTACTAGAGACACCAGACTCCCTGAGTCCAGCAGAGCCTCTGCTGGAGTGTCTCCTACCTCCACCTGGCACAGGTGGTTTAGAGTTTTTGGGGTACCTGCTGCACACAGCTTCCTGGCATATTGCGACTGACGGTAGCCATAGTTAGTATCCATGGGTTCCACCTGATGGGGACAGTCAGCTCTTACATGGCCCGGCTCCTGACACTGCCAGCAGACTATCGGAGCCAGGTCCATAGAGGGTACACCCCGGGTGGGTTTTGTTGGTACAAGTCGCCGGGTATGGGGTGGAGATTTATGGGGGTTGACTACCCCCCTCGCAAAACAGTAACAGTCTTAGTAGCCTCGAAGGGCTCCACCATTTCTAGGGCGTTGCCAGGAGATACCTGGCCGATCCAGTGCTGGAGAGGCGGTGGCAGAACCCTCCAGAACATATCAGCCAATAGTCTATCCAGCATAGCCGTGGGACTCAGCACATCATAAGTCATAATACAGGGTCCTTGCAGGCTCAGCCGGCTTAAACCACCACTAATGTACCGGCTGGGCTCGGACCAACACATTCACCTCCAGTCTTGCCAAAATCTCACCCTATATTTTTTGGTAGTCAGCCGCTTGATCGTCCGGCAAGTCGAAATACACCCGCTGGGAATCGGATACCAGGAATGGAGCGACGACTTCAGCCCACTGGTCACGGGGTAGCTTTTCACTGATGGCCACTTTCTCATACATCGGCAGGTATGTTTCGATGTTGTCTGCGGGGGTCATCTTAGGAATCGTGGCACGGACTGCTTTCCGGGCATTGTGGACGTTCAGAGTTGCTCCTGCTGTCTGCAAAGCCATTACGTGTTGTAGCAGCAACTGGTTAGTCTCCTGCTGCTGCTTATTAGCCTCACGTTGCTGCAGGATTGTCTCTCGCTGCTGCAGATTAACCTCCATGAGGGCCTTGACAACAGTCTCCATTTTGTCGTTGTAATACCGCTGGTTTAATGTACAACATACAACCGTGCCTGAAAAATGCAGAAACCAAAAATATCGGCGTTCATGCCAGCATCACTGCTATTGCCCGCATCCACCACCAAATGTGGGGTTTCTGGTATATAGGGTAAGCGGGGCAGGACAGAGGCAAAATACAAAAAAAAGTTCTTAACTCAAAACATCATTGTTTATTCACACTTGAGGCAATTGCACAAAACAGCAGTAACTTTGCAGTCTTGGTGTTAATTCACACACAATGGAAAGTTCATATAACACCAGTCACCTTGCTGGCAGTTCTGCCTCCAGTAGTCCACAGCAGGCTTTAGGGAGCTTGTTTCCCCAGCGTCCGGCTCTCAGCCCTCCAGCACGGCACAAAACCTCAGATCCCAAAAACAGAGACATCTCTGCTGAGCCCATCTTCCTATTTAAGGACAGCCAGGTGCTGCCAAAGCCAGGACCTCACCTGGATGGAAACCAGCCCAGGCGCACATACTGGGAGGAAAATACCTGCCTTGCCAGACACAACCCCTTACTGTGTCACTATATGTTGTGGCAATGTGAACATTGAGGTGTTGTTTCCCCAGGTTCCAGTCCGGGACTTAGGGCATGCTCATGTCCAGGGATCCTATTTAATCCTGCTAATGGATCCTGGGTGTGTCTCACTCTGGAGAGTGTGCAGACAGAGGCCTGGTGAGGCTCTGTCAGTATGGTCTCAGCTAGGCAAGGCTGAGGGGCCACGAGGCTATGCAATAGCCTGGACTTTGGGGGACTCAGCGACACCCAAGAACAAGCATTGAAAGGTCAGAGTCAGGAGGACTGCTAGACCACAACCCCCTCCAAAGGTACTGCATTTGTTACAGCCTGAGGGCTGGTGGACTGTATGTCTGGGGTAAGCTGCACCTGGTTCCATGTGTGAACGCTATCGTATAGCCGAGTTAGGGATACGATGTTTATTATGTTTAGGTAGAGCCCAGACGGGCAGGCTTTTGTTTTATGCCATGTTGTGTATGAAGAGTATAAAATAAATTGCACTGTTTGTACCTGAAACCCAGTGGTTATGAAGATCCTTGTGAGAATGACCCCCGAATAAGAGGCGATCCCTTACATATGGTGGAGGATGCGGGCAATAACAGCAGGTTGCTAGGGGCAACGACCTGACGGAAAAGAGCAGGTGCTGCTGAATGTTGCCAAGGAATTGCTGTGTTTCTGTGCAGTGACTTAAAGGGCCGGAAGCCTGCTTGTTCGCTGGAGCTGGAGCAGGTGCTGCTGGAAAACTGCTGGTTAATCTGGACTTTATTTTTCTGAGGTGTAAGGTGTGCAGGGATTTAAAGGGCACAGTAAAAGAAACTGACCTGTGAAAATGGCTGCCAAATGGTGGAGCGCGTGGGAAAAGTCCTGTGAGATGGTGATCGGGGGGATCCCGCTGCTGGTTGTACTAGACTCCCGCCAACAAGTGTCTCAGGTCCTGCCCGTAATTCTGGACTTTCTGGAGAGAGGGCCAGAGACAGATGTCACCGTGTCTCTGACCTTTATAACAGACTATGGCCCTGTGCAGTGGGAGCTCTTAAAATGTGAGACCCTGGAAGTGGAGTTTGTGCTTGGCAAAGATTTCCCGTTATTTTGGCAGCTGTGGAGAGGAGAAAATGCTACAAATTGTGTACCTGGAGAATCCGATGAACAGCAGATATGTGCCGTTGCCAAGGGCAACCGTCGGGAAGACAAAGAGGTGGAGAGCGGTGCGGTTCTCAGGAGTGCATATCTTCCCTGCGACTGTGTCCGGAGTCCTGGAGAGGAAGTGCGGAGGTGCAGTAAAGCTGTTGCTAGGAGCAACCACAACCTTGAGGAGTGCGCGGGAGAGAATGGCACTGCTTTACCGGAATGGTTTATTACAAAGGGTAAGACTGTTCCTGTTATTAACTATGTGGCAGACCCAGTGACAGTGAGCCGGCGGCAGTTGATACCTGCTGGTCCGGTAGGTAATAAGTCACACAGAGAAAAAACTGTGTCTGAACAGGCGGATAAGCCTGCTGTGATTGCTCCCTCGCAGAAAACTGCAGGGGAGAAGGTTTCTGGGTCGCCCAAAGAGCTGGTGATCAAAGCTAGATTTGGGGTGGTGAAAGTCAGAGATCCCATGCTAGCCCAGGTAAGAGGTAGCATGATGGCCGCCCCAGAGACTGGTAGAGTGTTACATGTTCGGGACAATTATGTGAATAATACGGACTCTCAGGTGGTTCTCACTGAGAGTGAACCTGATGTTACAAATACGCTCATACATGAGGAAATGGTGGGCCGTAATTTCCCCTTATGCTTGGAGGTTTTAAGTAATGGAGACATTTCTGCAGAGAGTGACAAAACTCCTGCAGGACCTGTACCTGTCCCTTTAAATGATAATGTGAAGGAGCTGCACATTGAGAACAAGGGTGCAGATAAGGTGAAAAGTGATGGTACCATGTTTGACGAAATGCATAATGGAAATGTGATGTCATGTGAAATATGTGATAATAATGACAGGCCTTTTCCTTTGCAGGCTGTGATTGGGGAAAAAGCTAACCCTGTTGGTAAACATGTGTCTGATATAAAAGTGTTGATAAATGTTGAAGAAACACCCCTAGGAGACCCCATTGTAGACAATGTGGCGGGGCTAGAGGGTGTACCACAGAAAGAGATGAATGAACTGAAGGAACTAGAGTCACTAATAGAAGCGGAAATTCTCCAACTTCAAGAGGAACTTGCAGCTTCTGAGCGATCAAGACTTCATGCAGAGCAGGAAAGAGATGAGCTGGCTGATGAGGTTCTAGACAGCGCCTCAGAAAAATCTGCTCTCTTGGAGGAGAAAAGTCATTTGGAAGCCAGGATGGCTCAACTTGATCAAGAGTTGCGTGTTCGGATGGTAGACCTGGACCACCAGAAACAAATTGTGTCTAAATTGGAGAAGAAACATAAGATGTTGGACAAGCTCCTGGCTGAAGAGAAAACCACCTCGGCCAGATATGCCGAAGAACGTGACCAAGCGGAGACTGATGCTCGAGAGAAGGCGACCAAGGCCCTCTCCTTGGCTAGAGCCCTTGAAGAAGTGCTTGAGGAGCGAAATGAATTAGAGAGGCTGAACAAGCAACTCAGAGCAGAGATGGAAGCTCTCATGAGCTCAAAAGATGCCATCTATGAGTTGGAGAAGCCTAAGCGTGCTGCTGCACAGCAGGTGGAAAAAAATGAGAAACTGGAATATCCTCTGGAAGGTGCCAAGAAGTCAGAGCCTGGTAAAAGTGGGTCTGGAGATGGTGGTGCCGGGGTGCTGGCCAAGGCAGAGAAGGTGGAAAAGGTATCGGCTGAACCAGTTGATGGGGCTGATGTGCATGCAGAGGCCAAGAGTCTCATGACAGTGTGTAACCAGGACCAGGTTGCAAAAGACGTCCCCTCTGCCTACAAGGTCTTCCAAGTAGCCAGCAGCCTGCTGGGGAAGAGATATGAGGAGATGGACGACCAGTTTGCAGATCCGGGCTATTACGATGGGCTGTCTCTCCTGACTCCTCCCCAAAAGGAGTCCAGTATCTTGGGTGAGCCTCTGGAGAAAACGCCAGAAGACAAGGAGTATGCTGAAGACCCCAGTGCCTCCAACCTTGATGCGAAAGGGAAGGAGGAATTAAGAAAGCAAGGATATGATGCCATGTCCCTGAATGGTGAGAAGGCTAATAAAGTAAAAGAGGACACCAAAGAGACCAAGGCCAAGGAAGCTAAGGCCGAGCTCTTGAAGTGGGAGAAATCCTTGGATGTTCCAGAGATCAAGGGTAAAGCCGAAGTGGGGAGAGGCAGTGAAGAGGCAGAAGACCCTGAAACTGAGGCACCATCTGAGGAAACCACTGCTGGAAAAGAAGCGAGCGGGGGCAAGCCAGCTCTGCTGACGGAGCTTCGCAAAGACAAGAAGAAAAGGCCTAAGCGTCTGCAAGAGCCAGCAAAGTCAAACAGAGAGTCGGTCGTTTGCATAAAAATATATTCTGAAGGGAGTTCCAGAAGCCGAGATCGAAATTCTAAGAGTAAAGGAAAAAGAAATGTACGATCTACTGTTAAAATAAAGAGACAAAAAGAGGCGAGTCATAAGAAGCGTGCTCGGCTGAAGCAGCTGTGTAAGTCAAAAAGCAAGAAAGATAAAAAAAATAAAAAGAGAGGGTCTGCCTGTCACATGGACATGGGAACATTGTAGACAATGTCTCTTGGGCAAGATGTCAGTGTGGGTAACAAACCAAGCACTGATGGCATGGGTCTGGCAAAATAAAGGGAAGCCTCTGACCCTGACCACATCTTCCAGGGGGAAGGTTGAGCCAGGCGATGGCAAGAAAATGCGGATGCCCTGTCACGAGCATCCAGTTGGTACATGTGTTCACCCCCACAGGTTTGAACAGAGGGGGGGGATATGTGGCAATGTGAACATTGAGGTGTTGTTTCCCCAGGTTCCAGTCCGGGACTTAGGGCATGCTCATGTCCAGGGATGCTATTTAATCCTGCTAATGGATCCTGGGTGGGTCTCACTCTGGAGAGTGTGCAGACAGAGGCCTGGTGAGGCTCTGTCAGTATGGTCTCAGCTAGGCAAGGCTGAGGGGCCACGAGGCTATGCAATAGCCTGGACTTTGGGGGACTCAGCGACACCCAAGAACAAGCATTGAAAGGTCAGAGTCAGGAGGACTGCTAGACCACAACCCCCTCCAAAGGTACTGCATTTGTTACAGCCTGAGGGCTGGTGGACTGTATGTCTGGGGTAAGCTGCACCTGGTTCCATGTGTGAACGCTATCGTATAGCCGAGTTAGGGATACGATGTTTATTATGTTTAGGTAGAGCCCAGACGGGCAGGCTTTTGTTTTATGCCATGTTGTGTATGAAGAGTGTCAAATAAATTGCACTGTTTGTACCTGAAACCCAGTGGTTATGAAGATCCTTGTGAGAATGACCCCCGAATAAGAGGCGATCCCTTACAATGTATATATATATATATATATATATATACACTCACATAAAGAATTATTCGGAACACCTGTTCTATTTCTCATTAATGCAATTATCTAGTCAACCAATCACATGGCAGTTGCTTCAATGCATTTAGGGGGGTGCTCCTGGTCAAGACAATCTCCTGAACTCCAAACTGAATGTCAGAATGGGAAAGAAAGGGGATTTAAGCCATTCTGAGCGTGGCATGGTTGTTGGTGCCAGACGGGCCGGTCTGAGTATTTCACAATCTGCTCAGTTACTGGGATTTTCACGCACAACCATTTCTAGGGTTTAAAAAGAATGGTGTGAAAAGGGAAAAACATCCAGTATGCGGCCGTCCTGTGGGCGAAAAAGCCTTGTGGATGCTAGAGGTCAGAGGAGAATGGGCCGACTGATTTAAGCTGATAGAAGAGCAACGTTGGCTGAAATAACCACTCGTTACAACCGAGGTCTGCAGCAAAGCATTTGTGAAGCCACAACACGCACAACCTTGAGGCGGATGGGCTACAACAGCAGAAGACCCCACCAGGTACCACTCATCTCCACTACAAATAGGAAAAAGAGGCTTCAATTTGCACGAGCTCACCAAAACTGGACTGTTGAAGACTGGAAAAATGTTGCCTGGTCTGATGAGTCTCGATTTCTGTTGAGACATTCAAATGGTAGAGTCCGAAATTTGGTGTAAACAGAATGAGAACATGTATCCATCCTCTGATGGCTACTTCCAGCAGGATAATGCACCATGTCACAAAGCTCCAATCATCTCACATTGGTTTCTTGAACATGACAATGAGTTCACTGTACTAAAATGGCCCCACAGTCACCAGATCTCAACCCAATAGAGCATCTTTGGGATGTGGTGGAACGGGAGCTTCGTGCCCTGGATGTGCATCCCTCAAATCTCCATAAACTGCAAGATGCCATCCTATCAATATGGGCCAACATTTCTAAAGAATGCTATCAGCACCTTGTGGAATCAATGCCACGTAGAATTAAGGCAGTTCTGAAGGCAAAAGGGGGTCCAACACCGTATTAGTATGGGGGCACTAATAATTCTTTGGGGGAGTGTGTGTGTGTATATATACAGTACAGACCAAAAGTTTGGACACACCTTCTCATTCAAAGAGTTTTCTTTATTTTCATGACTATGAAAATTGTAGATTCACACTGAAGGCATCAAAACTATGAATTAACACATGTGGAATTATATACATAACAAACAAGTGTGAAACAACTGAAAATATGTCATATTCTAGGTTCTTCAAAGTAGCCACCTTTTGCTTTGATTACTGATTTGTACACTCTTGGCGTTCTCTTGATGAGCTTCAAGAGGTAGTCCCCTGAAATGGTCTTCACTTCACAGGTGTGCCCTGTCAGGTTTAATAAGTGGGATTTCTTGCCTTATAAATGGGGTTGGGACCATCAGTGGCGTTGAGGAGAAGTCAGGTGGATACACAGCTGATAGTCCTACTGAATAGACTGTTAGAATTTGTATTATGGCAAGAAAAAAGCAGCTAAGTAAAGAAAAACGAGTGGCCATCATTACTTTAAGAAATGAAGGTCAGTCAGTCAGCCGAAAAATTGGGAAAACTTTGAAAGTAAGGGCTATTTGACCATGAAGGAGAGTGATGGGGCGCTGCGCCAGATGACTTGGCCTCCACAGTCACCGGACCTGAACCCAATCGAGATGGTTTGGGGTGAGCTGGACCGCAGAGTGAAGGCAAAAGGGCCAACAAGTGCTAAGCATCTCTGGGAACTCCTTCAAGACTGTTGGAAGACCATTTCAGGGGACTACCTCTTGAAGCTCATCAAGAGAATGCCAAGAGTGTGCAAAGCAGTAATCAAAGCAAAAGGTGGCTACTTTGAAGAACCTAGAATATGACATATTTTCAGTTGTTTCACACTTGTTTGTTATGTATATAATTCCACATGTGTTAATTCATAGTTTTGATGCCTTCATAGTCATGAAAATAAAGAAAACTCTTTGAATGAGAATATGTGTGCAAACTTTTGGTCTGTACTGTATATATATATACTGTATAGCACCTATGGGTGACTAAATTCACCACCTTCTTCCCTTCATATCTCGGAGTGCATTCTGTTTTTGACTCTTGTGTTGCCGGGACTCTTGGCCGGTGCCCTGAGTCCTGTCCCCGATCTGCTCTTCTGTATCATTGTGGGGATATGTCAGGTCTGGCATCACGCTGTCATCACCCTCATCATCCTGTGAGCCGTCAGCCATGCTCGTCTATGAGAGTCCTGATGTAACCAGAAGCTAATGTGCCTGCGGCAATGGCTGCCATCTGCGAGGACGCCGCCCGTGGGGAATAGAATGGAGCCTTTATTTTGATGCAGTAATTCTCGGGGTGGTGTAACCGTAGACAGTAATGGCACAACATAATACTTGTGTGACCGGGCGGCCGGCGGCTGAACCGTGCGCTGCACAACAGCTCCATGCACTGAGGAGTCCGACAGACAGCTTAAGGGGTGACAGCCGCCTTCATTCCCCCGGCAGCGAGGGCTGTAACCGAAGTCCTTTCAGGGGCAGTGAGCAGCCCTGGCAGCGGCCGCACCATGAATGAGACCCTGTATCTATATCTACGAAACACAAATCCTCTATCTGCGCTCACATGGCGATCTTATCACGACTATCCACCCCATTACACCGCTTATCTCCACAAGCACCGTTGATCACCTACGCTGCCCCACAATCTGCATACTACCCATGTGCAGGAACTACTGCGCCCTGTTATCAGCCATTTCAGGGGAGAGGATGACTGTAGGACAGGAGAATACAATCTATTGCTCCCTGTTATCAGCCATTTCTGAGGAGAGAATGACTGTAGGACAGGAGAATACAGTCTATTGCCCCCTGTTATCAACCATTTCTGAGGAGAGAATGACTGTAGGACAGGAGAATACAGTCTATTGCCCCCTGTTATCAGCCATTTCAGGGGAGAGGACGACTGTAGGACAGGAGAATACATTGTATCGGCCATTTCAGGGGAGAGGATGACTGTAGGACAGGAGAATACAGTCTATTGCCTCCTGTTATCAGCCATTTCAGGGGAGAGGATGACTGTAGGACAGGAGAATACAATCTATTGCCCCCTGTTATCAGCCATTTCAGGTGGAGATGATGACTGTAGGACAGGAGAATACAATCTATTACTCCCTGTTATCAGCCATGTCAGGGGAGAGGATGACTGTAGGACAGGAGAATACAGTCTATTGCCTCCTGTTATCAGCCATTTCAGGGGAGAGGATGACTGTAGGACAGGAGAATACAATCTATTGCCCCCTGTTATCAGCCATTTCAGGTGGAGATGATGACTGTAGGACAGGAGAATACAATCTATTACTCCCTGTTATCAGCCATGTCAGGGGAGGGGATGACTGTAGGACAGGAGAATACAATCTATTACTCCCTGTTATCAGCCATTACAGGGGAGAGGATGACTGTAGGACAGGAGAATACAGTCTATTGCCCCCTGTTATCAGCCATTTCAGGGGAGAGGATGACTGTAGGACAGGAGAATACAGTCTATTGCTCCCTGTTATCAGCCATTTCAGGGGAGAGGATGACTGTAGGACAGGAGAATACAGTCTATTACTCCCTGTTATCAGCCATTTCAGGGGAGAGGATGACTGTAGGACAGGAGAATACAGTCTATTGTCCCCTGTTATCAGCCATTTCAGAGGAGAGGATGACTGTAGGACAGGAGAATACAGTCTATTGCCCCCTGTTATCAGCCATTTCAGGGTAGAGGATGACTGTAGGACAGGAGAATACAATCTATTGCCCCCTGTTATCAGCCATTTCAGGGGAGAGGATGACTGTAGGACAGGAGAATACAGTCTATTGCCCCCTGTTATCAGCCATTTCAGGGGAGAGGATGACTGTAGGACAGGAGAATACAGTCTATTGCCCCCTGTTATCAGCCATTTCAGGGGAAAGGATGACTGTAGGACAGGAGAATACAGTCTATTACTCCCTGTTATCAGCCATTTCAGGGGAGAGGATGACTGTAGGACAGGAGAATACAGTCTATTGTCCCCTGTTATCAGCCATTTCAGAGGAGAGGATGACTGTAGGACAGGAGAATACAGTCTATTGCCCCCTGTTATCAGCCATTTCAGGGGAGAGGATGACTGTAGGACAGGAGAATACAGTCTATTGCTCCCTGTTATCAGCCATTTCAGAGGAGAGGATGACTGTAGGACAGGAGAATACAATCTATTGCCCCCTGTTATCAGCCATTTCAGGGGAGAGGATGACTGTAGGACAGGAGAATACAGTCTATTGCCCCCTGTTATCAGCCATTTCAGGGAGAGGATGACTGTAGGACAGGAGAATACAGTCTATTGCTCCCTGTTATCAACCATTTCTGAGGAGAGAATGACTGTAGGACAGGAGAATACAGTCTATTGCCCCCTGTTATCAGCCATTTCAGGGGAGAGGACGACTGTAGGACAGGAGAATACAGTCTATTGCTCCCTGTTATCAGCCATTTCAGGGGAGAGGATGACTGTAGGACAGGAGAATACAGTCTATTGCTCCCTGTTATCAGCCATTTCAGGGGAGAGGATGACTGTAGGACAGGAGAATACAGTCTATTGCCCCTGTTATCAGCCATTTCAGGGGAGAGGATGACTGTAGGACAGGAGAATACAATCTATTGCTCCCTGTTATCAACCATTTCTGAGGAGAGAATGACTGTAGGACAGGAGAATACAGTCTATTGCCCCCTGTTATCAGCCATTTCAGGGGAGAGGACGACTGTAGGACAGGAGAATACATTGTATCGGCCATTTCAGGGGAGAGGATGACTGTAGGACAGGAGAATACAGTCTATTGCCTCCTGTTATCAGCCATTTCAGGGGGGAGGATGACTGTAGGACAGGAGAATACAGTCTATTGCCTCCTGTTATCAGCCATTTCAGGGGAGATGATGACTGTAGGACAGGAGAATACAATCTATTGCCCCCTGTTATCAGCCATTTCAGGTGGAGATGATGACTGTAGGACAGGAGAATACAGTCTATTGCCCCCTGTTATCAGCCATTTCAGGGGAGAGGATGACTGTAGGACAGGAGAATACAGTCTATTACTCCCTGTTATCAGCCATTTCAGGGGAGAGGATGACTGTAGGACAGGAGAATACAGTCTATTGTCCCCTGTTATCAGCCATTTCAGAGGAGAGGATGACTGTAGGACAGGAGAATACAATCTATTGCCCCCTGTTATCAGCCATTTCAGGGGAGAGGATGACTGTAGGACAGGAGAATACAGTCTATTGCTCCCTGTTATCAACCATTTCTGAGGAGAGAATGACTGTAGGACAGGAGAATACAGTCTATTGCCCCCTGTTATCAGCCATTTCAGAGGAGAGGATGACTGTAGGACAGGAGAATACAGTCTATTACCCACTGTTATCAGCCATTTCAGTGGAGAGGATGACTGTAGGACAGGAGAATACAGTCTATTGCTCCCTGTTATCAGCCATTTCAGGGGAGAGGATGACTGTAGGACAGGAGAATACAGTCTATTGCCCCCTGTTATCAGCCATTTCAGGGGAGAGGATGACTGTAGGACAGAATACAATCTATTGCCCCCTGTTATCAGCCATTTCAGGGGAGAGGACGACTGTAGGACAGGAGAATACAGTCTATTGCTCCCTGTTATCAGCCATTTCAGGGGAGAGGATGACTGTAGGACAGGAGAATACAGTCTATTGCTCCCTGTTATCAGCCATTTCAGGGGAGAGGATGACTGTAGGACAGGAGAATACAGTCTATTGCCCCTGTTATCAGCCATTTCAGGGGAGAGGATGACTGTAGGACAGGAGAATACAGTCTATTGCCCCCTGTTATCAGCCATTTCAGGGGAGAGGATGACTGTAGGACAGGAGAATACAATCTATTGCCTCCTGTTATCAGCCATTTCAGGGGAGAGGATGACTGTAGGACAGGAGAATACAGTCTATTGCCCCCTGTTATCAGCCATTTCAGGGGAGAGGATGACTGTAGGACAGGAGAATACAGTCTATTGCCCCCTGTTATCAGCCATTTCAGGGGAGAGGATGACTGTAGGACAGGAGAATACAATCTATTGCCCCCTGTTATCAGCCATTTCAGGGGAGAAGATGACTGTAGGACAGGAGAATACAGTCTATTGCTCCCTGTTATCAGCCATTTCAGAGGAGAGGATGACTGTAGGACAGGAGAATACAGTCTATTGTCCCCTGTTATCAGCCTTTTCAGGGGAGAGGATGACTGTAGGACAGGAGAATACGGTCTATTGCCCCCTGTTATCAGCCATTTCAGAGGAGAGGATGACTGTAGGACAGGAGAATACTGTCTATTGCCCCCTGTTATCAGCCATTTCAGAGGAGAGGATGACTGTAGGACAGGAGAATACAGTCTATTGCCCCTGTTATCAGCCATTTCATGGGGGAGGATGACTGTAGGACAGGAGAATACAGTCTATTGCCCCCTGTTATCAGCCATTTCAGAGGAGAGGATGACTGTAGGACAGGAGAATACAATCTATTGCCCCCTGTTATCAGCCATTTCAGAGGAGAGGATGACTGTAGGACAGGAGAATACAATCTATTGCCCCCTGTTATCAGACATTTCAGAGGAGAGGATGACTGTAGGACAGGAGAATACAATCTATTGCCCCCTGTTATTAACCATTTCAGGGGAGAGGATGACTGTAGGACAGGAGAATACAATCTATTGCCCCCTGTTATCAGACATTTCAGAGGAGAGGATGACTGTAGGACAGGAGAATACAATCTATTGCCCCCTGTTATCAGACATTTCAGAGGAGAGGATGACTGTAGGACAGGAGAATACAATCTATTGCCCCCTGTTATTAACCATTTCAGGGGAGAGGATGACTGTAGGACAGGAGAATACAGTCTATTGCCCCCTGTTATCAGCCATTTCAGGGGAGAGGATGACTGTAGGACAGGAGAATACAGTCTATTGCCCCCTGTTATCAGCCATTTCAGAGGAGAGGATGACTGTAGGACAGGAGAATACAGTCTATTGCCCCCTGTTATCAGCCATTTCAGGGGAGAGGATGACTGTAGGACAGGAGAATACAATCTATTGCCCCCTGTTATCAGCCATTTCAGGGGAGAGGATGACTGTAGGACAGGAGAATACAGTCTATTGCCCCCTGTTATCAGCCATTTCAGGGGAGAGGATGACTGTAGGACAGGAGAATACAGTCTATTGCCCCCTGTTATCAGCCATTTCAGAGGAGAGGATGACTGTAGTACAGGAGAATACAATCTATTGCTCCTGTTATCTGCCATTTCAGGCCGTGGAGATGATGTTTAGGAGGTGTAGCAGGCAAACGCTTGGCGTAGAAGGGTCCAGCTCGATCTGCGGTGGTCCTATATACAGCTCAGTTCAGCCCTGTGGGTCCTTATGCAGGTTCCCCAGTGTCTCGTGATGTATGTGGTTCTTTAGGCTCCTCAGATACCTCTGAAGAGATTTCACTTTCTGAACCCTGTATATACAGGGTAGTTGACACGTTCTGTAATGCCCTGTCATTTCTCCTGCTGACACTCCTTCTCCAGAACGTGACCGTTCATACTTTGGTCTGTCACTTTCATGCTGCCATTCTTCCAGTACAGTGCCAGCTGCATAACATAGTTTAGTGATGTCACACAATGGAAATGCCGTCATACAGTGCTTAGCAAATGGCAGCCATACAGTAGATCAATTTCATACATTCACATCAGAGCTGTATAACGTTTAAATAATCCTGCTATATTAAAGGGGGTCTCTGCTTTGTACAATCCTTATTCATCCGTTACCATCACTTGATCAGAAGGTGTTCTGCAGGGATCTCTAGCAATCAGCTGTGATCTGCGGGACATCCTGGAAGTAAGTGTTCATCTTCCCTACAGTGCCTCCACAGGAGGAATGAGGAACTACATTGTTCTTCTCTAAGGCTTGCCTTTGTAATACAATACAGGTCTTCCTGAAATGCTCTTTATAACTGCTTTCACCAGCTCTGCTAATAAGAAAATGTTTTCCAAAACACTGTCATCTGTGGTGGTCAGAACCCTAGGGTGCCAGGTTATCTGAGGTGCCACCTTTAGCAGGTAGTGGTGATATGCCTTCTGTGACTGCAGCGAATGCACAACCTAAAGGCCCTGCCTATAGCTCCGCCACCTACTAGAGGCAGCTCCTGAATGCGTGGTCAAGCAGTTGGAGTAAGTAGTCCATCCATTAGTCCAGAGTGACGTCATATTATTGTCCATAGTGATAGTGATTTCATATGGCTGTCCAGTAGTCAACAGTGACATCATTTGACTGTCTAGCTGTCCATTGTGACATCATTTGACTGTCCAATCGGCCATACTGACATCATATCATTGTCCAGTAGCCCACAGTGACATCATATGACTGTCCAGTAGTCCACAGTGACATCATATCATTGTCCAGTAGTCCACAGTGACATCATATGACTGTCCAGTAGTCCACAGTGACATCATATGACTGTTCAGTAGTCCACAGTGACATCATATGACTGTTCAGTAGTCCACAGTGACATCATATCACTGTCCAGTAGTCCACAGTGACATCATATGACTGTTCAGTAGTCCACAGTGACATCATATGACTGTTCAGTAGTCCACAGTGACATCATATGACTGTTCAGTAGTCCACAGTGACATCATATGACTGTCTAGCTGTCCATTGTGACATCATTTGACTGTCCAATCGGCCATACTGACATCATATTATTGTCCAGTTGTCCACAGTGACATCATATGACTGTCTCGTAGTCCACAGTGACATCATATCACTGTCTCGTAGTCCACAGTGACATCATATGACTGCCCAGTAGTCCACAGTGACATCATATGACTGCCCAGTAGTCCACAGTGACATCATATGACTATCTCGTAGTCCACAGTGACATCATATGACTGTCTCGTAGTCCACAGTGACATCATATGACTGCCCAGTAGTCCACAGTGACATCATATGACTATCTCGTAGTCCACAGTGACATCATATGACTGTCTCGTAGTCCACAGTGACATCATATCACTGTCCAGTAGACAATAGTGACATCATATGATTCTTAGTCAATCACGGCCGCATCACGAGGACAACTCACATCAGTGACATCATCACAGAGGATTCCAAATAAAATCCAACAGTAGACTGGTGGGTTAGCTTTCGGTTAGGGCCACGCAATGCTTTCACTGTATTTTTTTTCCAGTGAATTTTGCAAAAAAAATCCTTAAAAAAAAAAAAGGTATGAAATGATTACCCACAATGCATCTCTGCCCCGTAACCTCACCATAAGCTGTCCCGGGACGAAACTTCTCAGGATCCCTGGCAACTTCAGATACACGCCGGGAGGGGAAGCTTTTACGTTTTGAGCTCATAAAGAGAACATTTTAGGATTTTGGCACAATTCACTTGATCACCTACAAGTCATTGATGAAGAAGTCGGGTGATTTATGAAGTGTGGATTATCTGGGCGACCCACGCTGAACGTGCGGCTGAAGACTCCAGGAATGGAAGCGATTTCTGCTTACTAATGATATCAGCCTCGTATAGAGATGTTTTGCTATGAGAATAGGAAAAATACAAACTGAACTGCTTTCTTCAAGTTTCCGAAGAAGAAGGTCGAGTGGAAGACTTGGTGGTCTCGGCTCCATTCCCAACTCCTGGGGATAACATCACAACCACCAACCATACTGGTGAGCCGGTTAAAGCCGGTGGTGAGTGTGGGGAAAGTGACCAGATAGCAGCCGCTATGGAGGTGGTCCGCACTGCACATAAATCAAGCTTTGTATGAAGATCAGAACCAGGAGAGTCCGATCTGATATGGAAAGGGCCCAATCCAGACGCCAGAAGCCACAATGGAAATTAGAGGAGTGCTTAACGGACAACTCCAAAAGACATTAATATGTAATTACCAGCAGCAAACACAAGAAGGAAGGGACAAAGTGACAAAATACAAAAAGTCTACATTTTTTTGGAACTGAGATGAAAATACAAAGTCTAAATTTTCTTAACTTAAAGAAAGTCATTATATATTTTGTAAAAAAAAAAGTATCTGTAGAGTAATATTCTGTGTATCAGCTGCAAAATAACTAAGAAAAATGTAAAAGCCGTCATATCACCCCATGCAGACAAGTACACAATTACTAACCTACTGCCTCCTATATACTGTACAATAATATACTATAATACTACTCATGTGTACAAGACTATAACTACTATAATACTGCTCCTATGTACAGGAATATAACTACTATAATACTGCTCCTATGTACAGGAATATAACTACTATAATACTGCTCCTATGTACAGGAATATAACTACTATAATACTGCTCCTATGTACAAGAATATAACTACTATAATACTGCCTCCTGTGTACAAGAATATAACTACTATAATACTGCTCCTATGTACAGGAATATAACTACTATAATACTGCTCCTATGTACAGGAATATAACTACTATAATACTGCTCCTATGTACAAGAATATAACTACTATAATACTGCTCCTATGTACAAGAATATAACTACTATAATACTGCTCCTATGTACAAGAATATAACTACTATAATACTGCCTCCTATGTACAGGAATATAACTACTATATCACTGCCTCCTATGTACAAGTATATAACTACTATAATACTGCTCCTATGTACAAGAATATAACTACTATAATACTGCCTCCTATGTACAGGAATATAACTACTATAATACTGCCTCCTATGTACAAGAATACAACTACTATAATACTGCCTCCTATGTACAAGAATATAACTACTATAATACTGCTCCTATGTACAAGAATATAACTACTATAATACTGCTCCTATGTACAAGAATATAACTACTATAATACTGCTCCTATGTACAAGAATATAACTACTATAATACTGCTCCTATGTACAAGAATATAACTACTATAATACTGCCTCCTATGTACAAGAATATAACTACTATAATACTGCTCCTATGTACAAGAATATAACTACTATAATACTGCCTCCTATGTACAAGAATATAACTACTATAATACTGCTCCTATGTACAAGAATATAACTACTATAATACTGCTCCTATGTACAAGAATATAACTACTATAATACTGCTCCTATGTACAAGAATATAACTACTATAATACTCCTCCTATGTACAAGAATATAACTACTATAATACTACTCATGTGTACAAGACTATAACTACTATAATACTGCCCCCTATGTACAAGAATATAACTACTATAATACTGCCTCCTATATACTGTACAATAATATAACTACTATAATACTGCTCCTATGTACAAGAATATAACTACTATAATACTGCCTCCTATGTACAGGAATATAACTACTATAATACTGCTCCTATGTACAAGTATATAACTACTATAATACTGCTCCTATGTACAAGAATATAATTACTATAATACTGCCTCCTATGTACAAGAATATAATTACTATAATACTGCTCCTATGTACAAGAATATAACTGCTATAATACTGCCCCCTATGTACAAGAATACAACTACTATAATACTGCTCCTATGTACAAGAATATAACTACTATAATACTGCTCCTATGTACAAGAATATAATTACTATAATACTGCTCCTATGTACAAGAATATAACTACTATAATACTGCTCCTATGTACAAGAATATAACTACTATAATACTGCTCCTATGTACAAGAATATAACTACTATAATACTGCTCCCTATGTACAAGAATATAACTACTATAATACTGCTCCTATGTACAAGAATATAACTACTATAATACTGCTCCTATGTACAAGAATATAACTACTATAATACTGCCTCCTATGTACAGGAATATAACTACTATAATACTGCTCCTATGTACAAGAATATAACTACTATAATACTGCTCCTATGTACAAGAATATAACTACTATAATACTGCTCCTATGTACAAGAATATAACTACTATAATACTGCCTCCTATGTACAAGAATATAACTACTATAATACTGCCTCCTATGTACAGGAATATAACTACTATAATACTGCCTCCTATGTAGAAGAATATAACTACAATAATACTGCCTCCTATGTACAAGAATATAACTACTATAATACTGCTCCTATGTACAAGAATATACAGTTGCAAGAAAAAGTATGTGAACCCTTTGGAAGGATAGGGATTTCTGCACAAATTGGTCATAAAATGTGATCTGATCTTCATCTAAGTCACAATAATAGACAATCACAGTCTGCTTAAACTAATAACACACAAAGAATTAAATGTTACCATGTTTTTATTGAACACACCATGTAAACATTCACAGTGCAGGTGGAAAAAGTATGTGAACCCCTAGACTAATGACATCTCCAAGAGCTAATTGGAGTGAGGTGTCAGCCAACTGGAGTCCAATCAATGAGATGAGATTGGAGGTGTTGGTTACAGCTGCCCTGCTCTATAAAAAACACACACCAGTTCTGGGTTTGCTTTTCACAAGAAGCATTGCCTGATGTGAATGATGCCTCGCACAAAAGAGCTCTCAGAAGACCTACGATTAAGAATTGTTGACTTGCATAAAGCTGGAAAGGTTTATAAAAGTATCTCCAAAAGCCTTGCTGTTCATCAGTCCATGGTAAGACAAATTGTCTATAAATGGAGAAAGTTCAGCACTGCTGCTACTCTCCATAGGAGTGGCCATCCTGTAAAGATGACTGCAAGAGCACAGAACAGACTGCTCAATGAGGTGAAGACAAATCCTAAAATGTCAGCTAAAGACTTACAAAAGTCTCTGGTATATGCTAGCATCCATGTTAGCGAATCTACGATACGTAAAACACTAAACAAGAATGGATTTCATGGGAGGATACCACAGAGGAAGCCACTGCTGTCCAAAAAAAAACACTGCTGCACGTTTACAGTTTGCACAAGAGCACCTGGATGTTCCACAGCAGTACTGGCAAAATATTCTGTGGACAGATGAAACCAAAGTTGAGTTGTTTGGAAGAAACACATAACACTATGTGTGGAGAAAAAGAGGCACAGCACACCAACATCAAAACCTCATCCCAACTGTGAGGTATGGTGGTGGGGGCATCATGGTTTGGGTCTGCTTTACTGCGTCAGGGCCTGGACGGATTGCTATCATCGAAGGAAAAATGAATTCCCAAGTTTATCAAGACATTTTTCAGAAGAACTTTAAGCCATCTGTCCACCAGCTGAAGCTCAACAGAAGATGGGTGTTGCAACAGGACAACGACCCAAAGCACAGAAGTAAATCAACAACAGAATGGCTTAAACAGAAGACAATCCGCCTTCTGGAGTGGCCCAGTCAGAGTCCTGACCTCAACCCGATTGAGATGCTGTGACATGACCTCAAGAAAGCGATTCACACCAGACATCCCAAGAATATTGCTGAACTGAAACAGTTCTGTAAAGAGGAATGGTGAAGAATTACTCCTGACCGTTGTGCACGTCTGATCGGCAACTACAGGAAACGTTTGGTTGAAGTTATTGCTGCCAAAGGAGGTTCAACCAGTTATTAAATCCAAGGGTTCACATACTTTTTCCACCTGCACTGTGAATGTTTACATGGTGTGTTCAATAACAACATGGCAACATTTAACTCTTTGTGTGTTATTAGTTTAAGCAGACTGTGATTGTCTATTGTTGTGACTTAGATGAAGATCAGATCACATTTTATGATCAATTTGTGCAGAAATCCATATCATTCCAAAGGGTTCACATACTTTTTCTTGCAACTGTAACTACTATAATACTGCATCCTATGTACAAGAATATATCTACTATAATACTCCTCCTATGTACAAGAATATAACTACTATAATACTGCTCCTATGTACAAGAATATAACTACTATAATACTGCATCCTATGTACAAGAATATAACTACTATAATACTGCTCCTATGTACAAGAATATAACTTCTATAATACTGCTCCTATGTACAAGAATATAATTACTATAATACTGCTCCTGTGTACAAGAATATAACTACTATAATACTGCTCCTGTGTACAAGAATATAACTACTATAATACTGCTCCTATGTACAAGAATATAACTACTATAATACTGCTTCCTATGTACAAGAATATAACTACTATAATACTGCCTCCTATGCACAAGAATATAACTGCTATAATACTGCTCCTATGTACAAGAATATAACTACTATAATACCGCTCCTATGTACAAGAATATAACTACTATAATACTGCTCCTATGTACAGGAATATAACTACTATAATACTGCTCCTATGTACAGGAATATAACTACTATAATACTGCTCCTATGTACAAGAATATAACTACTATAATACTGCCTCCTATGTACAGGAATATAACTACTATAATACTGCTCCTATGTACAAGAATATAACTGCTATAATACTGCTCCTATGTACAAGAATATAACTACTATAATACTGCCTCCTATATACAAGAATATAACTACTATAATACTGCTCCTATGTACAAGAATATAACTACTATAATACTGCTCCTATGTACAAGAATATAACTACTATAATACTGCTCCTATGTACAAGAATATAACTACTATAATACTGCTCCTATGTACAAGAATATAACTACTATAATACTGCTCTTATGTACAGGAATATAACTACTATAATACTGCTCCTATGTACAAGAATATAACTACTATAATACTGCCTCCTATGTACAAGAATATAACTACTATAATACTGCCTCCTATGTACAAGAATATAACTACTATAATACTGCTCTTATGTACAAGAATATAACTACTATAATACTGCCTCCTATGTACAAGAATATAACTACTATAATACTGCTCTTATGTACAAGAATATAACTACTATAATACTGCTCCTATGTACAAGAATATAACTACTATAATACTGCCTCCTATGTACAAGAATATAACTACTATAATACTGCCTCCTATGTACAAGAATATAACTACTATAATACTGCTCTTATGTACAAGAATGTAAATACTATCATACCATCCTTTATATATAATAATATAACTGCTATAATAACGCCCCCATCTTTGCAGTTTTCTTCTGTGTTTCTCGGTTGGTTATTGGTTGGTTTTGTTATGTTTTAGCAGTTTTTAGCTCCTCCTCTGATGTAATGGTTTGTTCAGTGTGATGTATGTCTATTGGGCGGATGGAGTCGGGGTTGCGGTTTTTCTCTTGGGTTTCTTTCTGTAATTATATAGAAATATTTATGAAATTTTACTTGATATTAATAGACTTTGCCGTTCAGTAGGGTCGGCCTGTCGGGACGGACAGAGTAGTGTAAAGTGCGGAGACCATGAACGGTGATGATGGAGGCGGTGTGCGGCGCGGGTCCTCAGGCAGATGTATAGTCCAGATGTGGACGGCACACAGATGACATCAGGGATTACAGACGTGTGCTGCTAGTTCCTACGTATCATCTCCGCTGCGGGCTATACGGAGCAGACCTGGCCCGCAACTGTATGAGAAGTGTGAGCGCTGGGACACCAGTGATGTCATCTCTCCCTGCGGTACAGCATCTGTATCCTTAGAAACAGCATCATGGATAGGGGTATCTTAGCCAAGAAAATCGCCAAACTGCATCGTGTGAGCGCCATAACAGTTGGAAGAATACGAAATGAAATCCGTCCATCCATTCCAAAACCAAGAGGTGGACGTCCAGGCAAAATATCGGGGTCAACAAGTTGTCTCATCATAAGGTCTATCAGTTCTGGCGCAACAAACACGGCAGTGGAGGCGGCTCGTATGCTTCTTAATAGTGAGATCACAGACGTCCATACGAGCACCGTGCAACACGCATTAGACAAGTCTGGAATGGTGGCCCGAAAAAAGATGAAGAAGCCTCGACTTCAATATCGTCATAAGAAGTGGACAGTAGAAGATTGGAAACGGGTGATTTGGAGCAATTAGACGTAAGTCAATAGACTGGGCTCTGTAAGGTGCAAATGGGTCTGGAAGAAACAAGGGAAAAAGGGGCGAATGGATAGAAAAATTGAAGGAACTGTCAAGTTCGGGGGAGGAAGCCTGAAGATATGTTTTTTTTTTACAGCCAAAGGCATTGGATACTTGACCAGGATGGATGGTGGTCTCAATGCTGAGCTATATGTGAGTATCCTACAAGACGAGTTACTTCGTACACTGGAGTACTATGGGTATGGAAAGGATGACATAGTGTTCCTGCAGAACAATGACCAGAAGCATGAAGTAGTGGTGCTGAATTAGTCCCCACAGTCCCCAGACCACAACCCAATCCACAGAGGCGTTTTTTGGGCTCCCAAAAGATCTGCGACCCAAGCCCCAATGCATATGGCCCAATTCTCTAAGTTGCAACATATAGTCCCATGTAAAGAATATCACCCCCTCCCCAGCCACCTTCAACATACAGTCCCATCACCCCCTTAATATTCAGTCCCATGTAAATAACATCACTCCGCCAGACACCTTCAACATACAGTCCCATGTAAATATAATTACCCACTCCCTAGCCACCTCCAACATGCAATCCCATGTAAATAACATTGCACCTCAACATTCAGTCCCATGTAAATAATATCACAGTGCCCCAGCCACCTCCAACATGCATTCCCATGTAAATAACATCACTCCACCCCACTGTCCCATGTAAATATTATCCCTCCCTTCAGCCCTAACATACATTCCCAGTTAAATAACCACAACTCCCAGCATTGCTCTGCCTCTCCCTTCACTTACCTCTCCTCATGTAGCAGACCTCACCTCAGCCTCTTCCCAGGACTTCTCTTCACTGCTGAGCCGTCCTCTCCTGCACTGGTCACATGATGGTGACATCATCACAGGTCCTTTTCAGCTACTGCATTAGGAAACTGATCACATGGACTATGATGTCATCACAGGTCCTTCAGCTCTTGCAGGTCATTAGATTCAATTGTATTGCTGTCCTGAGAATACAGTTATATCTAGCAGGCAGACAGGACATTCGGGGCCTGGGACAAAACATCAGGGGCCCGGGCCCCGAATGTTTTAACCTAGCAACACCCCTGCCAATCCCACACTTGTGGGTAGAGATGAAGAAAAATCTGTATTCGTACCCAAGTGAGTCGACAAGTACGGACCAACATTGGGAACGTGTAGAAGAGACCGGGGAATCTGACGGAGAGCTTGCCCAGAAGGACTCAGGCCGTGCTGAAAGCCAAACATGGATTTACAAAATAATAAGAATTAACATTCAGAATTTTAGGAGCAAAATAGTAACAATGCAGTCACATGACAAGAATCTGCATAACTAATTATATGCTAAATAGCTGCCAGTCCAATGTATGTATGAGATAGCGGAGATTATTGTCTATAACATGATGGGAGTCTCAGGTCCGAAGCTGCAGTGGATGGCGAGATGTGGAGCCTGGAAGTCAGAAGAGCAAAACATTGATAGCCTTTTGCTCGTCAGTGTATGTGCCCCTCACAGTAGTTATGCCCAGATATGTGACCCCACATAGTAACAATCCCTAGATATGTGCCCCCTCACAGTAGTTATACCCAGATATGTGCCCCCTCACAGTAGTTATACCCAGATATGTACCCCATCACAGTAGTTATGCCCACATATGTGCCCCCTCACAGTAGTTGTTTCCAGATATGTGCCCCCCTCACTGTAGTTGTCTCCAGATATGTGCCCCCCTCACAGTAATATGCCCAGATATGTGCCCCCTCACAGTAGTTATGCCCGGATATGTGCTACCCCCACAGTAATATGCCCAGATATGTGCCCCAGCAGTGTGGAGCACCAACAGGGGGAGGAATGATGAAGCAGGGAGCTTCATCATTACAGGTAACTGTCCCTGCGTCCTATGGAAGCAGAGGCAGCTGCCTGGGAATGGGACATACCTCCCCCATTTCAGGATCGCGGAACAGCCACTGAAATCTGGGACTGCCCTGCCGGATCTGGGACGGTTGGGAGGTGTGAAATCAGGACAGTTCTTATCATGCAATGGACGGGCAGATGTTCCCAAAAGTCTTACAGCTGCACAGATAGATAATAAGCCGCAGTCTTCTGTCCTCTTCACTTCTCTAGCGGACATGTACACATAAGCATCCAGGCAAGAGGTATATATTTCACTTTAGATAACATAAGGTGATGCAACCAGAGGGCGGCCCCCAAATCGCCAGCAATCTCTCTGCTCCTTATTTGCAGAGGTTGCTGCACTTACAATACATGTTCATGAAATGTGCTGTCGGATATGGAGATTCTCCTGCAGGTGATCAATCTATTTAAATGCATGTTCAGGCATAGGAGGCGAACTGCTGAACACATGGACTAGAGTCAATAAGTCCTTTTAGACAGGTTATTTCTATTGGGCTTTCTCTTCACCTCTCTTTTACATCTCGCCTATTGTTGTAGATGTTCTCTCGGGCCCAGCTTTCTATGGATCTGACTCCAGCGACATGTGCTCCTCTCACTACTGAACACAGACTGACTCACTAATCTCTCTAGAATGTGCCTCCCTCTGTACATAAAGAGGTGACTCCAGCCCCATCTAGTATGGCCTATTAGTAACTTGAGCAAATACAAGCAATATACATATTAACCCTTAGAGGACCTGGCAATTTTTTTTGTTTTTGTTTTTCGTTTTTCACTCCCTGCCATCCCACAACCATGACTTTTCTATTTCTCGATTCACATAGTCATATGAGGGCTACTTTTTTTCAGGACAAGTTGTACTTTCTATTGGCACCATTTAATATTGCATATGATGTAGTCAAGGGCTCGAAAAAAATTCCAAATAAGGTGAAATAGGAAAAAAACACAAATTCAGTTTTTGGCATTCTCTATGTATTAAAACTGACCTGTTCTCTTCATTCTCCGGTCAGTACGATTACAGTGATACCACATTTATATAGTTTTATGGGTTCTGTCTTACAGCGTTCCCTATGAGATAAAACTGACCTGTTCTCTTGATTCTCCGGGTCAGTACGATTACAGTGATACCACATTTATATAGTTTTATGGGTTTTGTTTTTACAGCGTTCCCTATGAGATAAAACTGACCTGTTCTCTTCATTCTCCGATCAGTACGATTACAGTGATACTACATTTATATCGTTTTATGGGTTCTGTCTTACAGCGTTCCCTATGAGATAAAACTGACCTGTTCTCTTCATTCTCCGGTCAGTACGATTACAGTGATACTACATTTATATAGTTTTATGGGTGTTGTTTTTACAGCGTTCCCTATGAGATAAAACGGACCTGTTCCCTTCATTCTCCGGTCAGTACGATTACAGTGAAACCACATTTATATAGTTTTATGGGTTTTGTTTTTACAGCGTTCCCTATGAGATAAAACTGACCTGTTCTCTTCATTCTCCGGTCAGTACGATTACAGTGATACCACATTTATATCGTTTTATGGGTTTTGTTTTTACAGTGTTCTCTATGTATTAAAACTGACCTGTTCTCTTCATTCTCCGGTCAGTACGATTACAGTGATACCACATTTATATAGTTTTATGGGTTCTGTCTTACAGCGTTCCCTATGAGATAAAACTGACCTGTTCTCTTGATTCTCCGGGTCAGTACGATTACAGTGATACCACATTTATATAGTTTTATGGGTTTTGTTTTTACAGCGTTCCCTATGAGATAAAACTGACCTGTTCTCTTCATTCTCCGATCAGTACGATTACAGTGATACTACATTTATATCGTTTTATGGGTTCTGTCTTACAGCGTTCCCTATGAGATAAAACTGACCTGTTCTCTTCATTCTCCGGTCAGTACGATTACAGTGATACTACATTTATATAGTTTTATGGGTGTTGTTTTTACAGCGTTCCCTATGAGATAAAACGGACCTGTTCCCTTCATTCTCCGGTCAGTACGATTACAGTGAAACCACATTTATATAGTTTTATGGGTTTTGTTTTTACAGCGTTCCCTATGAGATAAAACTGACCTGTTCTCTTCATTCTCCGGTCAGTACGATTACAGTGATACTACATTTATATTGTTTTATGGGTTCTGTCTTACAGCGTTCCCTATGAGATAAAACTGACCTGTTCTCTTCATTCTCCGGTCAGTACGATTACAGTGATACCACATTTATATAGTTTTATGGGTTCTGTCTTACAGCGTTCCCTATGAGATAAAACTGTCCTGTTCCCTTCATTCTCTGGGTCAGTACGATTACAGTGATACCACATTTATATAGTTTTATGGGTTTTGTTTTTACAGCGTTCCCTATGAGATAAAACTGACCTGTTCTCTTCATTCTCCGGTCAGTACGATTACAGTGATACCACATTTATATAGTTTTATGGGTTTTGTTTTTACACCGTTCCCTATGAGATAAAACTGACCTGTTCCCCTCATTCTCCGGTCAGTACGATTACAGTGATACCACATTTATATAGTTTTATGGGTTTTGTTTTTACAGCGTTCCCTATGAGATAAAACTGACCTGTTCTCTCCATTCTCAGGTCAGTACGATTACAGTGATACCACATTTATATAGTTTTATGGGTTTTGTTTTTACAGCGTTCCCTATGAGATAAAACTGACCTGTTCTCTTCATTCTCCGGTCAGTACGATTACAGTGATACTACATTTATATAGTTTTATGGGTTCTGTCTTACAGCGTTCCCTATGAGATAAAACTGACCTGTTCTCTTCATTCTCCGGGTCAGTACGATTACAGTGATACCACATTTATATAGTTTTATGGGTTTTGTTTTTACAGCGTTCCCTATGAGATAAAACTGACCTGTTCTCTTCATTCTCCGGTCAGTACGATTACAGTGATACTACATTTATATCGTTTTATGGGTTCTGTCTTACAGCGTTCCCTATGAGATAAAACTGACCTGTTCTCTTCATTCTCCGGTCAGTACGATTACAGTGATACTACATTTATATAGTTTTATGGGTTCTGTCTTACAGAGTTCCCTATGAGATAAAACTGACCTGTTCTCTTCATTCTCCGGTCAGTACGATTACAGTGATACCACATTTATATAGTTTTATGGGGTTTGTTTTTACAGCGTTCCCTATGAGATAAAACTGACCTGTTCTCTTCATTCTCCGGGTCAGTACGATTACAGTGATACCACATTTATATAGTTTTATGGGTTTTGTTTTTACAGCGTTCCCTATGAGATAAAACTGACCTGTTCCCCTCATTTTCCGGTCAGTACGATTACAGTGATACCACATTTATATAGTTTTATGGGTTTTGTTTTTACAGCGTTCCCTATGAGATAAAACAGACCTGCTCTCTTCATTCTCTGGGTCAGTACAATTACAGTGATACCACATTTATATAGTTTTATGGGTTTTGTTTTTACAGCGTTCCCTATGAGATAAAACTGACCTGTTCTCTTCATTCTCCGGTCAGTACGATTACAGTGATACTACATTTATATAGTTTTATGGGTTCTGTCTTACAGCGTTCCCTATGAGATAAAACTGTCCTGTTCTCTTCATTCTCCGGGTCAGTACGATTACAGTGATACCACATTTATATAGTTTTATGGGTTTTGTTTTTACAGCGTTCCCTATGAGATAAAACTGACCTGTTCTCTCAATTCTCAGGTCAGTACGATTACAGTGATACCACATTTATATAGTTTTATGGGTGGTGTTTTTACAGTGTTCCCTATGAGATAAAACTGACCTGTTCTCTTCATTCTCCGGTCAGTACGATTACAGTGATATCACATTTATATAGTTTTATGGGTTCTGTCTTACAGCGTTCCCTATGAGATAAAACTGACCTGTTCTCTCCATTCTCCGGGTCAGTACGATTACAGTGATACCACATTTATATAGTTTTATGGGTTTTGTTTTTACAGCGTTCCCTATGAGATAAAACTGACCTGTTCTCTCCATTCTCAGGTCAGTACGATTACAGTGATACCACATTTATATAGTTTTATGGGTTTTGTTTTTACAGCGTTCCCTATGAGATAAAACTGACCTGTTCTCTTCATTCTCCGGTCAGTACGATTACAGTGATACCACATTTATATAGTTTTATGGGTTCTGTCTTACAGCGTTCCCTATGAGATAAAACTGACCTGTTCTCTCCATTCTCCGGGTCAGTACGATTACAGTGATACCACATTTATATAGTTTTATGGGTTTTGTTTTTACAGCGTTCCCTATGAGATAAAACTGACCTGTTCTCTTCATTCTCCGGTCAGTACGATTACAGTGATACCACATTTATATAGTTTTATGGGTGTTGTTTTTACAGCGTTCCCTATGAGATAAAACTGACCTGTTCTCTTCATTCTCTGGGTCAGTACGATTACAGTGATACCACATTTATATAGTTTTATGGGTGGTGTTTTTACGGCGTTCCCTATGAGATAAAACTGACCTGTTCTCTCCATTATACAAGTCAGTACGATTACAGTGATTTCACATTTTTGTAGTTTTAAGACTGAAAAAAAAACTTCAAGAATTTTTTTATTTTTTTTATTGCCATATTCTAACCCCTATAACTTTTTAATATTAATGTCTGTAGAGCTGTATGAGGGCTCATTTTTTGTGGGTTGATCTGTACCGTCTGTAAGACTTTTTGATCACTTTTCATTCAATGTTTTGGGGGGATGTGAAGTGACCAAAAATTTAAAATTGGATACTTTAAATTTTTTTCAGTTACGTTGTTCACCATATGGGATAATTTTAAATTTTAACATTTTAATAGTACTGGATCTTTTAATGTGGCAATGCCTATGATGTTTTTTTTATTGTCTATTTGTATTTTCATTTTGGGAAAATAAGGTGAGAATTTTTAGATATTTTTTATATTTTGAAAAACTTTTTTCCTTTTTTTTTATATATAAGTCACCATAGGTGACTATAACAAGCAATCATTAGATTGTCAGTTGTATTTTGCGATGGATTTTTATTCATTACAGAACGCAGCATTCAGTGTAGTCCAGTGCAGTGCTGCCACCTGCAGTCCTGTATTAGAATATTACAGTGATAGGCATCGGAGACTCAAGCAGGATCACTGTAACATAACAGCTTTCCCGATCTCAGCCGGGGGAGGCTGTTATCAGCACAGGAGCACGCGGCTCCCACATTTTTACTGCCTTAAGGCCGATCGCAGACATTGAAACAGCGCAAACCTGGTGGCTATGGCATTCGTGAGCAGGTGCAATATTTAAAGTGACGACTTCCGGCATACATGTATAGTAAAGATTGTCAAGAGCTTAAAGCACTCCACACAGTTTGGAGTGTGGTGGTGACAATCAGGCGGGTTCGCTGCCGGCTGCGCCAATAATTCCGTCTGTTTTCATTCTGCATGAGTCAGCTGTTCACACTGATCTCCGCTCCTCCAATTTTTGGTAATTTTATTTTCTTATCGTGTTTATATATGGCGCCAAAGTGTCCATGAGAACGGCCAGAACATGGCGTCCAGACGGTGGTGGTACCCGTGCACTAGTGATAACCAGAAGATTGATATGGGGGAGGGGCAGAGATGGCGGAACGCTCCAAAATGTTCTGCTAGGAACATGATCAGTTTGTAGGCTTTTTTTTTTCTTTCTTTTTATTGCTCATAACCACCCACCTCCCCCCTACCCTTGTGATGCATCTCAGGACCCTCTATCATTCCAATACAGAGAATAAAAAAATAAAATAAATGTTATGGAGAATTGGGGAGGGAAGAGGTTAAAACCTCCAAACCTCCCATACCTTAATCCATTTCTCCTGACTATTTCTTTGCTTATACAGTCGTGGCCAAAAGTTTTGAGAATGACACAAATATTAGTTTTCACGAAGTTTGCTGCTAAACTGCTTTTAGATCTTTGTTTCAGTTGTTTCTGTGATGTAGTGAAATATAATTACACGCACTTCATACGTTTCAAAGGCTTTTATCGACAATTACATGACATTTATGCAAAGAGTCAGTATTTGCAGTGTTGGCCCTTCTTTTTCAGGACCTCTGCAATCCGACTGGGCATGCTCTCAATCATCTTCTGGGCCAATTCCTGAAGATACAACCCATTCTTTCATAATCACTTCTTGGAGTTTGTCAGAATTAGTGGGTTTTTGTTTGTCCACCCGCCTCTTGAGGATTGACCACAAGTTCTCAATGGGATTAAGATCTGGGGAGTTTCCAGGCCATGGACCCAAAATGTCAACGTTTTGGTCCCCGAGCCACTTAGTTATCACTTTTGCCTTATGGCACGGTGCTCCATCGTGCTGGAAAATGCATTGTTCTTCACCAAACTGTTGTTGGATTGTTGGAAGAAGTTGCTGTTGGAGGGTGTTTTGGTGCCATTCTTTATTCATGGCTGTGTTTTTGGGCAAAATTGTCAGTGAGCCCACTCCCTTGGATGAGAAGCAACCCCACACATGAATGGTCTCAGGATGCTTTACTGTTGGCATGACACAGGACTGATGGTAGCGCTCACCTATTCTTCTCCGGACAAGCCTTTTTCCAGATGCCCGAAACAATCGGAAAAAGGCTTCATCAGAGAATATGACTTTGCCCCAGTCCTCTGCAGTCCATTCACCAAACTTTCTGCAGAAGATCAGTCTGTCCCTGATGTTTTTTTTGGAGAGAAGTGGCTTCTTTGCTGCCCTTCTTGACACCAGGCCATCTTCCAAAAGTCTTGGCCTCACTGTGCGTGCAGATGCGCTCACACCTGCCTGCTGCCATTCCTGAGCAAGCTCTGCACTGGTGGCACTCCGATCCCGCAGCTGAATCCTCTTTAGGAGACGATCCTGGCGCTTGCTGGACTTTCTTGGACGCCCTGAAGCCTTCTTAACAAGAATTAAACCTCTTTCCTTGAAGTTCTTGATGATCCTATAAATTGTTAATTGAGGTGCAATCTTAGTAGCCACAATATCCTTGCCTGTGAAGCCATTTTTATGCAACGCAATGATGGCTGGACGCGTTTCTTTGCAGGTCACCATGGTTAACAATGGAAGAACAATGATTTCAAGCATCACCCTCCTTTTAACATGTCAAGTCTTCCATTTTAACCCAATCAGCCTGACATAATGATCTCCAGCATTGTGCTCGTCAACATTCTCACCTGAATTAACAAGACGATTACTGAAATGATCTCAGCAGGTCCTTTAATGACAGCAATGAAATGCAGTGGAAAGTTTTTTGGGGGATTAAGTTAATTTTCATGGCAAAGAAGGACTATGCAATTCATCTGATCACTCTTCATAACATTCTGGAGTATATGCAAATTGCTATTATAAAAACTTAAGCAGCAACTTTTCCAATTTCCAATATTTATCTAATTCTCAAAACTTTTGGCCACGACTGTACAAAAAATACCCATAGCTTTTAACCCTATTGACCAAATGTATCCAATTGTTGAAATTTGGAACATTTCGTGAAAACTAAACTCGGGAAATCAAAAGTCTCACCAAGAACAGTATTCTATTCAGGAGAATCTATTTATATTTATGGCAATTTACCTTGGAGAGATCACTCAATATCCAACACTCAACCGTAAAAGGAATCAGGAGTCTTAACTCATTAGCAACAAAAAAAATTCTCGTAATCCAATACTGTTTTAATTCTGGACAGGACAAGAGCATACAGTTGCAAGAAAAAGTATGTGAACCCTTTGGAATGATATGGATTTCTGCACAAATTGGTCATAAAATGTGATCTGACCTTCATCTAAGTCACAACAATAGACAATCACAGTCTGCTTAACTAATAACTTATTGAACACACCATGTAAACATTCACAGTGCAGGTGGAAAAAGTATGTGAACCCCTAGACTAATGACATCTCCAAGAGCTAATTGGAGTGAGGTGTCAGCCAACTGGAGTCCAATCAATGAGATGAGATTGGAGGTGTTGGTTACAGCTGCCCTGCCCTATAAAGAACACACACCAGTTCTGGGTTTGCTTTTCACAAGAAGCATTGCCTGATGTGAATGACGCCTCGCAAAAAAGAGCTCTCAGAAGACCTACGATTAAGAATTGTTGACTTGCATAAAGCTGGAAAGAGTAATAAAATTATCTCCAAAAGCCTTGCTGTCCATCAGTCCACGGTAAGACAAATTGTCTATAAATGGAGAAAGTTCAGCACTGCTGCTACTCTCCCTAGGAGCGGCCGTCCTGTAAAGATGACTGCAAGAGCACAGTGAAGACTGCTCAATGAGGTGAAGAAGAATCCTAGAGTGTCAGCTAAAGACTTACAAAAGTCTCTGCCATATGCTGACATCCCTGTTAGAGAATCTACGATACGTAAAACACTAAACAAGAATGGATTTCATGGGAGGATACCACAGAGGAAGCCACTGCTGTCCAAAAAAAAGCATTGCTGTACGTTTACAGTTTGCACAAGAGCACCTGGATGTTCCACAGCAGTACTGGCAAAATATTCTGTGGACAGATGAAACCAACGTTGGAAGAAACACACAACACTATGTGTGGAGAAAAAGAGGCACAGCACACCAACCTCAAAACCTCATCCCAGCTGTGAAGTATGGTGGTGGGGCATCATGGTTTGGGTCTGCTTTACTGCGTCAGGGCCTGGACGGATTGCTATCATCGAAGGAAAAATGAATTCCCAAGTGTATCAAGACATTTTGCAGGAGAACTTAAGGCCATCTGTCCACCAGCTAAAGCTGAACAGAAGATGGGTGTTGCAACAGGACAACGACCCAAAGCATAGAAGTAAATCAACAACAGAATGGCTTAAACAGAAGAAAATCCGCCTTCTGGAGTGGCCCAGTCAGAGTCCTGACCTCAACCCGATTGAGATGCTGTGGCATGACCTCAAGAAAGCGATTCACACCAGACATCCCAAGAATATTGCTGAACTGAAACAGTTCTGTAAAGAGGAATGGTCAAGAATTACTCCTGACCGTTGTGCACGTCTGATCTGCAACTGCAGGAAACGTTTGGTTGAAGTTATTGCTGCCAAAGGAGGTTCAACCAGTTATTAAATCCAAGGGTTCACATACTTTTTCCACCTGCACTGTGAATGTTTACATGGTGTGTTCAATAAAAACATGGTAACATTTAACTCTTTGTGTGTTATTAGTTTAAGCCGACTGTGATTGTCTATTGTTGTGACTTAGATGAAGATCAGATCACATTTTATGACCAATTTGTGCAGAAATCAATATCATTCCAAAGGGTTCACATACTTTTTCTTGCAACTGTATGTGAATGATCAGCCCCAAGAGAATCACAACGTGGACACTTGGAACTATCTCTTAACCCAACTTTATTGAGCCATAAGGGCGTAACATAAAGTATATGCAAAATATTAAATTGTACCAATCCGTGATCAAAATTGTGAGATGTTGAGTTCAAACTCGCAAATATATTTCCCCATCCCTCTAGTTGGATCCTTGGGCAGTCAACTCACCAAGCCCATTGCCCTGGTGATTGCATCTTCATAAATAGTGGCTTAAGTAATAAATTATAAAAGTGTGAAATCTTAAACTTCTGATCTAAATTCCCTAGCAAGAGCAACATAAGAAATATCATTTTTTTGCCAAAACTGGTCCCCGGCTAATTTATCTAAGGCCTAAATTAAAGATTATGCCAAATGAGGGTACACTGAAGAGATCCTTTTATTCCCTGCCATCTTCTAATAGTGTCCCAAGCCTTAGATAGCAGCTTTTTAGCTTCTCTGTTGCGCATTAGTCAATTGCCCCGATTCCAACAGTGTGAATAAGTAGTAGTCTTTTTCAAGCAGAGAGACAATATCCACCAGTGTTAAACATATATACTCCCCTAAAATCATTAAAACCTTGAAGAAATAGCAACATCCTATTCCATCTGTCCAGTAATAACATAAATGCCCATAGCCTCTAAAGTTACCTAGTACCATGACGCAGACACTGAACGCAGGATCATCTCCACATGGAGCACTAACAGATAGTATACTTCAACTGCACAAGTGCAACATTTCACTAATGTACACGCGCATAGCGTCCCGGTTGCTTAGACATTTTACGTTGGGACCTGACGTACACAATCACGTACACAGTCAGACACTGGATTTGTGCAACATACTGCAGGGCATGCACATTAGCTAGCATCACTTGGTGAATTTCCCCTTGCTGCCTTCCCTCACTTCCCCTGCTGGTGCATGCACGTGCCACACTTACTGATGCACATGGACCCGATCTCACCTCAGGCACCTCCAGCAGCGTAAGTACATGTAACACAACTCCAGACCACAGTGGTTTCTTTGCTTCACCAGATCTCCTTTATTTTTTGATGGCATCATGGTATTTTTCTTATAAATTGTCCCATGATTTTAGGTGTGTGCTATGGCCTTCCGGCTGTGCTATGACCCCCCCCCCCCCCCCCCCCAGTGGAATGCTATGGCCCTCCAGGGTGTGCTATGGCCTCCACTGGTGTGCTATGGACCTCCGGGGTGTGCTATGGCCCTCTGGGGTGTGCTATGGCCACCCAGGGTGTGCTATGGCCCCCAGTGGTGTCATATGGCCCTCTGGGGTGTGCTATGGCCCCCCGGGTGGGATATGGCCCCCGGGGTGTGCTATGGCCCTCCAGAGTGTGCTATGGCCCACAGTTGTGTGCTATGGCCCCAGTTGTGTGCTATGACCCTCTGGGGTGTGCTATAGCCCTCCGGGGTGTGCTATGGCTCCCAGTGGTGTCCTATGGCCCCCGGGTTGTGCTATGACTCCCAGAGTGTGCTATGGCCCCCGGGTTGTGCTATGACTCCCAGAGTGTGCTATGGCCCTCCGGGGTGTGCTATGGCCCTCAGTGGTGTGCTATGACCCCCGGGGTGTGCTATGTCCCCCAGGGCGTGCTTTGGCCCTCCGGGGTGTGCTATGGCCCCCAGTGGTGTGATATGGCCCTCCGGGGTGTGCTATGGCCCCCAGTGGTGTGCTATGGACCTTTAGGGGGTGCTATGGCCCCCAGTGGTGTGCTATAGCCCTCCGGGGTGTGCTATGGCCCTCTGGGGTGTGTTATGGCCCCCAGTGGTGTGCTATTGCCCTCTGGGGTGTGCTATAGCCCCCAGTTGTGTGCTATGGCCCACCGGGGTGTGTTATGGCCCCAGTGGTGTGCTATGGCCCTCCAGGGTGTGCTATGGCCCCCCGGAGTGGGATATGGCCCCCGCGTGTGTAGATATATGTTTAACACTGGTAGATATTGTCTCTCTGCTTGAAAAAGACTCAATGGAGTTAAAACATCGCATCTCTTGGTGAATCAAATTTGGAAATTGCATTGAAGACATTGCTTGCTGCAGTATCTTGTTCCTCTTACTTGTCTGCAGGGGCCCGGTGGGCCGGGGCCCGCCACTGCCTGCGCCGCCACTCTATGGACTGTCTTGTGAAGACTCAGCAATGCTGTTTAAACTCGGTTGTTACTAGTTTTGATCCTCATGATTTGTTTTCATCCTTGTGTTTTGTTCTTCTTGTTCTTCTCCTCCTTCTCTTTATCATCCTCTTTCTCCTTTTCCTCCATCTTCTATTTATTTTAGTTCTTCTCCTTTATTGTCTTCCTCTTTATCTTATACTCCTCCTCCTCCTCCTTTTCCTTCCTCCACCTCTTTTTCTTCTATTTCTTCCATTTTCTTCAGGTTTTTTTCCCTACCTGTTCCTATTTTTCTTCTTTTCTTTTGCTGTGGACTCTTCTTCTTCTTCCCTTTTACTTATCTTCCTTCTTCTTGGTTTTCTTGTTTTTGTCTCCTCCTCCTTCATTTTCCTATTTTCTTCTTTTTCTCCATCATTGTATCCTTTTGTCCTTTGTCTTCTTCCTCTTATTTTTCTTATCCTTCTCTTCCCTTTTCTTCTCTTTGTTCTTTTCTTCTTCTTCTCTGTCTTCATCTGATTCTCCTCCTTTTTTTTCTTTCTTCTTTTACTTCTTTTCTTTCTGCCTTTTCTCTGTCTTTGCCTTCTCCTTTCTCTTCTTTCTTTTTTGTAATCTTCTTCTCCTTTTCCTTCTTTGTTTGCCTCATCCTTCTTTTTCTACATTTTCTTCTGTGTTGTCTTCTCCACCTTTTTCATCTTCTTCATTATCTCCCTCTTCTTTTTTCCCTTCTTTTTCTCTCTCTCTCTTCTTCTCCTTCTCTCACTTTTTATTTCATTTTCATTCTTCTTCTTCCCCTTCTCTTCCTCCTCTTTCATCTTCCTCTTCTTTTTGTTCTTTGTCATCTTCTTCTCCTTTTTCGTCACTTTCTTCTTCTCGTTTGCCTACTTTTTCTTCGCTTTCTTCTTCCTATTCTTCTTTTCTTCTTCTTTGTCATCATTTCCCTCTCCCTCTTTTTCTTCTTCATATCTCTGTACTTCTTCTGTGTCTTCTCCTACCACTCCTTTTTCATCTTCTACTTGATCTCCCGCTTCTCCTTTTTCATCTCTTTCTGCTTGATTGTCTTCTTTTCTTCTTCTTTGCCATCTCCTTCCCTTTTTTCCCTCTTCTGTCATCTCCTCCTTCTTCTTCATCATCTTCCTCTTTTCTCTGTCTTCTTCTTTTTCTTTCTCATCTTTTCTTCTTCTTTGTCGTCATCACCTTTTCCTTCTTCTTCATCATCTCCCTCTCCCTACTTCTGATTATTCTTTTTCTCCATCTTCTTCTCCTTTTTCTTCTCGTTCTTCATCGTCTCCTTCTCCCCCTTTTTCCTTTTCTTCATCTACCACTACTTCTACTACTTCTTTTCCTCCATCTTCTTCTCTTCCTTTTTCTTCTCTTTATTCCTTGTCCTCTTTTTCTTTGTCATCTTCTTCTTCTCTTTCTTCTTTCATCTTCTTCATTTTTTTTTTAGTACCATTTTATGATACCATCTTATAGCCTGCTGTAGAAGGGGAGCAGCGCAGCAGTGTGCAGCATGTGGTCGCTTGCTGTACCACCCATGCAATGTGTGAAGAAAGTGTAGGAGTTGTGTATAATTTAGGATCATGAAGTGAGTGCAGAGGCTGCAGATATTCAATACTCCTCACATTATTGGGTGGAGGTCTCAGCCCGACCCGAGGGACCCCTAAACTAAGCTACATGTTTATTCTGTGGATGGATCTGTTATGTCTGCCATTGTCGGGGATCCCACATATCCCGAATTTCTGTGAGCAATTACCAAGCTATTTGGTTTTGTTTTTCCCGTGCTGGCGAGAGGAAAATCCTGCTTCTCACACTTCCAGCCTCACAGAGAACGAGGACTTCTAGAGCAGATAGCACAACAGGCTGACCTACCACCCATGAGCTCCTCACACAGAACGAGGACTTCTAGAGCAGATAGCACCACAGGCTGACCTACCACCCATGAGCTCCTCACACAGAACGAGGACTTCTAGAGCAGATAGCACCACAGGCTGACCTACCACCCATGAGCTCCTCACACAGAACGAGGACTTCTAGAGCAGATAGCACCACAGGCTGACCTACCACCCATGAGCTCCTCACACAGAACGAGGACTTCTAGAGCAGATAGCACCACAGGCTGACCTACCACCCATGAGCTCCTCACACAGAACGAGGACTTCTAGAGCAGATAGCACCACAGGCTGACCTACCACCCATGAGCTCCTCACACAGAACGAGGACTTCTACAGCAGATAGCACCACAGGCTGACCTACCACCCATGAGCTCCTCACACAGAACGAGGACTTATCAAAGAGGCTGACACTTACATAGTTGAAGGAGCAGGCAGGGTCCCAGCAGCACAGAGGATTTCAGGAGAGGAGTGTGCTGATCTTGTGGAGGTCACAGGCTGACACTTACATAGTGGAAGGAGCAGGCTCCCAGCAGCACAGATGATTTCAGGAGAGAAGTGTGCTGATCTTGTGGAGGGCACAGGCTGAGCGTTAGATCGTGGAAGGAGCAGGCTCCCAGCAGCACAGATGATTTCAGGAGAGCAGTGTGCTGATCCTGTGGAGGGCACAGGCTGAGTGTTACATAGTGGAAGGAGCAGGGTCCCAGCAGCACAGAGAATTTCAGGAGAGGAGTGTGCTGATCTTGTGGAGGTCACAGGCTGACACTTACATAGTGGAAGGAGCAGGCTCCCAGCAGCACAGAGGATTTCAGGAGAGGAGTGTGCTAGTATAATCACTCACTGTGAGGAACATAGCAGAAGTGGAAAGGTCCTCCCAGCAGCACAAGGAGAGGAGTGTGCTGATGTAGTAGCAGGTGACAGACTCAGGGGCTGCACAGAAGTAGCACAGAGTATTTCAGTAAATTCTCAGTCCACAGACTGTAGGACATAGAGCGGTCCTACAATTACAGTAACTTCTCGTGACCCCCTTAGTTCTCACTTTGGGGTGCTCCCCTACCTGAAGGTGACATAAGATGCACCCACACACCTCAGAGCTGCGCTCACAAGCAGACGTCCTCCCAGCAGCCTGTGGGGTTGGCAGTATCCGCCTTTCATGCCTGCAGCACGTTTTCCCACAATGCCTCTTGCTCCTGGGGTCAGGTCTGCGGCTCCTGAGGCTGATTTGTGGGATTTCCATAGAAAATAAAAATGTAATGAGAGGAGAAGAGCGAAGATGGCGTGATGCAGTCAGAGCGTATGGTGCAGGGGCGGCGGGGAATACATGCACACACATATATAGAAAGGGCCACACAGGAGTCTGGGAAACACTAGTAGCGCAGGGAAACGCGTCAGGAATATTTCGGGAGTTCCTGGACCACACACTGAGCCTCCCCAGCCCCTGTACACATCTAAGAGCAGAGAATTCGCATTTTATTGTGCGTTCATGTCATGGCCGAGGCCCCTGCAACCAGACGGCTCATTACAAGTGTCTGCACGACTGGACTTTACCTATAATGGGCGCCTGAGGCTCTGTGAGCGACGTGCAAAAAGACATCTGTAGTGATATATAAGCGGTATATATACCTCAGGTGTGTAATACTATTATACCTGTATATACCAGTACGTCCTGAGTGATATATCAGCGGGTATATACCTCAGGTGTGTAATACTATTACCTGTATATACCAGTACGTCCTGAGTGATATATCTGCGGTATATATACCTCAGGTGTGTAATACTATTATACCTGTATATACCAGTACGTCCTGTAGTGATATATCAGCTGTATATACACACACACTCACCTAAAGAATTATTAGGAACACCTGTTCTATTTCTCATTGATGCAATTATCTAGTCAACCAATCACATGGCAGTTGCTTCGATGCATTTAGGGGGGTGCTCCTGGTCAAGACAATCTCCTGAACTCCAAACTGAATGTCAGAATGGGAAAGAAAGGTGATTTAAGCAATTTTGAGCGTGGCATGGTTGTTGGTGCCAGACGGGCCGGTCTGAGTATTTCACAATCTGCTCAGTTACTGGGATTTTCACGCACAACCATTTCTAGGGTTTACAAAGAATGGTGTGAAAAGGGAAAAACATCCAGTATGCGGCCGTCCTGTGGGCGAAAATGCCTTGTGGATGCTAGAGGTCAGAGGAGAATGGGCCGACTGATTCAAGCTGATAGAAGAGCAACGTTGGCTGAAATAACCCCTCGTTACAACCGAGGTCTGCAGCAAAGCATTTGTGAAGCCACAACACGCACAACCTTGAGGCGGATGGGCTACAACAGTAGAAGACCCCACCGGGTACCACTCATCTCCACTACAAATAGAAAAAAGAGGCTACAATCTGCACGAGCTCACCAAAACTGGACTGTTGAAGACTGGAAAAATGTTGCCTGGTCTGATGAGTCTCGATTTCTGTTGAGACATTCAAATGGTAGAGTCCGAATTTGGCGTAAACAGAATGAGAACATGTGTCCATCCTCTGATGGCTACTTCCAGCAGGATAATGCACCATGTCACAAAGCTCCAATCATTTCAAATTGGTTTCTTGAACATGACAATGAGTTCACTGTACTAAAATGGCCCCACAGTCATCAGATCTCAACCCAATAGATCATCTTTGGGATGTGGTGGAACGGGAGCTTCGTGCCCTGGATGTGCATCCCTCAAATCTCCATCAACTGCAAGATGCTATCCTATCAATATGGGCCAACATTTCTAAAGAATGCTCTCAGCACCTTGTGGAATCAATGCCACGTAGAATTAAGGCAGTTCTGAAGGCAAAAGGGGGTCCAACACCGTATTAGTATGGGGGCACTAATAATTCTTTAGGTGAGTGTATACCTCAGGTGTGTAATACTATTATACCTGTACGTCCTATAGTGATATATCAGCTGTATATATACCCCAGGTGTGTAATACTATTACCTGTATATACCAGTACATCCTGTAGTTATATATCAGCGGTATATATACCTCAGGTGTGTAATAATATTACCTGTATACACCTGTGCATCCTGTAGTGATAAATCAGCTGTATATATACCTCAGGTGTGTAATAATGTTACCTGTACCTGTACATCCTGAGTGATAGATCAGCTGCATATATACCTCAGGTGTGTAATACTATAACCTGGATATACCTTGTGACACAGTGAGGGGTTGTGTCTGGTAAGGCAGGTATTTTCCTCCCAGCTTGTGCGGCTGGGCTGGTGTCCAGCCAGGTGAGGTCAAATACCGGACTGGAGTTTAAGTGCCGGTCCGGGTTTTGGCAGCACCTGGCTGTCCTTAAATAGGCAGCTGGGCTCAGCAGAGATGTCTCTGTTTTTGGGATCTGAGGTTTTGTGCAGTGCTGGAGGGCTGAGAGCCGGACGCTGGGGAAACAGGCTGCTGTGGACTACTGGAGGCAGAACTGCCAGCAAGGTGACTTGTATGAACTTTCCATTGTGTGTGAATTAACACCAAGACTGCAAAGTTACTGCTGTTTTGTGCAATTGCCTAAAGTGTGAATAATCACTGACGTTTTGAGTTAAGAACTTGTATTTTTGCCTTTGTACTGCACCCGCTTACCCTGTCTACCAGAGCAAAACCCCACAGTGTGTATATGTGTGTGTGTGTGTTCTATTCAGTATATATGCAGTATATAGGTGCTATACAGTAAATACACATTATATAAAGGTGGCATACAGTATACATAGGTGGTAAACAATATATACACATTATATAGGTGGTATATAGTGTGTATACAGAGGTGCTAAACAGTATATATAGGTGCTATACATCATATACACATTATATATAGGTGCTATACAGTGTGTGTAGTATATATAGGTGCTATACAGTATATATGTGTTCTACCGAGGCATACAGTATATATAGGTGCTATACCGAAGCATAATGTGCATATATAGGTGCTATATCGAGGTATCCAGTGTATATATAGGTGCTATACCGAGGCATAATGTATATATAGGTGCTATATCGAGGCATACAGTACATAAAGGTGCTATACCGAGGCACACATTATATATAGGTGCTATACAGTGTGTGTAGTATATATAGGTGCTATACAGTATATATACAGTATATATGCGTTCTACCGAGGCATACAGTATATATAGGTGCTATACCGAGGCATATGGTGTATATATAGGTGCTATACCGAGGCATATGGTGTATATATAGGTGCTATACCGAGGCATATGGTGTATATATAGGTGCTATACCGAGGCATAGGGTATATATAGGTGCTATACCGAGGCATATGGTGTATATATAGGTGCTATACCGAGGCATACAGTATATATAGGTGCTATACCGAGGCATAGGGTATATATAGGTGCTATACCGAGGCATAGGGTATATATAGGTGCTATACCGAGGCATACAGTATATGCAGATGCTATACCGAGGCATACAGTAAATATAGGTGCTATACCGAGGCATCCAGTATATGCAGGTGCTATACCGAGGCATACAGTATATATGGTGTATGTACAGTTGCAGGAAAAAGTATGTGAACCCTTTGGAGTGATATTGATTTCTGCACAAATTGGTCATAAAATGTGATCTGATCTTCATCTAAGTCACAACAATAGACAACCACAGTCTGCTTAAACTAATAACACACGAAGAGTTAAATGTTACCATGTTTTTATTGAACACACCATGTAAACATTCACAGTGCAGGTGGAAAAAGTATGTGAACCCTTGGATTTAATAACTGGTTGAACCTCCTTTGGCAGCAATAACTTCCACCAAACGTTTCCTGTAGTTGCAGATCAGACGTACACAACGGTCAGGAGTAATTCTTGACCATTCCTCTTTACAGAACTGTTTCAGTTCAGCAATATTCTTGGGATGTCTGGTGTGAATCGCTTTCTTGAGGTCATGCCACAGCATATCAATCGGGTTGAGGTCAGGACTCTCACTGGGCCACTCCAGAAGGCGGATTTTCTTCTGTTTAAGCCATTCTGTTGTTGATTTACTTCTATGCTTTGGGTCGTTGTCCTGTTGCAACACCCATCTTCTGTTGAGCTTCAACTGGTGGACAGATGGCCTTAAGTTCTCCTGCTAAATTGTCTTGATAAACTTGGAAATTAATTTTTCCTTTGATGATAGCAATCCGTCCAGGCCCTGACGCAGCAGAGCAGCCCCAAACCATGATGCCCCCACCACCATACTTCACAGTTGGGATGAGGTTTTGATGTTGGTGTGCTGTGCCTCTTTTTCTCCACACATAGTGTTGTGTGTTTCTTCCAAACAACTCCACTTTGGTTTCATCTGTCCACAGAATATTTTGCCAGTACTGCTGTGGAACATCCAGGTGCTCTTGTGCAAACTATAAACGTGCAGCAATGTTTTTTTGGACAGCAGTGGCTTCCTCTGTGGTGTCCTCCCATGAAATCCATTCTTGTTTAGTGTTTTACATATCGTAGATTCTCTAACAGGGATGTTAGCATATGCCAGAGACTTTTGTAAGTCTTTAGCTGACACTCTAGGATTCTTCTTCACCTCATTGAGCAGTCTGCGCTGTGCTCTTGCAGTCATCTTTACAGGACGGCCGCTCCTAGGGAGAGTAGCAGCAGTGCTGAACTTTCTCCATTTATAGACAATTTGTCTTACCGTGGACTGATGAACAGCAAGGCTTTTGGAGATACTTTTATAACCCTTTCCAACTTTATGCAAGTCAACAATTCTTATCGTAGGTCTTCTGAGAGCTCTTTTGTGCGAGGCATCATTTTTCTTGTGAAAAGCAAACCCAGAACTGGTGTGTGTTTTTTATAGGGCAGGGCAGCTGTAACCAACACCTCCAATCTCATCTCATTGATTGGACTCCAGTTGGCTGACACCTCACTCCAATTAGCTCTTGGAGATGTCATTAGTCTAGGGGTTCACATACTTTTTCCACCTGCACTGTGAATGTTTACATGGTGTGTTCAATAAAAACATGGTAACATTTAATTCTTTGTGTGTTATTAGTTTAAGCAGACTGTCATTGTCTATTGTTGTGATCACATTTTATGACCAATTTGTGCAGAAATCCATAACATTCCAAAGGGTTCACATACTTTTTCCTGCAACTGTATAGGTGCTATACCGAGGTATATGGTATATATAGGTGTTCACAGACTCCTTTATCCCATCTCTCTTTTGCAGCAAACATTGGTGGGAGCGCAGGTGACTGAGAATTATGTAGGAATTTTATGTCCCTTGTGTTTTTGTTACATTTTTGTGGTATGCAGTGACCCATATACAATATGTCTCATGATGTATGGGCTCCTAGGAGGATTTGTGTACAGGCCCTTTCACTGATGAAGGACCTGCAATAACATGGCCATCTCATGAAGGTCCTCAACCCAGTTAATGCAGCTACAGAGAGGACACAAGTGAACTGCTCTATGTGAGTCCCTGGGGTTTTTATTTGGTCTGGGGTCTGTATTTATTTTAGGGGTCCGGTCTGAGGTTTGTATTTATTTTATGGCACTGGTCTGGGGTCGGTATTTATTTCAGGGGTTTGGTTTGGGTTCTGTATTTATTTTAGGGTCTGGTCTGGGGTCTGTATTTATTTTAGAGGTTTGGTCTGGGGTCTGTATTTATAGACTGTTGGTAATAACCAAGGATAAAAGGGGGGGGGGGGGGGGTTGACCCCTACCACACTGGCCCACACTTCACAACCATCCCAAATAAGGACACTGACCACGTTCTTTCTTTTAACCTTTCTTTATTGCTGGGTGGTAGTCGGCCACAGCTATATTTTTATTCATCAAAACGGCAACAGTATAAAAACCGTGCGATCCGCCAGCCGCTGGACTCCCAACGGGCAGATTTCGCCAAACCCATCATTAATAACTTTTTTATTTGCAGTAACTTGCCGCCAGCTGTGACTTATAAAATTCTTCAATCCTGCATACAGCCTCCTTGAGGACATAACGCACAGACAAACAGAAATATAAATTTACAAACGGAAAATGCAAATGTGATCGCACACTACATCCAGCACTCTGCCCTCCATGCTGGATGAGACATTGGTTTATATTTTGGCCAAAGCATAGTAAGCCACTCACCGCGTCAAGGCTGTCTCATGAGTGGTCCCTAACTCTTGTTCCTACCTGTTCATGGGCCATGACAGCCACATAAAATCCAGGGAATGCAGGTCAGCATGCAAGCCAAGTACACTTTGCTTGTAACCCCGTCCGGTGCCATTACAGCTTTCATCGGATCCAGGGATGCAAGTACCAACATGCATGCTGAACCCACCATATACTTCTCCTGGAGCCAGATGGCTAATGGTAGGTTCTATATAAGCAGACTCAGTTTTATACTGACTTTAAAACCAGCCTCAAGGACAGATTAACTGGTCAGGTGTGCAATGACTCCAAGGAGATCGCCACGCCTCCAGGTAGGAACAAGAGTTAGGGACCACTCATGAGACGACCTTGACGCGGTGAGTGGCTTACTATGCTTTGGCCAAAATATAAACCAATGTCTCATCCAGCATGGAGGGCAGAGTGCTGGATGTAGTGTGCGATCACATTTGCATTTTCCGTTTGTATATGTATTTCGCCATAGTGATCTGCACCTACAGGCAGGTTGTGCTGACCCAACCCCTTATTTTTTTCTTTGTAGTATATATTGGAGGCGTGGCGATCTCCTTGGAGTCATTGCACACCTGACCAGTTAATCTGTCCTTGAGGCTGGTTTTAAAGTCAGTATAAAACTGAGTCTGCTTGTATAGAACCTACCAGTAGCCATCTGGCTCCAGGAGAAGTATATGGTGGGTTCAGCATGCATGTTGGTACTTGCATCCCTGGATCCGATGAGAGCTGTAATGGCACCGGACGGGGTTACAAGCAAAGTGTACTTGGCTTGCATGCTGACCTGCATTCCCTGGATTTTATGTGGCTGTCATGGCCCATGAACAGGTGGGAACAAGAGTTAGGGACCACTCATGAGACAGCCTTGACGCGGTGAGTGGCTTACTATGCTTTGGCCAAAATATAAACCAATGTCTCATCCAGCATGGAGGGCAGAGTGCTGGATGTAGTGTGCGATCACATTTGCATTTTCCGTTTGTATATGTATTTCGCCATAGTGATGTGCACCTGCAGCAGGTTGTGCTGACCCAACCCCTTATTTTTTTTTTCTTTGTAGAAATATAAATTAACATTAAAACTTTCAAATACAGGAAACAAAAGGGAGGGAGGGAGGGGGCACCGCGCTTCCGATAAAGAGGAAGAGGATAGGCGGGGACAGCACATAAGTACCCTCCCGCTACCCGCCTCCTCTTCCTGCTGTGCAATAAGTTAACCCTACATACTCCCACCAACTAACAACTCTAAATCTAGGGCCATACAAGTACCCTAAGGATGGGAAAAGGAAGGGGGGGGGGGACCCACAGTCCCTGTCTACCCTCCCTAAACAGTCGGGCAGCCACCATTACGATCTGGTCTGGGGTCTGTATTTATTTTACGATCTGGTCTGGTGTCTGTATTTATTTTAGGGCTCTGGTCTGAGCTCTGCATTTATTTTTAGGGTCTGGTCTGAGGTCTGTATTTATTTTAGGGGACTGGTCTGAGCTCTGCATTTATTTTATGGGACTGGTCTGAGCTCTGCATTTATTTCATGGGACTGGTCTGGGGTCTGTATTTATTTTAGGGGTCTGGCCTGAGCTCTGCATTTATTTTATGGGACTGGTCTGGTGTCTGTATTTATTTTAGGGGTCTGGTCTGAGGTCTGTATTTATTTTAGGGGACTGGTCTGGGGTCTGTATTTATATTAGGGGTCTGGTCTGAGGTCTGCATTTATTTTAGGGGTCTGGTCTGAGGTCTGCATTTTTTTTAGGGGTCTGGTCTGAGGTCTGCATTTATTTTAGGGGTCTGGTCTGAGGTCTGCATTTATTTTCAGGGTCTAGTCTGAGGTCTGTATTTATTTTATGGGACTGGTCTGGGGTCTGTATTTATATTAGGATCTAGTCTGAGGTCTGTATTTATTTTAGGGGTCTGGTCTGAGATCTGCATTTATTTTATGTGACTGGTCTGGGGTCTGTATTTATATTAGGGTCTAGTCTGAGGTCTGTATTTATTTTAGGGGTCTGGTTTGAGGTCTGCATTTATTTTCAGGGTCTAGTCTGAGGTCTGTATTTATATTAGGGTCTAGTCTGAGGTCTGTATTTTAGGGTCTGGTCTGAGGTCTGCATTTATTTTCAGGGTCTAGTCTGAGGTCTGTATTTATTTTAGGGGTCTGGTCTGAGGTCTGCATTTATTGAAAGGGATTGGTCTGGGGTCTGTATTTATATTAGGGTCTAGTCTGAGGTCTGTATTTATTTTAGGGGTCTAGTCTGAGGTCTGTATTTATTTTAGGGTTCTGGTCTGGGGTCTGTATTTATGTTTAGGTCTGGTGTCTATAATTTTGAGGACTGGTCTGCAATTAGTGTTTATTCAAAGGGGTTGTCTAGCAGTATAACATTTTTTGAGGGACTGGAGCAATGTTCGCAGCGGCGGGGGACGGTGGAGATCAGTATGGCTTTCACTTTGTCACTTTGACTTCTTTATTGTATTTGTGTGTTTTTATTTAAAGCTTCCCCTGGTAAATCCCTTTAAACGGGATGTGCACAGTGGACAGTATATCCCTTAACAGGAATAAGTGGAACCAAAAGGGATCTTTCAGCTGGGGACCCCAGTGACATGCATGTGACACAGGGACACATCGGGGCAGCAGAGCCTGGTCCTCAGTAATGAGCGCTTTCCCTCCCAGTCCTCATTATTTCCATCAGATAATGTGTAATGGGAAACCACTAATCTGCCCGGGGGCTGTTGACACATCTGCCCTCACGTTGGGGGCGCTGACAGCTCAGAGGGGTCGCTCGTGTTGACCATGATGTGATGTCCACAAGTGGCTGCTTATTGAGTATTGACAAGACACAGAGAGAGGAGACAGAGAGGTCATCGCTGCCCGACGGCGAGGAAATAAACGTATATAGCCCCTATAGTAGTCCCTATTATATTTCAATAATGAAAGGTGAAGGATTCCAGCAAATTACAAACTTTAAGGTGAAATACACAAAGCCGCAGCTCCTTGCTGGATCCAAGTGCCAGATTATCAGACTCTCAGAAGAGTCAGACTTTCTGGATTACCAGACTCTCTGGATTGTCAGACTTTCAAGAGTATCAGATTCTCAGGAGTATCAGCCTCTCTGGATTATTAGACTTTCTAAAGTATCCGACTCTCAGGATTAGCAGACTATCGATTATCATCCTCTCTGGATTACCAGACTCTCTGGATTATCAGACTCTCTGAATTAGCAGACTATTGATGATCAAATTCATTGGATTATCAGACTTTCAAAAGTATCAGACTTTCTAGAGTATGAAATACTATAGATGATCAAACTTTATAAATAATATAACAAAAACAAAGACAGGTGCACCCTGCAGTCTTACTAAGCCCTCAAACTGGGGGTAAAATTGAGAGATTAGCCAACATGTCCTACGTTCCTGTAATTCGCCCACTGGCCCCTGGTATTGCCCACACGGCACAGGTAGGTTTAGCGTTAGGTCCCGAGCTACTTGAGAAACCTTGGCGCAGTGCTCGGGCTCAGACATGTCCTCACGTAGGACATGTTGGCTAATCTCTCAATATTACCACCAGTTTGAGGGCTTAGTAAGACCGCAGAGTGCACCTGTCTTTGTTTTTGTTATATTATTTATAAAGTTTGATCATCTATAGTATTTCATAGCAGCGGACCACAGGTGCAGGATCTGCCCCCCCCCCCCCTCCCCCCCCCCCCCGGTATAGATGCACCACTGCATATGGGGTTGAGCACTTCCTGCTTTTTAATACCACGCCAATTTGTAGTTTGTATGATCAAACTTTATCAGTATCCAATTATTTGGACTCCGGACTACCAGACTTTCTGTATTATTGTACTTGATAGATTGTCAGACTTTCTGGATTATCAAATGCAGGATTTTCATGTTGTGCTATTTCCTCAAAGGCAGTTTGCGCCGATGCTCAGGTGGCTCTGCGTCCATCTGCTTCCCCCCAGAAGCTTCTGCAATATCTCATATTCCTTTACATTCAGGAAAGAAACTCTGGAGCGTCCTGCTGTGTGCGGATATGTGAATGATGAGGATGATGATGATAAGGATGATGAGCATTATTATTTTTAAATATCTAGTATCTTAATTCACTGTATAATGAACAGTTTTACAACTTTGTAAAAAAAAAAAAAAAAAGATTTAATTATTCAGCCTATGAAGTTGTTCACTTACTTTCAGCAAGCAGAGATCTTCAAAATGATGAGGAGGGAAGGGGAAGATTTATTAGTACTGTCTTATATGTAGGATCTTTTCCCGTGGGCAGCATCCGCTACAAGCCATGAAATCATCACAAGCCTAACCTTTCCTCACACCCCTGTCCTCATGTAGCCCTCCCCATCTGATGATAAATGACATCTCAGATCTTTCCACAGGTTTTAGGGTTCCAGGATGAAGAGCGATGAGTGCAGTGGTGGCGTGGGGACAATGTTGTCTTTTCCATTGTCTAATCAATTTGTAAACAAATCACCTTCCGCCTCTCAGGCGCTGACAGGAATATTGTCCAGGATATCAGGAAATCAGGGGTTAATGATTGCAGACAGCTGAGACACAGAGGATTGATGAGCAGAGCAGAGGTCAAGATAACATCCACAAGATCTTAGAAAGTGAACCAAGGGGAGAAAGAACTGGTAAGAGAGAGGATGAATAAGAACTAGTAGAGCAAAGGAAAGATGAAGAAGAATAGGAACCAGAGAACAAGGAGGACAGAGAGAAAGAAGAAGAGGAAGAATAGGAACCAGAGAACGAGGAGGACAGAGAGAAAGAAGAAGAAGTGGAATAATAGGAACCCGAGAACGACGAGGACAGAGAGGAAGAATAGAAAGTGGAAAAATAGGATCCAGAGAACGAGGAGGACAGAGAGAAAAAAGAAAAAGTGGAAGAATAGGAACCAGAGAACGAGGAGGACAGAGAGGAAGAATAGAAAGTGGAAGAATAGGAACCAGAGAACGAGGAGGACAGAGAGAAAGAAGAAGTGGAAGAATAAGAACCAGAGAACGAGGAGGACAGAGAGGAAGAAGAGGAAGTGGAAGAACAGGAATCACAGAATGAGGAGGACAGAGAGGAAGAAGAGGAAGTGGAAGAATAGGAACCAGAGAACGAGGAGGACAGAGAGGAAGAAGAGGAAGTGGAAGAATAGGAACCAGAGAACGAGGAGGACAGAGAGAAAGAAGAAGTGGAAGAATAAGAACCAGAGAACGAGGAGGACAGAGAGGAATAAGAGGAAGTAGAAAAATAGGAACCACCGAATGAGGGGGACAGAGAGGAAGAAGAAGAAGTGGAAGAATAGAAACCAGAGAACGAGGAGTAAAGAGAGGAATAAGAGAAAGTGGAAGAATAGGAACCAGAGAACATAGAAACATAGAATGTGTCGGCAGATAAGAACCATTTGGCCCATCTAGTCTGCCTAATATACTGAATACTATGGATAGCCCCTGGCCCTATCTTATATGAAGGATGGCCTTATGCCTATCCCATGCATGCTTAAACTCCTCCACTGTATTTGCAGCTACCACTTCTGCAGGAAGGCTATTCCATGCATCCACTACTCTCTCAGTAAAGTAATACTTCCTGATAATACTTTTAAACCTTTGCCCCTCTAATTTAACACTATGTCCTCTTGTAGCAGTTTTTCTTCTTTTAAATCTTCTCTCCTCTTTTACCTTGTTGATTCCCTTTATGTATTTAGCAGTTTCTCTCATATCCACTCTGTCTCGTCTTTCTTCCAGGCTATACATGTTAAGGTCCTTTAATCTTTCCTGGTAAGTTTTATCCTGCAATCCATGGACCAGTTTAGTAGCTCTTCTCTGAACTCACTCCAAAGTATCAATATCCTTCTGGAGATATGGTCTACAGTACTGAGCACAATACTCCAAATGAGGTCTCACTAGTGCTCTGTAGAGCGGCACGAGCGCCTCCCTCTGTCTACTGGTAATGCCTCTCCCTATACACCCAAGCATTCTGCTAGCATCTCCTGCTGCTCTATGACATGGTCTGCCTACCTTTAAGTCTTCTGAAATAATGATCCCTAAATCCCTTTCCTCAGATACTGAGGTTAGGACTGTATCACTGATTGTATATTCTGCTCTTGGGTTTTTACGCCCCAGGTGCATTATCTTGCACTTATCAACATTAAGTTTTAGTTACCAGATTTTTGACCATTCCTCTAGTTTTCCTAAATCCTTTTCCATTTGGTGTATCTCTCCAGGAACATCAACCCTGTTACAAATCTCTGTGTCATCAGCAAAAAGACACACCTTACCATCGAGGCCTTCTGCAATTTCGCTGATAAAGATATTAAACAATATGGGTCCCAGAACAGATCCCTGAGGTACCCCACTGGTAACAAGACCTTAGTCTGAATATACTCCATCGACTACAACCCTCTGTTGCCTGTCCCTCAGCCACTGCCTAATCCATTCAACAATATGGGAGTCCAAGCACAAAGACTGCACTTTATTGATAAGCCTTCTATGTGGGACAGTATCAAAAGCCTTACTAAAGTCCATCTATTATTTTAGTCACCCAATCAAAAAAATCAATAAGATTAGTTTGACATGATCTCCCTGAAGTAAACCCATGCTGTTTTTCATCTTTCAATCCATGGGATTTTAGATGTTCCACAATCCTCTCCTTAAGTATGGTTTCCATTAATTTCCCCACTATTAATGTCAGGCTTACTGGCCTATAGTTGCCCGATTCCTCCCTACTACCTTTCTTGTGAATGGGCACAACATTTGCTAATTTCCAATCTTCTGGGACGACTCCTGTTGCCAGTGATTGGTTAAATAAATCTGTTAATGGTTTTTCTAGTTCACCCCGAGCTCTTTTAATAGCGTTAGGTGTATCCCATCAGGCCCCTGTGACTTATTTGTATTAATTTTAGACAGCTGATTTAGAACCTCTTCCTCTGTAAAGACACATGCATCAAAAGATTCATTAGTCTTCCTTCCTAACTGAGGTCCTTTTCCTTCATTTTCCTTTGTAAAAACTGGACAGAAGTATTCATTGAGGCAGTCAGCTAGTTCTTTATCTTCTTCCATATATCTTCCTTCTTTTGTTTTTAATTTTGTAATTCCTTGTTTTAGTTTCCTTTTTTCATTTATGTATCTGAAGAATGCCTTATCGCCTTTTTTCACTGACTGAGCTAATTTCTCTTCTGCCTGTGCTTTACAAGCTCTTATAGCTTGTTTGGCCTCTCTCTGCCTAATCTTATAAATTTGCCTTTCATCCTCGTTTTTTTTTTATAATTTCTAAATGTTATCTTTTCTTTTTTAATGATGTTAATGCTGAGTACCACAGTGGTCTCTTCCTTTTTTTGCTTTTACTGACAAGCCTAATGCAATTTTCTGTTGCCTTCAAAAGAAGAAGAAGTGGAAGAATAGGAACCAGAGACTGAGGAGGACAGAGAGGAAGAAAAAGAAGTGGAAGAATAGGAACCAGAGAATGAGGAGGACAGAGAGGAAGAATAGAAAGTGGAAGAATAGGATCCAGAGAACGAGGAGGACAGAGAGACAAAAGAAGAAGTGGAAGAATAGGAACCAGAGAACGAGGAGTACAGAGAGAAAGAAGAAGTGGAAGAATATGAACCAGATAACGAGGAGGACAGAAAGAAAGAAGAAGAAGTGGAAGAATATGAACCAGAGAACGAGGAGTACAGAGAGGAAGAATAGAAAGTGGAAGAACAGGAACCAGAGAACAAGGAGGACAGAGAGAAAGAAGAAGTGGAAAAATAGGAACCAGAGAATGAGGAGGACAGAGAGGAATAAGAGAAAGTGGAAGAATAGGAACCAGAGAACAAGGAGGACAGAGAGAAAGAAGAGGAAGTGAAAGAACAGGAATCACAGAATGAGGAGGACAGAGAGGAAGAAGAGGAAGTGGAAGAATAGGAACCAGAGAGCGAGGAGTACAGAGAGGAATAAGAGAAAGTGGAAGAATAGGATCCAGAGAACAAGGAGGACAGAGAGAAAGAAGAAAAAGTGGAAGAATATGAGCAAGAGAATGAGGAGGACAGAGAGAAAGAAGAAGTGGAAGAATAGGAACCAGAGAACGAGGAGGACAGAGACAAAGAAGAGGAAGCGGAAGAATAGGAAACAAAGAATGAGGTAGACAGAGAGAAAGAAGACAAAGTGGAAGAATATGAGCAAGAGAATGAGGAGGACAGAGAGGAAGAATATAAAGTGGAAGAATAAGAACCAGAGAATGAGGAGGACAGAGAGAAAGAAGAGGAAGTAGAATAATGGTAATCAGAGAATGAAGAGGACAGAGAGAAAGAAGATGAAGTGGAAGAATAGAAACCAGAAAATGAGGAAGAGAGAGAGAGAGAAGAGGAAGTGGAAGAATAGGAACCAGAGAATGAGAAGGACAGAGAGAAAGAAGAGGAAGTAGAAGAATAGGAACCAATGAATGAGGAGGACAGAGAGGAAATAGAGGAAGTGGAAGAACAGGAACCACAGAATGAGGAGGACAGAGAGGAGGAAGAGGAAGAATAGGAACCAGAGAACGAGCAGAAAAGAAAGGAAGAAGTGGAAGAATTGGAACCAGAGAATGAGGTGGACAGAGGGTAGAAGTGAAAGAATAGGAACCAGAGACTGAAGAAAGAAGAAGTAGAAGAATAGGAACCAGAAAATGAGGAAAGAAGAGAAAGTGGCAGAATAGGAACCAAAGAATGAGGAGGACAGAGAGGAAGCAGTGGATGAATTGGAACCAGAGAATGAGGAGGACAGAGAGGAAGAAGAAGTGGAAAAATAGGAACCAGAGAATGAGAAGGACAGATAGAAAGAAGATGAATTGGAAAAATAGGAAGCACAGAATGAGGAGGACAGAGACAAAGAAGAGTAAGTGGAAGAATAGGAACCAGAGAATGAGGTGGACAGAGAGAAAGAAGAAAAAGTGGAAGAATATGAGCAAGAGAATGAGAAGGACAGAGAGAAAGAAGAGGAAGTGGAAGAATATGAACCATAAAATGGGAAGAACAGAGAGGAAGAAGAGGAAGTGGAAGAATAGGAACCAGAGAGCGAGGAGGACAGCTAGGAAGAAGAAGTAGATGAATTGGAACCAGAGAATGAGGAGGACAAAGAGAATGAAGAAGTGGAAGTATATGAATCAGAGAATGAAGAGCACAGAGAGGAAGAAGTGGAAGAATAGGAACAAGAGATTGAGGAGGACAGAGAGTAAGAAGATGAATTTGAAGAATAGGAACCACAGAATGAGGATGACAGAGACAAAGAAGAGGAAGTAGAATAGTAGGAAACAAAGAATAAGGAGGGCCGAGAGAAAGTGGAGGAATATGAACCAGAGAATGAGGAGGACAGAGAGAAAGAAGAGGAAGTAGAATAATGGGAACCAGAGAATGAAGAGGACAGAGAGAAATAAGATGAAGTGGAAGAATATAAACCAGCAAATGAGGGAGAGAGAGAGAGAGAGAAGAGGAAGTGGAAGAATAGGAACCAGAGAATGAGGAGGACAGAGAGAAAAAAGAGGAAGTGGAAGAATAGAAACCATAAAATGAGGAAGACAGAGAGAAATAATTGTATTGCATAGAAAGTTTAACCCTGTCTTTATAGGTTGGGTTTCTAGGGAGGTGGACCAGGGTCCACCCCTAGAGGAGTCTGTTGTTAGCAGAGGAACAGAATAGACGTGTGTGAGAATGCTTTACAGACACAACACCTCCAGTTCCAGAGACTCACCATCTCTGAAACTTTTACAGCTAAAGAACAATTGCTGCATTAAAATACTCCAGAGAGAGAGAAGGAAGTTAAAGGGACCGGAATCAATATGGCCGGGCAATGGGGTCAGTCAGCAAGGTATTATGCACACTTATGGCAGAGAGAGACCTTACTACTGTGCCAGCGCATCTTTCCACACTTTGACATGGTTCAGCCAGCCGTATCTTAAATCTGCACCCCACGGTCTGGGAATTTGCAGAAGCAATTACTGGGAACTCACTGCCTGCATATGGTTCTGGTGAAAGACATAGAAACACAGAGTGAAAGAGTACTACAACCCCCATTTATTGCTGATATCCATACACTGCCATTGGGGATTAACTGCACTGTATTATATGGTTTGCTGTGATGTACTGCAACTCCGATTCTGTACTTTACTAAAGAGAGACCTATTTATTGATAGCACCTGTACTGGTTACTGACTCCACCATACATCGGCTGCTGCACCCACACTCCTGCCTTGCACCCTGACAAACACCTTACATCAAGGGTAAACCAACTACCACCAGGCTGGAGCCCAAATACCAGGGTGTACCTCCAGGTAAGAAAGGGTGTGCCCTCCAGTCACTGCACTGGGGAGAGCTAGAGGGGAGATTAGCACTGTGGAGTGTCGAGTACTACTACCACCATCTAGGCAACAATCACCACTCTCATCCTTCTCCTGCACCGCCCTGGAAGGCTGCTGCAATAGGAACCAAACAATATAGGAACCAAACAATATGAAAGACAGAAAGCAAGATGAGGAACTGGAAGAACAGGAGGGATAATAGGAAGAAAAGGAAGAAGGTAAAGAGTAAGGAGAGGAAGAAAAGGAAGAAGAGAATATGAAGGAAAGAGAGAAAAGACAAATAAGAGAGGGAAGAGGAATTAAAAGAAGAAATCAATATTGAAGAGAGGGAGCAAAGAGGAAGAATAAGAACAAGAAAAAAAAAAAGAGGAAAACTAGGAACAAGAGAATTAGGAGGAGAGATAAAAAGAAGAGGAGGTGGAAGAAGAGGCTGAAAAGTAATAAGAGAATAAGGGGAAAGACAGAAAGAAAAGGAATTAGAAGAAGAAGTGAATATTGAGGGTAGGGAGGGAAGAGGAAGTGTAAGAGGTAGTGAAAAGAGGAAGGATCGGAATAGGAGAATTAGGAGGACAGAGAGCAGGGCAAGAAAGAGGAAGAATAGGACACAAAAGAATAATAGGAAGATAAGGAAGAAGAGAATGAGGGGGGAGGAGTGAAATAAGGATAAAAGGAAAAAGAAGGTGAATAGTAATAATAAAAAGAGTAAGAAAAAGAAGATAAAAAGCAGAGGAAGAAGAGAATAAGGAGGAAAGATAGCAAGATGAGAAAGAGAAGAAGAGTGTAATTAAGGAATAATAGTAAAAGGAAGAGAATGAGAAGGGAAGAGGAATAGGAAAAGTGAGTGAAGAGGAATATTATGAGGAAATGTAAGAAGATAAAGAGTAAGGAGAGAGCAAAAAAGAAAGAGAGGAAGTAAAATTAAAGAAGAGTATGAATTAGTGAGAGAAAATTAGGAAAGGAGAAAAGGAAAGAAGAAGATAGATATTGGAGAGATCGGAAGCGGGCGATGGGGGATGAGGAAAATGAAGAATAAAAAATAGAAAATGTGGAGGAATAATAGGAAGAAACAGAAAAAGAAGATAAAAGATGACAAATAAAAAGTGGAAGGAAATAGACAGGAGAAGGTGAAGAGAAAGAAAAAGAAGAAAATGGATGAGAAAAGGAATGAAAGAGGAGGAGGAAGTAAAGAAAAGGGGAGTGCAGAAGGAATAAATAGTATCGGGAGGAGGAAAGAGAAATAACAGAATGAGCAAAAGGAAGAATAGAAAAAAGAGAAACAATAAAAAGGAAAGAAACAGAGTAGTAGAAAGGAGTGTAAGAAAAGGAGGAGGATTTTGAAATGGAAGGAAGGGGAAAGAAAAAGCAGAGGAAGGAAGGAAAAGGAGCAAGAAGTTGATGAGAAATAAGATAAAAGAAAGAAAATGGAGAAGAATGATGGAAAGGAAAGAGAGAGGTAGGAAGAAAATGTAGTAAAATAGTGGTGAGGAATCAGAGAAAGGAAAGGAAGAAGAGGAAAAAGAAGGAGAGGAAATATGGGAAAAAGGAAAATAGGAGGAGGAATAGAAGGAAGAGGTAAAATAGGATCAAGAGAACATATGGAAGAATGGAGGAAGTGGAACAGGAGGAGAAAAGTAGGGAGATTAAAGAATGGAAGATCTCATTAGGAAAATTTAAGTGTTTTAAAGGGTTAACAAACCGCAGGGTTTACTGATACAATAACCGTAGAATCCATCTTACCCTACAGTGTCTGGGCAGCATAACTTAAGGGTACACTCCGATAATGTCACCCCAGGATGATGGATTTGCCTACTTTCACACTAGCAGCAGCCTTCTCCGGTGGGGGACCAGCCTGCCGGATCTGTGCTGCCGCTAGTGCACCGTGCCGCCGGAAGTCCGCTCTGCCCCCATTGACCATAACGGGGACAGGCCGGAGGTCTGGCCGCAGCACAGCAACATGGAACTACAACATGACAGAGCAGATTTCCCGCGACACGGTCCACTAGCGGCAGCACGCATCTGGCAGGCTGTGTGTGTCGTCGTCCCCCCCCCCCCCCCCCCGAAACAGCCTGCCGGAGAAGGCTGCTGCTAGTGTAAAAGTAGCCCTTAACATACTTAAACTTAAATGGAACCTGTCACCAGGATTTTGTGTATAGAGCTGAGGACATGGGCTGCTAGACGGCCGCCAGCACATCCGCAATACCCAGTCCCCATAGCTCTGTGTGCTTTATTGTGTAAAAAAAAAAAAGATTCGATACATATGCAAATTAACCCGAGATGAGTCCTGTCCCCGACTCATCTCACATACAGGACTCATCTCAGGTTAATTTGCATATGTATCGAATCGTTTTTTTTTGCACAATAAAAGCACACAGAGCTATGGGGACTGGGTATTGCAGATGTGCTAGCGGCCATCTAGCAGCCCATGTCCTCAGCTCTATACACAGGTTCCCTTTAAATTCAATTTGGTTGAATTATTGTAAATATCACTCCTATGCCTTTCATATGAGGGGAGGTGGAAGGGAAAAGAAAGAGGAGTAATGATAAAAAAAGTAAGTTCAAAGAATGAAAGGATGAAAAGCAGGAAATCAAATAAGAAGTGCATTAGGAAAGAGAAAAGGAACAGGGAAACGTGATGATGAAGAAGTGGAAGAAAAAGAGGAACATTTAGAATGTTGCAAGGAATAAAAAAGGAAGTGGAAGGAAAACGAAGAAGAATGGGGGAAGAGAAGGAAAAGGAAGTGGAAGGGGAAAAATCATAGTGATGAGGAAGAAATGGAAGCAGAAGAGAAAAGTTAATAAGAATTAAACAAAGAAAATAAAGGAGTGGAAGAAGAGAGATAATAAGAAATAGAAGTAAGAGGAACAAAAGAAAGCAAAGTTATTATAAAGAGGAAACTGCAGGAAGAAGAATCAGAGTGAGAAAGAAGAAGAGTAGGAGGAAAAGGAATAAGAAGGATAGGAGCTAGTGCCGGGACTGACTGTAACCTGAGGGGACCCAGAAGAGCCCTTCACTCTTAGAGACCACCACTATATAAAAGACCCACCAAGCATGTCAGGACACCTCCCTGCGCTGCCTCCTGCTGCCCCAGACCTTCATCCCAAGACGTGAAGACCTCTTCCCATACAATGCAGCCAGGGCAGGATCACTTCACCCTGTCACCCTCCCCCGTCACCCTTTGCAGTCCCCCCTGCCACCCTCCCTGGTCACCCTCTGCAGTCCCCCCTGCCACCCTCCCTGGTCACCCTTTGCAGTCCCCCCTGTCACCCTCCCCGTCACCCTTTGTAGTTCCCCCTCCTACTCTTCCCCCAAGTCACCCTTTGCAGTGCCCCCCATCACTCTGTATTGCCTCCCCGTCACCCTTTGCAGTCCCCCCTATCACCCTCACCCCTCACCCATCACCCTTTGCACACCCCCCTCCAACCCTTCCCCCCTGTAACCCTCCCCAGTGACCCTTTGCAGTCCCCCTCCCTGTCACGCTGTCACCCTCCCCATCACCCTTTTCAGTCCCCCCTGTCACCCTCCCCCGTCACACTTTGCAGCCCCTACTATAACCCTCCCTATCACCCTTTGTAGTCCCCCCATCACCCTTACCATCACCCTTTGCAGTTCCCCCATCACCCTCCCCCGTCACCCTTTGCAGTCCTCCTGTAACCCTCCCTGTCATACTGTCAGCCTCCCCGTCACCTGTTGCAGTACCCCCTATTACCCTCCCCCATCACCCTTTGCAGTCCCCCCTCCTCTCCTTATCACCCTGTGCTGCCTCCCCCGTCACCCTTTGCAGCCCACCCTATCACCCTCCCCGTCACCCTTTGCAGTTCCCCCATCACCCTCCCCCGTCACCCTTTGCAGTCCTCCTGTTACCCTCCCTGTCATACTGTCAGCCTCCCCGTCATCCTTTGCAGTACCCCCTATTACCCTCCCCCATCACCCATTGCAGTCCCCCCTTCCATCTCTCCCCTCCTCATCGCCCTGTGCTGCCTCCCCCGTCACCCTCTGCAGTCCTCCTGTCACCCTCCCTGTCACACTGTCACCCTCCCTATCACCCTTTGCAGTTCCCCCATCACCCTCCCCCGTCACCCTTTGCAGCCCCCCCTCCTCTCCTTATCACCCTGTGCTGCCTCCCCCGTCACCCTTTGCAGCCCACCCTATCACCCTCCCCGTCACCCTTTGCAGTTCCCCCATCACCCTCCCCCGTCACCCTTTGCAGTCCTCCTGTTACCCTCCCTGTCATACTGTCAGCCTCCCCGTCATCCTTTGCAGTACCCCCTATTACCCTCCCCCATCACCCATTGCAGTCCCCCCTTCCATCTCTCCCCTCCTCATCGCCCTGTGCTGCCTCCCCCGTCACCCTCTGCAGTCCTCCTGTCACCCTCCCTGTCACACTGTCACCCTCCCTATCACCCTTTGCAGTTCCCCCATCACCCTCCCCCGTCACCCTTTGCAGCCCCCCCTCCTCTCCTTATCACCCTTTGCAGCCCCCCCACCCTACTCCCTGTCTACGTTCATGTCCTCTCTAGCTCCACGTGCTTTCTGCGGTTCTGGCACACGAGAAGTCGCCGGCGCTGACAGACACGTCTGATTGGAGGAGATGAATAATGTAAACAATGTAGCCGTGTTGTTCCATGATTGATAAGCGTGTCCTGCTGGAATGTGCGGCCTCTGATCTCCGCGCACACAGACACGTCCAGTGTTATTTCAGGACCCGTCCGATCCTCGGTTTCTCCCCGATACCTCCACGCCGCCTCCTTGTGTCTCCATCACTTTTCCAGGAGCCGCCTGAGTGGTTTTCACTGAGGTGTGAATAGGGGCGTCTGGACCACTGACATCAGACGGCAGCTGCAGAGAGGAAATGTACTGCTTGCTTTCAGTGAATGAGAACATTCATGTTTGCAACCTAATCTGAAACCTAACACAGCAGAGGGATTGTTACAGTTGTATCCAGCCTAGACAATCCTCTGTGAGCAAGGGCAACCCCCAGACTGAGACCTGTTACCTGCACTGATACATTGTAACAAACCATCAGGACAGGAGAGGGCTGTGTGCTGCTGATCAGTCTACACAATCCTCTGCACTCCAGACTGAGACCTGTCACCTGCACTGATACATTGTAACAAACCATCAGGACAGGAGAGGGCTGTGTGCTGCTGATCAGTCTACACAATCCTCTGCACTCCAGACTGAGACCTGTCACCTGCACTGATACATTGTAACAAACCATCAGGAGAGGGCTGTGTGCTGCTGATCAGTCTACACAATCCTCTGCACTCCAGACTGAGACCTGTCACCTGCACTGATACATTGTAACAAACCATCAGGAGAGGGCTGTGTGCTGCTGATCAGTCTACACAATCCACTGCACTGATACATTGTAACAAACCATCAGGACAGGAGAGGGCTGTGTGCTGCTGATCAGTCTACACAATCCACTGCACTGATACATTGTAACAAACCATCAGGACAGGAGAGGGCTGTGTGCTGCTGATCAGTCTACACCATCCTCTGCACTCCAGACTGAGACCTGTCACCTGCACTGATACATTGTAACAAACCATCAGGAGAGGGCTGTGTGCTGCTGATCAGTCTACACAATCCACTGCACTGATACATTGTAACAAACCATCAGGACAGGAGAGGGCTGTGTGCTGCTGATCAGTCTACACCATCCTCTGCCCTCCAGACTGAGACCTGTCACCTGCACTGATACATTGTAACAAACCATCAGGACAGGAGAGGGCTGTGTGCTGCTGATCAGTCTACACCATCCTCTGCCCTCCAGACTGAGACCTGTCACCTGCACTGATACATTGTAACAAACCATCAGGACAGGAGAGGGCCGTGTGCTGCTGATCAGTCTACACAATCCTCTGCACTCCAGACAGACCTGTCACCTGCACTGATACATTGTAACAAACCATCAGGACAGGAGAGGGCTGTGTGCTGCTGATCGGTCTACACAATCCTCTGCACTCCAGACTGAGACCTGTTACCTGCACTGACACATTGTAACAAACCATCAGGAGAGGGCTGTGTGCTGCTGATCAGTCTACACAATCCACTGCACTGATACATTGTAACAAACCATCAGGACAGGAGAGGGCTGTGTGCTGCTGATCAGTCTACACAATCCTCTGCCCTCCAGACTGAGACCTGTCACCTGCACTGATACATTGTAACAAACCATCAGGACAGGAGAGGGCTGTGTGCTGCTGATCAGTCTACACAATCCTCTGCAACAACATATATTGGACGGATCAGTACTGTGAATGCAGCTGATGATGGAACTGGAGACTAACACCTCAGCTAAATACAGGCTTGTGACTGCAGCTCTGGGGGTGACTGGAGTATAAGACATCATGTAACAGCAGAATTGTGATTGCAGCTCTGGATTTGACTGGAGTATAAATCATCATGTAAAAGCAGGATTGTAAATGCAGCTCTGGAAGTGACTAGCTTATAATTCATCATGTAATAATCATAAATGCAGCTCTGGAGGTGACTGGAGTAAAATATATGATTGAATAGAAGAACTGTGATTGCAGCTCTGGAGGTGACTGGGGTAAAAGACATCATGTAACAGAATTACCATGAGGTATATGACGATGTAACAACAAGATTGTGATTGCAGCTCTGGATGTGACTGGAGTATAAAAGTAAAGGAAAGGTTACCCAGCGTTATGTGACCCGAGGACCTCCACTGATTGCAGATTATAATGTGTACAGATGATCAGCAGATGATGGGGGTGATGTTACAACAGCCCCACCCTCCACCCCCAGGGTAGGAACAGTCCAATAAAAAATGAATCTTCCCGGAGTGAAACAATGTATCTGGTTTGGACAGGACTGCGCCATTGGACCTGTGTATGGGGGGGGGGGTCAGGTGTCAATTTACTCCGCGAGGGGCTCTTATGGGGTGACCCCGGGCTCAGGATGCTTTACTGGATCTGGATGTAGAAAATATAAAGTCACCATTTAATATGAATTATAAGTCCTGAGGGGTCGTGTATTGGGGGCGTCCGCTGTACAACAGAGTCGCCATCAGACGTAAGAGCCCCCAAACAAATGGCAGCTGTCAATGATGTTCTTTCTAATTAGCCTTCGGTAGAGAGGCGGCAGTGAGCGGTCCAGTACCCAACCCCCCATAATGTGTCTGACCAGCATGATCCACGTCTGCACTTCACTTCTTAGAGCAGCAGTTTGTGCTCCAGAGCTGCTCTTCCCCCGTGGTTGGTGTTGTTTATGGTCTCCAGCATCTCCTATCCCAGCTCCCTATGGGGCGAGCCTCTTGTTCCCTGGGTATTTGGGGTCCATTGTGGGGTTCTGCGTACCCCTCAGAGCTGCAGCGTATCTCGGTGCGGTTCCTGTGACTTTGGCGCGCTGCGGCTTTTCCTCGGTCACTTTTGGTCCCTTAAGTGTGAAGCAAAAAAAAAAAAAAAACTCCCTTGTTTTCTTTGGCAGCGAAGCTCGAAAATAATTCCCATAAGTTTGTGACCCTTCACAGAAACATTCCGAGCATCTCCACATCTGATTGTACTAAACTCCAGCAGTGGTGGGGGCCCGGAGCCCGCCGCATCGAACCGGGTCAGTACGAGAACATAACGTCTGGTGATTACCCCGATGTAAGGAAAGAAGCCTGAAAATCTCAGCGTGACAACCTTAAGAACCCACTGACAACCATTAATTACCACGATTACATATTTCAGCAGGGTTGTCACCTTGCTCCCTTTTATCCTGCTTCTCCGTGGTGTCAGTCTTCACTGCATATCTGGTATTCTATTTTTGAACCAGGAGGCTCAGGATGAGCAGCTCTGAAGTCCTCAGTAGCGATACCGCACCTGCGGCTGTGATCTCTGCCTAGGGTGGCAGGGTGGCCATAATAAACTCCCAGCATGCTCTCCTGGGATGACTCCGGGATCCAAACTCTATGGGACGTCAGCCATGTTATTGACAGATTGCGTCCTTTTTGGTCCTTGGATGTAATGATCGGAACACAGCAGACCTTCCTGATCTTCATCATTAACAGATTTTCCCGGATGCCGCCGTACGCGTTGCCGCCGCATGGCCATGACTGTCGGCATTACATTGTTTATAGTTTTCTTTCTTGTAGAAAGTTACATTGTTGCCATTTTCCAGTAATATTTTTAAAGTGACAGCGCATGCCGCCTGTGTTTAAGGGCATAGCGTCAGCGCATGTCCAATGGCGAGTAACTGCTGCGCTCGCTGCCCGGCCAAGAGAAGATGTGGGTGATTACATAGGCAGTGGATGTGCCATGCAGAAGTCTGGGAGAACTGAGTAAATTCCCTTGTGGGGGCCGTCATGGTGGACACATCTAGACACAAATCTTAGAAAAAGCCGACAAGAGGACTGGAGGACAGAAGACTGTGCACCGCCATATGGTTTGGCGTTAGGGAGGGGCATGGTCAAGCCACCCGCGGTGCTTGACTATTCTTGACCATCCTTCTTCTGAGGAACTGTGCAGATTATTAGGCGGAGACCCGTTCACTGCAGAAGCTTATGGGGCAGGAGGCTGATCTGTGGAGGCGAAGAGCTGCAGGCCGAGGGGTGTGCGATAGGGTGTGACAGAAGGCCGCTGCCGCTCTGCATGGGAGGTCACCTGGAGAAAGGCAGCGACTCCTGGAGAAGCCTCCACTCTTCTAGGAAGACTTTCCACCAAGTAACAGAAAACAGCCCATCAGTCACAGGAGCAGGATGAGGATGGCCACTGATGATGGGGCTCACAGGGAATTGTCTACTGCAACTGGAAGGGTCTTTAAACCGTGACCTCAAAGCTGGGACCTGGGGCTGCTTTGAAACATCACTTCCATGGATTTGGCCCATGGATTCATTTCTCTCTCATAAGGTCCAGGTTCAGGCTCTATCAGCATTTTGTTGCTGTACTCTTGGTCTTCAACATTCCAGTTGACCCCATGCCCTCCTGAACCTTCTTCTGTCTTTGGTCATCTTCATTGTCATCTTTACTGGAGCAATAATGTCTCCTTCACTGGAAAGAAGAGGCACAAACCATAAAGACCACTACTCGTCCACCATCTGAAGCTTCCGACAGCTTTATACTTTAGATCAAGAAGTCTTCTCTTGGAATCCACCAGACTGCAGACATTGAAGTGTGATCCACCTCTTTAGAGAACATGGACAGCACGAGCGATGTAACCCGCTGCAGATAATGGCTGACATTGCACATGGTGCTCTATGCTTCCTGGACCCCTGAATGTTCAGCTCCAGAACTTAGCTAGACTGTAAGGCTCAGCTCAGGGATTTCACCGGGGAGCTCTGTCCAGTGTCGGACTGGGGTGCCTAGGGCCCACCAGTGAAATTTATTTTGGGGGCCCACCGTACGGATACATTCAAATATGACCTACTACTCACACAGCAGTAAGATGCTACCAGAGGATTAAATATGGGGGTCCCTGCAGTGAATTTAAGAAGGTAGGTCCTGGGGAAACAAGGATATTGGTGGCTTTCCTCTGTTCCTAGAAGTCATCTCAGCTCTGATCGTGTCTATGATAATAAACTGGGGAGTTTCTTTAATAATCTATCAGATTTTTTATATAAACATCGGCTGGTGGAGTAGCTGTACACTGAATATATGTATGTAGTGTAGTAAGTCTACTGTGTTATGTGGGAGACTAGAGGCCCACCGGGGGATTCACCTGTACCCCTGAGGGCCAGTCCAAGCCTGGCTCTGTCCATGAAGCTCTGGATGAACCTTCACTGATTGCTGCAACTCAGAGGTCCACTCTGTGGTTGTCTGAGGTCTTTGGGCCTTGCTTCCAGTGACCTTCTCCACTTCACAGTATCAGCTCAGGGATAACACTGGAGAGCTCTGTCCATGAAGCTCTGGATGAACCTTCACTGATTGCTACAGCTCAGAGGTCCACTCTGTGGTTGTCTGAGGTCTTTGGGCCTTGCTGCCAGTGACCTTCTCTCACTTCACAGTATCAGCTCAGGGATAACACTGGAGAGCTCTGTCCATAAAGCTCTGGATGACCCTTCACCGATTGCTGCAGCTCAGAGGTCCACTCTGTGGTTGTCTGTGATATTTTGGCCTTGCTGCCAGTGATCTTCTCCACTTCACAATCTTAGCTCAAGCAGGACGAGGGTGACAGTCATCTTCTACAAATGACCATTGTCTATGGTGATGGAATCTTGGCACTTGTGAGCAATGGATGTGACTGAAAGGACCTGACACGAGGTGGGGGGCACATACTTTTGGTACTGTTGCACATATCTTAATTTTGGGAGGAAATGTTTTTTAAAAACATGGAGTCTCATTTTTAATAACGAAAATATGATTTGTTTCCATGAGAGGCGAGGAGCGGGTGACGGCACATGTTAGGGGAATTGTGTGTGCAGATAGTGCTCTCATGGAGGGCGGCACAGCTGCACAGGGAGGGTGGGAGGGTAGAGGGGAGGTCGGAAAATCCTCTCTACAAAATATAAGACTCAATCATCCAGCTCTATTAAGAGGTTTTATTGCTGCTGGAGCCATAAAAATTAATTGCACCCCAGTAATAACACGGAGCAGGTAGAGGGGCGAGCACCTGCGGCTAAGGACAGCGTTTTATGAGGAGTGACATGAGGCTCCAGGGGTCCGGGCAACGCCCCCATCAGTTATGGACTTCATACTAAGTTATATATCTCAATTAAATACTTCATACTTTATCAAATTAGTGTTTCCTCATTTCATGAGAGAAGTTACCAACAGCAGCCGACGAAAAGAACCTGAGAAAATGAACACAACATAATGATAATAAATTCACCCAAAGTGTACGAGCGCGAATCCAGCAGAGGTAGCTATATATATCTGTATGTAGTAATCTCCTGAGCTCCCTCTAGTGGTGGCTGTATATATCTGTATGTAGTAATTTCCTGAGCTCCCTCTAGTGGTGGCTGTATATATCTGTATGTAGTAATCTCCTGAGCTCCCTCTAGTGGTGGCTGTATATATCTGTATGTAGTAATCTCCTGAGCTCCCTCTAGTGGTGGCTGTATATATCTGTATGTAGTAATCTCCTGAGCTCCCTCTAGTGGTGGCTGTATATATATCTGTATGTAGTAATCTCCTGAGCTCCCTCTAGTGGTGGCTGTATATATCTGTATGTAGTAATCTCCTGAGCTCCCTCTAGTGGTGGTTGTATATATCTGTATGTAGTAATCTCCTGAGCTCCCTCTAGTAGTAGCTGTATATATCTGTATGTAGTGATCTCCTGAGCTCCCTCTAGTAGTAGCTGTATATATCTGTATGCAGTAATCTCCTGAGCTCCCTCTAGTGGTGGCTGTATATATCTGTATGTAGTAATCTCCTGAGCTCCCTCTAGTGGTGTCTCTATATATCTGTATGTAGTAATCTCCTGAGCTCCCTCTAGTGGTGGCTGTATATATCTGTATGTAGTAATCTCCTGAGCTCCCTCTAGTGGTGTCTCTATATATCTGTATGTAGTAATCTCCTGAGCTCCCTCTAGTGGTGGCTGTATATATCTGTATGTAGTAATCTCCTGAGCTCCCTCTAGTGGTGGCTGTATATATCTGTATGTAGTAATCTCCTGAGCTCCCTCTAGTGGTGGCTGTATATATCTGTATGCAGTAATCTCCTGAGCTCCCTCTAGTGGTGGCTGTATATATCTGTATGTAGTAATCTCCTGAGCTCCCTCTAGCGGTGGCTGTATATATCTGTATGCAGTAATCTCCTGAGCTCCCTCTAGTTGTAGCTGTATATATCTGTATGTAGTAATCTCCTGAGCTCCCTCTAGTGGTGGCTGTATATATCTGTATGTAGTAATCTCCTGAGCTCCCTCTAGTGATGGCTGTATATATCTGTATGTAGTAATCTCCTGAGCTTCCTCTAGTGGTAGCTGTATATATCTGTATGTAGTAATCTCCTGAACTCCCTCTAGTGGTGGCTGTATATATCTGTATGTAGTAATCTCCTGAACTCCCTCTAGTGATGGCTGTATATATCTGTATGCAGTAATCTCCTGAGCTCCCTCTAGTGCTGGCTGTATATATCTGTATGTAGTTATCTCCTGAGCTCCCTCTAGTGTAGGCTGTATATATCTGTATGCAGTAATCTCCTGAGCACCCTCTATCGGTGGCTGTATATATCTGTATGTAGTAATCTCCTGAGCTCCCTCTAGTGGTGGCTGTATATATCAGTATGCAGTAATCTCCTGAGCTCCCTCTAGTGGTGACTGTATATTTCTGTATGTAGTAATCTCCTGAGCTCCCTCTAGTGGTGGCTGTATATATATATATATCTGTATGTAGTAATCTCCTGAGCTCCCTCTAGTGGTGGCTATATGTATATGTATGTAGTAATCTCCTGAGCTCCCTCTAGTGGTGGCTGTATATATCTGTATGTAGTAATCTCCTGAGCTCCATCTAGTGGTGGCTGTATATATCTGTATGTAGTAATCTCCTGAGCTTTCTCTAGTGATCGTTGTATATATCTGTATGTAGTAATCTCCTGAGCTCCCTCTAGTGATGGCTGTATATATTTGTATGTAGTAATCTCCTGAGCTCCCTCTAGTGGTGGCTGTATATATCTGTATGCAGTAATCTCCTGAGCCCCCTCTAGTGGTGACTGTATATATCTGTATGCAGTAATCTCCTGAGCTCCCTCTAGTGGTGGCTATATATATTTGTATGTAGTAATCTCATGAGCTCCTCCTAGTGGTAGCTATATATATCTGAATGCAGTAATCTCCTGAGCTCTCTCTAGTGGTGGCTTTATATATCTGTATGCAGTAATCTCCTGAGCTCCCTCTAGTGGTTTCTATATATTATCTGTATGTAGTAATCTCCTGAGCTCCCCCTACTATATATATTTGTATGCAGTAATCTCTTGAGCTCCCTCTAGTGGTGGCTGTATATATCTGTATATAGTAATCTCCTGAGCTCCCCCTAGTGGTAGCTATATATATATATCTGTATGCAGTAATCTCCTGAGCTCCCTCTAGTGGTGACTGTATATATCTGTATGTAGTAATCTCATAAACTCCCTCTTGTGGGGGCTGTATATATCTGTATGCAGTAATCTCTGGAGCTCTGTCTAGTGGTGACTGTATATATCTGTATGCAGTAATCTCCTGAGGTCCCTCTAGTGTTGACTGTATATACCTGTATGTAGTAATCTCCTGAGCTCCCTCTATTAGTGGCTGTATATATCTGTTTGCAGTAATCTCCTGAGCTCCCCCTTGTGGTAGCTATATATATCTGTATGTAATAATCCCCTGAGCTCCCTCTAGTGGTGGCTGTAAATATCTGTATGTAGTAATCTCCTGAGCTCCCTCTATTAGTGGATGTATATATCTGTATCTAGTAATCTCCTGAGCTCCCTCTAGTGGTGGCTGTATATATCTGTATGCAGTAATCTCCAAAACTCCCTCTAGTGGTGGCTGTATATATCTGTATGTAGTAATCTCCTGAGCTCCCTCTAGTGGTGGCTGTATATACCTGTATGTAGTAATCTCCTGAGCTCCCTTTAGTGGTGGCTGTATACAGGGAGTGCAGAATTATTAGGCAAGTTGTATTTTTGAGGATTAATTTTATTATTGAACAACAACCATGTTCTCAATGAACCCAAAAAACTCATTAATATCAAAGCTGAATATTTTTGGAAGTAGTTTTTAGTTTGTTTTTAGTTTTAGCTATTTTAGGGGGATATCTGTGTGTGCAGGTGACTATTACTGTGCATAATTATTAGGCAACTTAACAAAAAACAAATATATACCCATTTCAATTATTTATTTTTACCAGTGAAACCAATATAACATCTCAACATTCACAAATATACATTTCTGACATTCAAAAACAAAACAAAAACAAATCAGTGACCAATATAGCCACCTTTCTTTGCAAGGACACTCAAAAGCCTGCCATCCATGGATTCTGTCAGTGTTTTGATCTGTTCACCATCAACATTGCGTGCAGCAGCAACCACAGCCTCCCAGACACTGTTCAGAGAGGTGTACTGTTTTCCCTCCTTGTAAATCTCACATTTGATGATGGACCACAGGTTCTCAATGGGGTTCAGATCAGGTGAACAAGGAGGCCATGCCATTAGATTTTCTTCTTTTATACCCTTTCTTGCCAGCCACGCTGTGGAGTACTTGGACGCGTGTGATGGAGCATTGTCCTGCATGAAAATCATGTTTTTCTTGAAGGATGCAGACTTCTTCCTGTACCACTGCTTGAAGAAGGTGTCTTTCAGAAACTGGCAGTAGGACTGGGAGTTGAGCTTGACTCCATCCTCAACCCGAAAAGGCCCCACAATCTCATCTTTGATGATACCAGTCCAAACCAGTACTCCACCTCCACCTTGCTGGCGTCTGAGTCGGACTGGAGCTCTCTGCCATTTACCAATCCAGCCACGGGCCCATCCATCTGGCCCATCAAGACTCACTCTCATTTTATCAGTCCATAAAACCTTAGAAAAATCAGTCTTGAGATATTTCTTGGCCCAGTCTTGACGTTTCAGCTTGTGTGTCTTGTTCAGTGGTGGTCGTCTTTCAGCCTTTCTTACCTTGGCCATGTCTCTGAGTATTGCACACCTTGTACTTTTGGGCACTCCAGTGATGTTGCAGCTCTGAAATATGGCCAAACTGGTGGCAAGTGGCATCTTGGCAGCTGCACGCTTGACTTTTCTCAGTTCATGGGCAGTTATTTTGCGCCTTGGTTTTTCCACACGCTTCTTGCGACCCTGTTGACTATTTTTAATGAAACGCTTGATTGTTCGATGATCACGCTTCAGAAGCTTTGCAATTTTAAGAGTGCTGCATCCCTCTGCAAGATATCTCACTATTTTTGACTTTTCTGAGCCTGTCAAGTCCTTCTTTTGACCCATTTTGCCAAAGGAAAGGAAGTTGCCTAATAATTATGCACACCTAATATAGGCTGTTGATGTCATTAGACCACACCCCTTCTCATTACAGAGATGCAAATCACCTAATATGCTTAATTGGTAGTAGGCTTTCGAGCCTATACAGCTTGGAGTAAGACAACATGCATAAAGAGGATGATGTGGTCAAAATACTCATTTGCCTAATAATTCTGCACGCAGTGTATATCTGTATGTAGTAATCTCCTGAGCTCCCTCTAGTGGTGGCTGTATATATCTGTATGTAGTAATCTCCTGAGCTCCCTCTAGTGGTGGCTGTATATATCTGTATGTAGTAATGTCCTGAGCTCGCTCTAGTGGTGGCTGTATATATCTGTATGTAGTAATCTCCTGAGCTCCCTCTAGTGGTGGCTGTATATATCTGTATGTAGTAATCTCCTGAGCTCGCTCTAGTGGTGGCTGTATATATCTGTATGTAGTAATCTCCTGAGCTCCCTCTAGTGGTGGCTGTATATATCTGTATGTAGTAATCTCCTGAGCTCCCTCTAGTGGTGGCTGTATATATCTGTATGTAGTAATCTCCTGAGCTCCCTCTAGTGGAGGCTGTATATATCTGTATGCAGTAATCTCCTGAGCTTCCTCTAGTGGTGGCTGTATATATCTGTATGTAGTAATCTCCTGAGCTCCCTCTATTAGTGGCTGTATATATCTGTTTGCAGTAATCTCCTGAGCTCCCCCTTGTGGTAGCTATATATATCTGTATGTAATAATCCCCTGAGCTCCCTCTAGTGGTGGCTGTAAATATCTGTATGTAGTAATCTCCTGAGCTCCCTCTATTAGTGGATGTATATATCTGTATCTAGTAATCTCCTGAGCTCCCTCTAGTGGTGGCTGTATATATCTGTATGCAGTAATCTCCTGAGCTCCCTCTAGTGGTGGCTATATATATCTGTATGTAGTGATCTCCTGAGCTCCCTCTAGTGGTGGCTGTATATATCTGTATGTAGTAATCTCCTGAGCTCCCTCTAGTGGTGTCTGTAATTATCTGTATGCAGTAAGCTCCTTTTTTCCCCCCTGGGATGAGAAGTGTTGGTATGGATTAGCAGTGGTCTTAATCTGGTATGAGCCATTTATTTTTATGAATAATAGGGGGTTTTCTGTAAAACCGATGAAGTGCAGTGACTTATGACAAATTTGCCCGTCCCCATTACCTTCATGTACTGCTACAGGAAGAAATGTGACACAGTGTCCATATACTAGGGAACCAAGGCCAGTAAGTAGAACTGGAGATGTTATAAAGCTTTTCTAAGGATGTCTGTGTAGAAACAGAAGCAGACACTGATTTTTACGCATCTATGGAAATTCCAGTATTGAATAGTAATGGAATGGTGACAATGTGCTCTCCGTTTGTACTGCAGTTTATAACCATTTTTCTTTTTCTTTTTATTAGCGTTTTATGTATACACATACAATGTTAATTAGACTATTTCTATGTCAGATAATTTTATTACATTTTGAGGATTGTAACACAGTCCAAACAAAAAACAGATTTACCCCCTCAAGGCATTACTAGCTTGCTCAATAAAAAGATAGAAGGTCTGTTCAGAGAGCAGCAAATGTGAGAGAACACTCATGAAGGTCAATGGATTTCATTTTCATCTTACGGCTGTATAAAAAGAAAATGATACTTGACCTTGGAGCCTCCGTAATCCTCTGAAGAATATGAAAACTCCTTTTGGGTTTCTTGAAATGTCACAATGCAAAAATGCATTGTCAGCAGCAGCCACGAGACAAGAACATGATGTAACATGTCATCAACATGGAGCGGCTGCTGGTTGCATTCGCACAATTTGGAAACTTTGCTTGACTTGGTTATAAGAGCGATATAATGGTGTCTGAAGTATCTGCTTCCAATACAGAAAACATGAGGCTGTGGATGTTTATGGAGAACAACTCATCCAGAGCATCTAAAAGGGGATTTCATAGTAAAGGGAATTATTCTGTAATATAATATTTATATAATGCAAGATCTATTACTGTAATACAGACCTTCAAATCTCCTCCAAAGGCATAGAGGTAAATGATAAGATGTTATTCTGCAGTTTCCACTACAGGGCACTCATAAAATCATTACATACAGATATATACATCCACCACTAGAGGGAGCTCAGGAGCTTACTGCAAACAGATATATACAGCTTCCACTAGAGGGAGCTCAGAAGACCACTACATACAGATATATACAGTCACCACTAGAGGGAGCTCAGGAAATTACTGCAAACAGATATATACAGCTTCCACTAGAGGGAGCTCAGAAGACCACTACATACAGATATATACAGTCACCACTAGAGGGAGCTCAGGAGATTACTGCATACAGATATATACAGCCACCACTAGAGGGAGCTCAGGAGATTACTACATACAGGTATATTTATAGAGTTACATAAACAATTAGTATAAGTGTCCATATACGTGAAATTAAACCTGGATTTGGACCCTTTAAAAATTCGCTTTTATTAGTTTTATTTTAAAAAAGCATAAGTATAGACACCCTTTGGTAACTGGGTATCCAAAATAATAATAGGACAAGATGTTGCCCAGCTACCACCGTGAATTGGTGAAGGAAGTAGATGCAAAAATAATACAGATGTATACAAAATTCCCGTAGTATTAGTGACTTTTGGGGCTTGGGGTTGGGTAGAGGATGGGGCACATTAATAGGGGTATTAGGGATGATTCTTTCCCTGTACCCGCCCTAAGGTAGTCCTCTGCCCAGGGATGAGCCCTAATGGTGGGATCACCCTGTCCCCGTACCTACCCTGTCTGGCCCTGTACAACCCTGTACAGTGGGAATTTATTACACGAGATGTCAGAATTTTTATATATTATATGTATATTTTACCCCGACGCGTTTCCCCACATTTGGTTCGTCAGGGGGTCGGTTAGAGGATAATAGTTATAATAAGTAACATCAGGCAAGATGAAAAAAACACAACAGATAATTTGGATATAGTTACTGTGTCCTAACTGATGCCTTGATGGGGCAGGCCGTTGAGGAGGAACTGAGGATTCACATTTGTTCCCCAGAAGAGGAGATGTCACCTAAAAATAAAATATCATACAGAAGCCCGCTGTCAGTATTGTGACTATATAGAGAGAAAGGGGTTCATATAGAATCCCAAATAGCGGTAACTTACATGTTAGATGTCCCCTCATAGTTTGGACTGCCGCCTGCCGTGTCCGATGGGGCATTAAGGCATCTGTGTGTTTGCTGTTTTAAAATAATCGGTGAAGGGCGCCTTTTTCCTGTAGGGAGCCGCATATTCGGTCGGTGGAACGCACGCTCCGCTACTTCCGGTGCCTTGGAACGCATGCATCGCTTCCTGTCTGCTGAAACGCAGACGTCATTTCCGGAATAGCGATGCCGTAGCGCTCCAAGTACTCCCCCTATGATGAAGATTTAGATAAGGTATATACACTTGTGGCAACCTATTATGCCAGTTTGATTATTATAGTTAAACAATCATTAAGCATCTTATAGGGGCAGAGTTGAAGATTATTTTATTTGTGATACAGTTCCTATAGTAAGCTTTACTCTGGGCAGAATGGGTGTCAGATGAGGCAACCAGATAGAATCATTAGGTATTGCCTCACTGAATACATGATTCCTAGAAACCCTCCACGTTTATAGGGACAGCAAAACGGTAGCAAGACAGAGTCATTTCTAGGTTATAGCTAATCCGATCAGTAGATGCGTGTATACAATCTACGCTATCAACTGATCAGAATTTTTTAAGTAGAGGATAGTTTAGCTGGGTATGGCATGATATAGCACAGACCCTCCTGATACCATATATCGGGTACTTTGTGTACCCATGACCAGTTTGAGACTATTATTTATTAATGAGAGATAGAGGCGAGTATCGGAAGAAAAATCCCGAACCTTCAGCACTATCTTCTCAGAATCATGAGGTATAAGGAAACCTTACAAAAAACAAGTAAACGTTAGTCGTTCATTAAGGCCAACAGGTGCTTGTGAGTGGCACCTGTAGATCCACTCTGTTTCTTTGCGCAGAACTTTGTTATCCCAGTCCCCCTTTCTCGGGGACATGGGTACAAGCTCTAGTGCCGAGAAGGTGAGTGAGCGGGGATCTCCTGAGTGATATTCATGTACATGACTTGCCACTGGTGTAATTCTGTTATTTTTTATGTCGCCTACATGCTCGCCCACTCTTTTTCTTAGTTCCCTCAGGGTCTTTCCAATATAGTCCTTAGGACAAGGGCAACGACAAATATAAATTACCCCTTTGCTTTTACAGTTGATGAAATCCCGGATTACAAACACCTTTTGGGTTGCTGAGCATGTAATCGACTTGCCTGTGGAGATGAAAGGGCAGATTTTACATGTCCCACATTTAAACATGCCGATGGGTCGGCGATCGAGCCACGTTCCCGATGGAGATGGGGGCGTATAATGGCTATGGACCAGTCTGTCTCTAAGACTCTGACCCCTGCGATACGTTATGCTTGGGTAGGATGAAATGTTCTTAGCGACACTTGTGTCCATCCGTAAGATTGGCCAGTATTTATTAAGAATGGTCCTTATCTCAGTGTTGGCCATGTCGAATGTGGAGATGAGACGTGTCTCCGCCCCGACGTCATCCCTATGTGTTTTAGGGACAAGTAAAGTTTCTCTGTCTGTTGCTAGGGCTTGCTGAAAAGCATCTCTAAGTGTACTTTTTGGGTACCCTCTATCCGTCAGTCTTTTGTACAGTTTCCTAGATTCGCAGTGAAAGTCGTTTAAACCCGAACAATTCCTGCGAATCCTGAGATATTGTCCCCTAGGGATACCTCTTTTCTGTGGAGTGGGGTGGTGGCTTCCCCAGTGTAGTATAGAATTTGTTGCCGTGGATTTTCTAAAAATTGTGCTGACCAATTTTTCGCCTTGTTTATATATTGTGACATCTAAGAAGTTGATACATTCTTCCTGTACCTCAGACGTAAATTTGAGGCCTATGTCATTGGTGTTGAGGGCATTTATAAAATCAGCAAATTCCCTCCTACTCCCATTCCAAAGCAAAAAGATGTCATCGATATATCTCGTCCAGAAGGCCACCTTCTCATTCCACCAAGTGTGGTGACCTGGAAAGACGATGTTGTCTTCCCACCAGCCCAGGAAGAGGTTGGCATATGTTGGGGCACAAGGGCATCCCATGGCCGTCCCCCTGAGCTGGTGGTACAACCGGTACATACAGGTATATACAGCCACCACTAGAGGGAGCTCAGGAGATTACTGCATACAGATATATACAGGCACCACTAGAGGGAGCTCAGGATATTACTACATACAGACATATACAGCTATCACTAGAGGGAGCTCAGGAGATTACTGCATACAAATGTATACAGCCACCACTAGAGGGAGCTCAGGAGATTACTACATACAGATATATACAGCCACCACTAGAGGGAGCTCAGGATATTACTACATACAGACATATACAGCTACCACTAGAGGGAGCTCAGGAGATTACTGCATACAGATATATACAGCCACCACTAGAGGGAGGTAAAGAGATTACTACATACAGGTATATACAGCCACCACTAGAGGGAGCTTAGGAAATCATTACATACAGATATATATATAGCCACCACTAGAGGGAGCTCAGGAGATTACCAAATACAGATATATACAGCCACCACTAGAGGGAGCTAAAGAGATTAATACATACAGGTATATACAGCCACCACTAGAGGGAGCTAAGGAAATCATTTCATACAGATATATATAGCCACCAATACAGGCAGCTCAGGACAGTACTGCATACTGATATATACAGCTACCACTAGGGGGAGCTAAAGATATTATTGCAAACAGATATATACAGCCACCACTAGAGGGAGCTCCGGACAGTAATAAAAACAGATATATACAGCCACCACTAGAGGGAGCTCTGGACAGTAATAAAAACAGATATTTACAGCCACCACTAGAGGGAGCTCAAGAGATTTATGCATAAAGATATATACAGTCACCACTAGGAGGAGCTCCTGAGATTACTGCATACAGATAGATATATATATATATATATATATATATATATATATATATATAGCCACCACTAGGAGTAGCTCAGGAGATTACTACAAACAGATATATATATATATCGCCACCACTAGGAGTAGCTCAGGAGATTACTACATACAGATATACACAGTCACCACCAGAGGGAGCTCAGGAGATTACTATATACAGATATATACAGCCACCACTAGAGGGAGTACAGGAGATTACTACATACAGATATATACAGCCACCACTAGAGGGAGCTCAGGAGATTACTACATACAGATATATACAGCCACCACTAGAGGAAGCTCAGGAGATTACTACATACAGATATATACAGCCAACACTAAAGGGAGCTCAGGAGATTACTGCATACAGATATATACAGCCACCACTAGAGGGAGCTCAGGAGATTACTACATACAGATATATACAGTCACCACTAGAGGGAGCTCAGGAGATTACTACATACAGATATATACAGCCACCACTAGAGGGAGATCAGGAGATTACTACATACAGATATATACAGCCACCACTAGAGGGAGCTCAGGAGATTACTACATACAGATATATACAGCCACCACTAGAGAGAGCTCAGGAGATTACTGCATACAGATATATGCAGCCACCACCAGAAGAAGCTCATGAGATTACTAGATGCAGATATATATAGCTACCACTAGACAAAGCTCAGGAGATTACTGCATACAGATATATACAGCCACCACTAGAGGGAGCTCAGGAGATTACTACATACAGATATATACAGCAACCACTAGAGGGAGCTCAGGAGATGACTGCATACAGATATATACAGACACCACTAGAGGGAGCTCAGGAGATTACTACATACAGATATATACAGCAACCACTAGAGGGAGCTCAGGAGATTACTACATACAGATATATACAGACACCACTAGAGGGAGCTCAGGAGATTACTACATACAGATATATACAGCCACCACTAGAGGGAGCTCAGGAGATTACTACATACAGATATATACACCACCACTAGAGGGAGCTCAGGAGATTACTACATACAGATATATACAGACACCACTAGAGGGAGCTCAGAAGATTACTACATACAGATATATACAGCCACCACTAGAGGGAGCTCAGGAGATTACTACATACAGATATATACAGCCACCACTAGAGGGAGCTCAGGAGATTACTACATACAGATATATACAGCGACCACTAGATGGAGCTCAGGAGATTTCTACATACAGAAATATAAAACAACTACTAGAGAGAGCTCAGGAAATTACTGTATACAGATATATACAGCCACCAATAAAGTGAGCTCAGGATATTACTGTATACAGTTATATACAGCTACGACTAAAGGGAGCTCAGGAGATTACTACATACAAATATATACAGCCACCACTAGAGGAAGCTCAGGATATTACTGCATACAGATATATAAAGCCATCACTAGAGGGAGCTCAGGGGATTACTACATATTATTATATTCAGCCACCACTAGAGGGAGCTCAGGAGATTACTGTATACAGTTAAATACAGCCACCACTAGGGGGAGCTAAAGAGATTACTGCATACAGATAAATATAGCTCCCTCTAGTGGTGGCTGTATCGGTATCCTAAAATATTCTAAACTCCTAGTTGTGTTTGTGTTATCTGTATGTAGTAATCTCCTGAGCTCCCTCTAGTGGTGGCTGTATATATATGTATGTAGTAATCTTCTGAGCTCCCTCTAGTGGTGGCTGTATATATCTGTATGTAGTAATCTCCTGAGCTCCCTCTAGTGGTGGCTGTATATATCTGTATGTAGTAATCTCCTTAGCTCCCTCTAGTGGTGGCTGTATATATCTATATGCAGTAATCTCCTGAGCTCCCCCTAGTGGTGGATGTTTATATCTGTATGTAGTAATCTCCTGAGCTCCCTCTAGTGGTGGCTGTATATATCTGTATGTAGTAATCTCCTGAGCTCCCTCTAGTGGTGACTGTATATATCTGTATGTAGTAATATCCTGAGCTCCCTCTAGTGGTGGCTGTATATATCTGTATGTAGTAATCTCCTAAGCTCCCTCTAGTGGTGGCTGTATATATCTGTATGTAGTAGTCACCTCAGCTCACTTTAGTGGTTGCTGTGTATATATATATATATATATATATATATATATATATATGAGTCGCAAAAATCCACGGCACTCCTTAAAAGTGAAAAATGTGCTATTTATTCACACATGTCATACAGCAACGTTTCGGTTCTCTCTCAGAACCTCTCTCAAGCCAAGGGAATTACATTGGCTTGAGATAGGTTCTGAGAGAGAACCGAAACTGTGCTGTATGACATGTGTGAATAAATAGCACATTTTTCACTTTTAAGGAGTGCCGTGGAGTTTTGCGACTTGTCTACTACCCAGAATCTAGGGGTTACCACTGGCACCCATTTTACAGTTGGCAAAGGAGTGCTGCCCTACTTTTCATGTATGTATATATATATATATATATATATATATATACACTTACAGTACAGACCAAAAGTTTGGACACACCTTCTCATTCAAAGAGTTTTCTTTATTTTCATGACTATGAAGGCATCAAAAATATGAATTAACACATGTGGAATTATATACATAACAAACAAGTGTGAAACAACTGAAAATATGTCATATTCTAGGTTCTTCAAAGTAGCCACCTTGTGCTTTGATTACTGCTTTGCACACTCTTGGCATTCTCTTGATGAGCTTCAAGAGGTAGTCCCCTGAAATGGTCTTCCAACAGTCTTGAAGGAGTTCCCAGAGATGCTTAGCACTTGTTGGCCCTTTTGCCTTCACTCTGCAGTCCAGCTCACCCCAAACCATCTCGATTGGGTTCAGGTCCGGTGACTGTGGAGGCCAGGTCATCTGGCGCAGCACCCCATCACTCTCCTTCATGGTCAAATAGCCCTTACTTTCAAAGTTTTCCCAATTTTTCGGCTGACTGACCTTCATTTCTTAAAGTAATGATGGCCACTCGTTGTTCTTTACTTAGCTGCTTTTTTCTTGCCATAATACAAATTCTAACAGTCTATTCAGTAGGACTATCAGCTGTGTATCCACCTGACTTCTCCTCAACGCCACTGATGGTCCCAACCCCATTTATAAGGCAAGAAATCCCACTTATTAAACCTGACAGGGCACACCTGTGAAGTGAAGACCATTTCAGGGGACTACCTCTTGAAGCTCATCAAGAGAATGCCAAGAGTGTGCAAAGCAGTAATCAAAGCAAAAGGTGGCTACTTTGAAGAACCTAGAATATGACATATTTTCAGTTGTTTTACACTTGTTTGTTATGTATATAATTCCACATGTGTTAATTCATAGTTTTGATGCCTTCAGTGTGAATCTACAATTTTCATAGTCATGAAAATAAAGAAAACTCTTTGAATGAGAAGGTGTGTCCAAACTTTTGGTCTGTACTGTATATATAATGTATATATAGGTAGGAAAAAGGCAGCACTCCAAAAAATAAAAATTTAGAACACTCTTTATTTACCTCAGTGGCAATGGCGACGTTTCGGCTCTATACTAGAGCCTTGGCTTGAGAAAGGCTCTAGTATAGAGCCGAAACGTCGCCATTGCCACTAAGGTGAATAAAGAGTGTTTTAAATTTTAATTTTTTAGAGTGCTGCCTTTTTCCTACCTATAATTGTGGGATTGGCTTTTCCCAGTGGGCTGTGCACCCATATCTGGCTTTAGGCTGTGCTGACTTTTTTTTCATTTGTATATGTATATACAGTTGCAAGAAAAAGTATGTGAACCCTTTGGAATGATATGGATTTCTGCACAAATTGATCATAAAATGTGATCTGATCTTCATCTTAGTCATAACAATAGACAATCACAGTCTGCTTAAACTAATAACACACAAAGAATTAAATGTCACCATGTTTTTATGGAACACACCATGTAAACATTCACAGTGCAGGTGTAAAAAGTATGTGAACCCCTAGACTAATGACATCTCCAAGAGCTAATTGGAGTGAGGTGTCAGCCAACTGGAGTCCAATCAATGAGATGAGGTTGGAGGTGTTGGTTACAGCTGCCCTGCCCTATAAAAAACACACACCAGTTCTGGGTTTGCTTTTCACAAGAAGCCTTGCCTGATGTGAATGATGCCTCGCACAAAAGAGCTCTCAGAAGACCAACGATTAAGAATTGTTGACTTGCATAAAGCTGGAAAGGGTTATAAAAGTATCTCCAAAAGCCTTGCTGTTCATCAGTCCACGGTAAGACACATTGTCTATAAATGGAGGACGTTCAGCACTGCTGCTACTCTCCCTAGGAGTGGCCGTCCTGTAAAGACGACTGCAAGAGCACAGCGCAGACTGCTCAATGAGGTGAAGAAGAATCCTAGAGTGTCAGCTAAAGACTTACAAAAGTTTCTGGCATATGCTGACATCCCTGTTAGCGAATCTACGATACGTAAAACACTAAACAAGAGTGGATTTCATGGGTAAATACCACAGAGGAAGCCACTGCCGTCCAAAAAAACATTGCTGCACATTTACAGTTTACACAAGAGCACCTGGATGTTCCACAGCAGTACTGGCAAAATATTCTGTGGACAGATGAAACCAAAGTTGAGTTGTTTGGAAGAAACACACAACACTATGTGTGGAGAAAAAGAGGCACAGCACACCAACATCAAAACCTCATTCCAACTGTGAAGTATGGTGGTGGGGCATCATGGTTTGGGGCTGCTTTGCTGCGTCAGGGCCTGGACGGATTGCTATCATCGAAGGAAAAATGAATTCCCAAGTTTATCAAGACATTTTGCAGGAGAACTTAAGGCCATCTGTCCACCAGCTGAAGCTCAACAGAAGATGGGTGTTGCAACAGGACAACGACCCAAAGCATAGAAGTAAATCAACAACAGAATGGCTTAAACAGAAGAAAATCCGCCTTCTGGAGTGGCCCAGTCAGAGTCCTGACCTCAACCCGATTGAGATGCTGTGGCATGACCTCAAGAAAGCGATTCACACCAGACATCCCAAGAATATTGCTGAATTGAAACAGTTCTGTAAAGAGGAATGGTGAAGAATTACTCCTGACCGTTGTGCACGTCTGATCTGCAACTACAGGAAACGTTTGGTGGAAGTTATTGCTGCCAAAGGAGGTTCAACCAGTTATTCAATCCAAGGGTTCACATACTTTTTCCACCTGCACTGTGAATGCTTACATGGTGTGTTCAATAAAAACATGGTAACATTTAATTCTTTGTGTGTTATTAGTTTAAGCAGACTATGATTGTCTATTGTTGTGACTTAGATGAAGATCAGATCACATTTTATGACCAATTTGTGCAGAAATCCATCATTCCAAAGGGTTCACATACTTTTTCTTGCAACTGTATATATAATCTGTATGTAGTAATCTCCTGAGCTCCCCCTAGCGGTGCGTGTTATATCTGTATATTATAATCTTCTTAGCTCCCCCTAGTGGTGGCTGTATATATCTGTATGTAGTAATCTCCTGAGCTCCCCTTGTGATGTGTCTTATATCTGTATATTGTAATCTTTTTAGTTCCCTCTAATGGTGGCTGTATATATCTGCATGTAGTTATCTTCTGAGCTCCCTCTAGTGGTGGCTGTATATATTTGTTTGTAGTAATATCCTGAGCTCCATCTAGTGGTGGCTGTATATATCTGTATGTAGTAATCTCCTGAGCTTCCTCTAGTGGTGGCTGTATATATCTGTATGTAGTAATCTCCTGAGCTCCCCCTAGTGGTGGCTGTATATAGCTGTATGTAGTAATCTCCTGAGCTCCCTCTAGTGGTGGCTGTATATAACTGTATGTAGTAATCTCCTGATCTCCCTCTAGTGGTGGCTGTATATATCTGTATGTAGTAATCTCCTGAGCTCCCTCTAGTGGTGTCTGTATATATCTGTATGTAGTAATCTTCCGAGATCCCTCTAGTGATGGCTGTATATATCTGTATGTAGTGATCTTCTGAGATCCCTCTAGTGGTGGCTGTATATATCTGTATGCAGTAATCTCCTGAGCTCCCTCTAGTGGTGGCTATATATCTGTATGTAGTAATATCCTGAGCTCCCTCTAGTGGTGGCTGTATATATCTGTATGTAGTAATCTCCTGAGCTCCCTCTAGTGGTGGCTGTATATATCTGTATGTAGTAATCTCCTGAGCTCCCTCTAGTGGTGGCTGTATATATCTGTATGTAGTAATCTCCTGGGCTCCCTCTAGTGGTGGCTTTATATATCTGTATGCAGTAATCTCCTGAGCTCCCTCTAGTGGTGACTGTATATATCTGTATGTAGTATTCTTCTGACCTCCCTCTAGTGGTGGCTGTATATATCTGTATGTAGTAATCTCCTGAGCTCCCTCTAGTGGTGGCTGTATATATCTATATGCAGTAATCTCCTGAGCTCCCTCTAGTGGTGGCTGTATATATCTGTATGCAGTAATCTCCTGAGCTCCCTCTGGTGGTGGCTGTATATATCTGTATGTAGTAGTCTCTCGATCTCCCTCTAGTGGTGGCTGTATATATCTGTATGCAGTAATCTCCTGAGCTCCCTCTAGTGGTGGCTGTATATATCTGTATGTAGTAATCTCCTGAGCTCCCTCTAGTGGTGGCTGTATATGTCTGTATGTAGTAATCTCTCGTGCTCCCTCTAGTGGTGGCTGTATATATCTGTATGTAGTAATCTCCTGAGCTCCCTCTAGTGGTGGCTGTATATATCTGTATGTAGTAATCTCCTGAGCTCCCTCTAGTGGTGGCTGTATATGTCTGTATGTAGTAGTCTCTCGTGCTCCCTCTAGTGGTGGCTGTATATATCTGTATGTAGTAATCTCCTGAGCTCCCTCTAGTGGTGGCTGTATATGTCTGTATGTAGTAATCTCCTGAGCTCCCTCTAGTGGTGGCTGTATATGTCTGTATGTAGTAATCTCCTGAGCTCCCTCTAGTGGTGGCTGTATATGTCTGTATGTAGTAGTCTCTCGTGCTCCCTCTAGTGGTGGCTGTATATATCTGTATGTAGTAATCTCCTGAGCTCCCTCTAGTGGTGGCTGTATATGTCTGTATGTAGTAGTCTCTCGTGCTCCCTCTAGTGGTGGCTGTATATATCTGTATGCTGTAAATTTCTGAGCAATTTTCTTTTCATCCTTTCCTTCCCCAATATACATCATGTAGAATGAGCTGAGGAGATCCGTATGGCAATGGCTGCCTCCACGATGATGAATTAATTTTGTGAATTTATATTTCTCTTATAAGAATCCTTATACCGCTAACAGTAAGTCTCCAGATTTCACGGATGTTTTCAGCCATTTTCCCTTTAGCATTGGTCTATGATTGATTTGGATTTTCCCGGAACCACTCACTTGTTTCATCCAATTGGCTTTTCAGAAATATTTGCTGTAAGTTGGAGACTTTGAAGGGAAGAATCGATAACACTTGAAACAATACAGCAGAGCAGCAGATGGTTATCATTATTGGCTGGGAAGTTGTGGATGGTGGCGATATTCATATAATAACTGTGCTCATATGATCAGCGGCATTAATAATAACAGGCGCCGCATATCGCAGGAGTAAAACGTAACCTTTCACACTAATAGAAGCTGGAGGATCAGTCCTCTCCTGCAGCGCCCAAAGGGGCTCGTTTGGAAATAATTAAAATTGCTGTAAATGTTTCCATCAAAAAGGACAAAAATAATATTTGCGTCCATTGACGTACGACGTGGAATGTTTGTGAACGGGGAAACATGGGAGGTTCTGATGCATAAATCTGATTTAAGGTGTCACATTAGGGATCTCGGGGTTTGGAGAATGCGCGCATTCACGTGGTCGCTTATGAAAAATGAGCGCGGCGCAGAGGAGGAAATGAATCAATTACCTCCAGCACATGAAGTCATTTCCCAGCGAGCTCCATCCACCCGGCCACAGGACTGAGCAGGCGGCAGAACCACCAGAATAAATCAGAGGGTCAGATCCCTCCTGTGGAACACGTACTGTATCAATGTGGAGGATTCGCTACAATGTATCCACCACAGTCGTGTTTCATTGTAACATCTGGGCTCAAAGGGGAAGCTCACCTGTTACAGTCAGACGGTCACGTAAGCAGGGGTCTAGTTGCTGGGATCCCCCCTAATGCTTGCCTGCCATGCAGATGTCAATGAAGCATTAACCCCTTCCTGACATTTGACTAACATGTACAGGTACATAATGCTACAGGGAGTTCTGGAGCTAAAATCTGCCGGCAATTGACCCGCAGAGTAACGTGTTCTGTAATTCATAGCGCACCCAACAATGGTGGACTTGCATATTCTTTTAAATGGTGCCTTTAAAAAATGCAACTTGTCCCACAAAAAAAAACAAGCCCTTCTCCGGCTAAGTGGATGGAAAAATAAAACGCTTCAAAGGCGGGACCACTGAAGATATGAATTTCACAGTAATGTGCACATTGTCCTAAACGGTGACTGAAAGCAACTGCAAGTTCCCCCTGTATGATATGAGGGAGAGAAAAGCTAAAACGGTCACTGTGTCATTAAGGGGTTAATAAGGGAACAGTCTGCAGAATGGCGTCTGCTATGTTATAGAAATATAATATGACAGAATGTGACGCTATCTGCACGATTCCGATATGTCGGGGGGGGGTCACCTGACACATTCCTCTGCCGCAGGCTTTATAATGACCCCTGACAGTCGCCATCACCAGAGGCTCCACTCTCCTCCTCTACAGTCTTGTTTTCTGAGCAGCGACAAATCTCTTGTAACTTAGAATAAAATCCTCCAAATCTTTAGGAATCCTCTATTAACCATTTATTTCCCTCCTTGAGATTCTCTGATGTCATAGAGAGGGACTCTCTCTCAAGAGAGAGCAGCAATCTTCCTAGATCTCCAATAGAGCCAATCCTTCTAAAATGAAAATAAGATTGGGAAATCAGGTTGGAATCGGGTTCCATAGGAGTCGGGGCACCATCTATACAGATGTGTGTGTCCCCTATAATCATGTGTAGTCTTTGCTGCTATCATTGCACACACACATAGCAGGGTCCTCTTTTCTCCTTTCTGACAGGCTCCTGTAACTTCTCATCCTCAGGGCAGGCTCCTCCTGTGGCTTCTACTCCTCAGAGGAGGCTCCTCCATTAGCTCCTCCTCCTGGGCAGGATCCTGTACCTGCTACAGGTGCCTCCCCCCAGGGCCCTCCTATATCGCGTCCCAGGTGTAGGAAATGCCGAGTAATATGTTGCTCCTACCTGGATACGGCTGGACCCCAGGCTTTGGCTCCGAAGCAATAAATAGGAGGAATAATTGAGAGATTTGAAGAAATAACTTGAGTCCAGACCTTGAGATGAAGTTCAATGGCAGCTTTAGTTGAATAAATGTTTCTCCAAACAGTTTCAGGCTTTGTCTTGGTTCCAGCAGGCTTTAGCATTAAACTGGCAGGCAAACTCAACCCTGCTATATCTTTCTCTCTCTCTGCTGTACTGACAGTCTGGCTGTATAACTCAGTTTGTTCTGTATGCTGCACTTCTTCTCTGTAGTCTGACATGGAACTTTCCTCTTGGCTCCTGAGGCTTTAAGCTTTGGCCTCCATAAGCAGCAGAACTTAGGGTGCTCTGACGTGCCCCTGCACACCCTTCCTCTGTCTAGGGAAGACCTAAACTGGAACTAACGGGTCCCCACCTTTCCTGCAGGAAGTAGGACTAGCCTACTTCTCTCCAGAGGGGGGTTAGAATGGAATGGTAAGTTCCATTCTATCTAAGTACAGCTCTGCCATATTTGCTGCCACCTGCTGGTGAACCAGGCATATGACATAAACATAACTGTTGCAAAAAAGATTAGGAATGCACAGTGTATAGGACCTGGGCAGAAATGCATAAGATGACGTTTTGTTAGTGCAGACACAGGAAGCGAGATAGAGATGAAGAGTGGAGTTAAATGGAGGAGTTAGGAGGAAGAAGAGTAGACAGGCTTGTCTCCGTCCTCCTGGGCCTAGCCCAGGGGAACTAATTTGCCTTAACCATTTACTCCAAGATTGGGACTGTATGATCCTACACTGTAGATTACCCTACTGGGGTATCAAGTGGATTATTACTCTGAAGACAACCTGTTCAAATAATGAAGCAGAGTGTTTTCCTGCCGTGAGGGAGATCGCCCTGGGGTTGTTGGATCATTGAACTAAAGAATATTGGCGAAGGAAGATCATTGCCGTTTATTAGGTTTTAGTCACCTTTGCATCAGGTGGAGAGATTCTAAGCTACCGGCTGCCCACCATAACCAAGGACAGAAAGGCCATCTGTCAGAATACTCACTTACAGAGGATTTAAACTACTACTGAAAGGTTGAGAGATAAAAGCAAGATCAAGAACCAAGTACAAGTATGAACATTACCTTTACTAAAATTAGCTGGAGTTAACCATAAGGAGCCTGCTAATTTGGATTTGCAGCTTTACCGTTTTTTACCATCTGTATGGAAGACAAAGTGATGATATTGGATGCCTTACAACATCTGACAAGTAAAGTTCCTGTTTGGTTTAACTACTGACTCATTCCTCATTCTTCTGCTCCATCTCTTGATTGCACCTTACGGTGCTGGCGTCACAAACACAGGGGCCCAGCCACCAAAGCACCTTAAACACTTATTACCATCAAGGGCACCTCAACCACCATCTGGCGGGTGTTCCCTGCAATAGAGAGTGCCTCGGAGAATTTCGTGCTGTCTTTTCCATCCACTGCACGCCGACCCAGGGGAAAACTGAACTGTGAGTACCAGTACCACTACTATCCTCAGCACCTCATCTCTAGTAAACTCACTCACTCAACCACTACACCCCTGTGGTTGAGATTCAGTAAAACTTATACATTTAAATTCCATTCTGGGCTTTGTAGTCAAAGAGGCGGTACTATCAGTGATTTACAACCCTCCTTCTATAAAGAGGCGGTCCTATCAGTGATTGACAACCCTCCTTCTATAAAGAGGCGGTCTTATCAGTGATTGACAACCCTCCTTCTATAAAGAGGCGGTCCTATCAGTGATTTACAACCCTCCTTCTATAAAGAGGCGGTCCTATCAGTGATTGACAACCCTCCTTCTATAAAGAGGCAGTGCTATCAGTGATTGACAACCCTCCTTCTCTAAAGAGGCAGTGCTATCAGTGATTGACAACCCTCCTTCTATAAAGAGGCGGTCCTATCAGTGATTGACGACCCTCCTTCTATAAAGAGGCGGTCCTATGAGTGATTGACAACCCTCCTTCTATAAAGAGGCGGTGCTATCAGTGATTGACAACCCTCCTTCTATAAAGAGGCGGTCCTATCAGTGATTTACAACCCTCCTTCTATAAAGAGACGGTACTATCAGTGATTGACAACCCTCCTTCTATAAAGAGGCGGTCCTATCAGTGATTGACGACCCTCCTTCTATAAAGAGGCGGTCCTATGAGTGATTGACAACCCTCCTTCTATAAAGAGGCGGTACTATCAGTGATTGACAACCCTCCTTCTATAAAGAGGCGGTCCTATCAGTGATTGACAACCCTCCTTCTATAAAGAGGCGGTCCTATCAGTGATTTACAACCCTCCTTCTCTAAAGAGGCGGTCCTATCAGTGATTGACAACCCTCCTTCTATAAAGAGGCGGTCCTATCAGTGATTTACAACCCTCCTTCTATAAAGAGGCGGTCCTATCAGTGATTGACGACCCTCCTTCTATAAAGAGGCGGTCCTATAAGTGATTGACAACCCTCCTTCTATAAAGAGGCGGTACTATCAGTGATTGACAACCCTCCTTCTATAAAGAGGCGGTCCTATCAGTGATTTACAACCCTCCTTCTATAAAGAGGCGGTCCTATCAGTGATTGACGACCCTCCTTCTATAAAGAGGCGGTCCTATGAGTGATTGACAACCCTCCTTCTATAAAGAGGCGGTCCTATCAGTGATTTACAACTCTCCTTCTATAAAGAGACGGTACTATCAGTGATTGACAACCCTCCTTCTATAAAGAGGCGGTCCTATCAGTGATTGACAACCCTCCTTCTATAAAGAGGCGGTACTATCAGTGATTGACAACCCTCCTTCTATAAAGAGGCGGTCCTATCAGTGATTTACAACCCTCCTTCTATAAAGAGGCGGTCCTATCAGTGATTGACAACCCTCCTTCTATAAAGAGGCAGTGCTATCAGTGATTGACAACCCTCCTTCTCTAAAGAGGCAGTGCTATCAGTGATTGACAACCCTCCTTCTATAAAGAGGCGGTCCTATCAGTGATTGACGACCCTCCTTCTATAAAGAGGCGGTCCTATGAGTGATTGACAACCCTCCTTCTATAAAGAGGCGGTGCTATCAGTGATTGACAACCCTCCTTCTATAAAGAGGCGGTCCTATCAGTGATTTACAACCCTCCTTCTATAAAGAGACGGTACTATCAGTGATTGACAACCCTCCTTCTATAAAGAGGCGGTCCTATCAGTGATTGACGACCCTCCTTCTATAAAGAGGCGGTCCTATGAGTGATTGACAACCCTCCTTCTATAAAGAGGCGGTACTATCAGTGATTGACAACCCTCCTTCTATAAAGAGGCGGTCCTATCAGTGATTGACAACCCTCCTTCTATAAAGAGGCGGTCCTATCAGTGATTGACAACCCTCCTTCTATAAAGAGGCGGTCCTATCAGTGATTTACAACCCTCCTTCTCTAAAGAGGCGGTCCTATCAGTGATTGACAACCCTCCTTCTATAAAGAGGCGGTCCTATCAGTGATTTACAACCCTCCTTCTATAAAGAGGCGGTCCTATCAGTGATTGACGACCCTCCTTCTATAAAGAGGCGGTCCTATAAGTGATTGACAACCCTCCTTCTATAAAGAGGCGGTACTATCAGTGATTGACAACCCTCCTTCTATAAAGAGGCGGTCCTATCAGTGATTTACAACCCTCCTTCTATAAAGAGGCGGTCCTATCAGTGATTGACGACCCTCCTTCTATAAAGAGGCGGTCCTATGAGTGATTGACAACCCTCCTTCTATAAAGAGGCGGTCCTATCAGTGATTTACAACTCTCCTTCTATAAAGAGACGGTACTATCAGTGATTGACAACCCTCCTTCTATAAAGAGGCGGTCCTATCAGTGATTGACGACCCTCCTTCTATAAAGAGGCGGTACTATCAGTGATTGACAACCCTCCTTCTATAAAGAGGCGGTCCTATCAGTGATTGACAACCCTCCTTCTATAAAGAGGCGGTACTATCAGTGATTGACAACCCTCCTTCTATAAAGAGGCGGTCCTATCAGTGATTGACAACCCTCCTTCTATAAAGAGGCGGTCCTATCAGTGATTGACAACCCTCCTTCTATAAAGAGGCGGTCCTATCAGTGATTTACAACCCTCCTTCTCTAAAGAGGCGGTCCTATCAGTGATTGACAACCCTCCTTCTATAAAGAGGCGGTCCTATCAGTGATTGACAACCCTCCTTCTATAAAGAGGCGGTCCTATCAGTGATTGACGACCCTCCTTCTATAAAGAGGCGGTCCTATGAGTGATTGACAACCCTCCTTCTATAAAGAGGCGGTACTATCAGTGATTGACAACCCTCCTTCTATAAAGAGGCGGTCCTATCAGTGATTGACAACCCTCCTTCTATAAAGAGGCGGTCCTATCAGTGATTGACAACCCTCCTTCTATAAAGAGGCGGTCCTATCAGTGATTTACAACCCTCCTTCTATAAAGAGGCGGTCCTATCAGTGATTGACAACCCTCCTTCTATAAAGAGGCGGTGCTATCAGTGATTGACAACCCTCCTTCTATAAAGAGGCGGTCCTATGAGTGATTGACAACCCTCCTTCTATAAAGAGGCGGTGCTATCAGTGATTGACAACCCTCCTTCTATAAAGAGGCGGTCATATCAGTGATTGACAACCCTCCTTCTATAAAGAGGCGGTGCTATCAGTGATTGACAACCCTCCTTCTATAAAGAGGCGGTCCTATCAGTGATTGACAACCCTCCTTCTATAAAGAGGCGGTCCTATCAGTGATTGACAACCCTCCTTCTATAAAGAGGCGGTCCTATCAGTGATTTACAGCCTGCCCTCTATGACTGAGCATACAGAAAGAGTGGTCAATCACTGACAAGACTGCCATCTTACAGAGGGCAGGCTGTCAGTCACTGATAGGACCTCCTCCTTATAGAGGAAGGGGTGTCAATCACTGATAGGACCTCCTCCTTATAGAGGGCAGGCTACCAATCACTGATAGGACCTCCTCCTTATAGAGGGAAGGCTGTCAGTCACTGATAGGACCATCTTCTTATAGAGGGAAGGCTGTCAATCGCTGATAAGACCGCCTTATAGAGGGAAGGCTGTCAGTCACTGATAAGACCTCCTCAAAGAGGGAAGGCTGTCAATCACTGATAGGACCTCCTCCTTATAGAGGCTGTCAATCACTGATAGGACATCCTCCTTTATAGAGGGAAGGCTGTCAGTCACTGATAGAACCACCTTTTTATAGAGGGAAGGCTGTCAATCACTGATAGGACCTCCTCATTATAGAGGGTAGGCTGCCAATCACTGATAGGACCTCCTCCTCATAGAGGATAGGCTGTCAGTCACTTATAGGATCGCCTTCTTATAGAGGGAAGGCTGTCAAACACTGATAGGACCTCCTCCTTATAGAGGGTAGGCTGTCAAACACTGATAGGACCTCCTCCTTATAGAGGGTAGGCTGTCAATCACTGATAGGACCTCCTCCTCATAGAGGATAGGCTGTCAGTCACTTATAGGATCGCCTTCTTATAGAGGGAAGGCTGTCAAACACTGATAGGACCTCCTCCTTATAGAGGGTAGGCTGTCAATCACTGATAGGACCTCCTCCTCATAGAGGGTAGGCTGTCAGTCACTGATAGGACCACCTTCTTATAGAGGGAAGGCTGTCAAACACTGATAGGACCTCCTCCTTATAGAGGGTAGGCTGTCAATCACTGATAGGACCTGCTCCTCATAGAGGGTAGGCTGTCAGTCACTGATAGGACCACCTTCTTATAGAGGGAAGGCTGTCAAACACTGTTAGGACCTCCTCCTTATAGAGGGTAGGCTGTCAATCATTGATAGGACCTCCTCTTTATAGAGGGCAGGCTGTCAGTCACTGATAGGATCACCTTCTTATAGAGGAAAGGCTGTCGATCACTTATAGGACCACCTTCTTATAGAGGTAGTGCTGTCAATCACTGATAGGACCTCCTCCTTATAGAGGGTATGCTGCTAATCACTGATAGGACCTCCTCCTTATAGAGGGTAGGCTGTCAGTCACTGATAGGACCACCTTCTTATAGAGGGCAGGCTGTCAATTACTGATTGGACCGCCTTCTTATAGAGAAAGGGCTGCCAATCACTGTTAGGACCTCTTTCTTATAGAAGGAGGGTTGTCAATCACTGATAGGACTGGCTGTCAATCAATGATAGGACCACCTCCTTATAGAAGAAGGGTTGTCAATCACTGATAGGACCACCTCCTTATAGAGTGCAGGCTGTGCAGACTTCAAAGCCCCGAATGAGCAGGAATTTAATTGTATAAAGGACATGTTTTAGTGAATCTTTTCCCTTAAAACCATATATCACTCTGCTCAGCTCCTCCTGTTTTATAACTGCCTGCAGCTAAGAAACCATATTCAATATGACAGGTTCCCTTTAAGAACAGGCTATATCTTCAAACAACCACTGGTGACACTTTGCCCGTCCATGCCAGTACAGTGATGACCAACAGCAGTGACGTTACTGCTAGAAGTGGTCATCAGAACTGTGAATGACCCCAACTCCACCAGGACTAAGAAGCCATGAGACCGTATTGCGGAGTTACAAGTGATCCCATTAGATGACGAACCTCTCGAGGAATTGAAGTTATGAAACCCCTGACAAGCAGAAGCAGGAAGCAGAGAAATGTCAAACTTGTCTGAGGGGTAATTACTCTCAGCACGTCCGTGAGCGGCTCCTTCATTAGTCAGATGGTGAGTAGGAATTACTCGTGTGAGATCTCGTCAAGAAAGTGACAAGAAAATCTTTTCCACCCTTCAAGTCATTACAAATCTTTCAGAGGAAGGAAAGCAACATGTACTGGATTATTAAAAGGTCTGAAGAACATCGAAGGAGGACTCATTACCAGCGGCAGGGACGGAAGCGGACTGTCCACATATCGGACATGACTGGTGCATTGGTATTGGTCACGACCTTCCAGGAATCCCGAGAGACGGATCATGTACAAGAGTGGAAAGCCAAGAGGAAAGTAAAGAAGGCTCCACCATAGCTAGTAGTTATCAACTACAGCACCTGTTAAATGCTGAGAATCCTACCTACCTCAAGAGTGGCAGGTAAGTGGCCATAGAAGAGAGGTCATTGGTCAGTGGCCATGAAATGGGACAACAGAAACCGACACGAAAATAGTTAATATGCCCCTCTTAAATGTCCAAAGATCCCTCAAAACATCCCTATAATCCCTGACATGTCCATAGATCATTCATAATCCCACTGTAATTCTGACATGTCCATACAGTAGATCCTTCATGATCCCACTGTAATCCCTAATGGATTTGCTAATTGTGATGTCCTTTAGACTTCTTATCATTTCCTATCAAATCTGTTCTCGTGTTTGAATCATCAGTTATCAGTGCCCCAACCAGCAGGTGTCACATCCAGTCCTTCATGGTTTCATGGATATCATGGCCTTGGAGGGGGACATCTTCTTGATTAGTTATTTCTGCCTGTACAAGGTTCTTCTCACTATAATTATGTTGGAAAAGCTGAAAAGACCTAAAAGGCGAAACTTGGAGCTTCTCATCGTAAGATTTCGGTCAACCTGCTACTTCTGAAGAGCTGGCTTATCGGAGAAGTGACCCCCTGTGATAGTCCCAATGGGCTCCTCTGTACGACCCAATCTACTGATGATGTCTATGGAGTCTACAGACCTTTGAGCAAACCAGCCTAAAGAGGGGTTCAACATCAAAATCTGACAACTGATAGGGGTCAGAATTGGGAAATTCTTGAAGATGTCTACCGTGCCTGTTATTCCAGTATTTTTAAGAAGTGGAGCAGCTATTCATAGACAAGATATGTCACATTTTATGTCCAGACCATCGGACGTGGGCAACAATTAAGTACCAGTGTATAAAGGAGAAACGTCTTGCATTACCATCAGTGTTGGTCGAGCACCAAAGTGCTCGTGTGCTCGAGTAGAACACTTCCCGATACTCGGGTGCTCTACAAAACACCCGAGCACAATGGAAGTCAATGGGAGAACCCGAGTATTAAACCAGGCACCCCCTGCTCTGAAGAGGGGAGAGTGTCGGGACTCTAGTTCGGTTTAGGAGTCCCTGCTCTGACTCCATATATAGCTATGTCCATATATGGAGTCAGTGCTTGGGGACACCCAGTGTATTTAAATCTAATTTAGTCTCTATTTCTGAAAAGTTTGACGGGATTCGAACTCACAACCTTCTACATTACAGCCCAGAATGTTAACGACTGCACTATAGATCAGCATTGCACGTTACAAAAAATAAATAAATTAATAAATATGAGACTTCTGCTGTATAGGAATACTTACTACTAGTAAGTATTCCTATACAGCAGAAGTCTCTTTTCTTTTTTTTTTAAAGTAACTGGCCATGCAGCTCTATAGTGTAGTGGTTAACATTCTGGTCTGTAATTGTACTGTAGAAGGTTGTGAGTTCGAATTCCGTCAGAAACTTTTCATAAATATATTATGGCTAAAACATCAGAAGTAATTTCCAACATATTATGCATTCATATATATATCAGAAGTATGATTTTATCTATATATATATATTGTGGGGACTCGCTCTGGTAGACAGGATTAGCGAACGCAGTATAGAGGCAACAACAAGTTTTTTGGATCAAACTGTTCAGTGTTTTATTCACACTTTAGGCAAGTGACAAGACAAGCAGTCATATTCAAACACAAAAGTCACCTTACGGTGTTAGTGGTAATTCACACCATGCGGTAATTCTGCCTCAAAGAGTCCTTGAGCAGAGCAGCACCAACCTGTTTTCACACCAAACAGGTAGCAAGCCTTCATCCAGACACAAGGTTCCCAGATCCCAACACAGAGACATGGCTTCTAAGCCCAGCTGCCTATTTAAGGACAGCCAGGTGTTGCCAAAACCCAGACTGGCATTTAAAATCCGGTCCGGTATTTGACATCACCTGGCTGTAAATCAGCCCAGCAGCACATGCTGGGAGAAAAATACCTGTTTTTCCCAGACCAAACCTCTCACGGTGTCACATACCCCCTTCCTTTGTACAACCATGAGGGGTGAACACACGCCAAACAGTGTACCGGGACAGGGCATCCATGTTTCCCTGTAACCGACCTGCCCCGTGTTCCACCAAAAATGTAAAGTTTTGTAGGGAGAGAAACCATCGGGTGACCCGGGCATTTCTGTCCTTGGCCTGGCTCATCCACTTGAGAGGGGAGTCAGTCACCAGACTCGAGTGCCCACTTGATGGCCAGGCACTCTCTCTCCACTATACTATACCGGGTCTCAGCTGGGGTGAGCTTACAGCTGAGGAAGACAACGGGATGAGGAAGACAATGGGATGCGCCTCCCCATTGACTTTCTGAGACAGTACAGCACCGAGGCCTACTTCGGAGGCATCAGTCTGTACTATAAACTCCCTTTTGAAGTCGGGCGTCACCAAAACCGGGGACCCACACAGCGCCGACTTCAAAGCGGAGAAAGCCTCTTCTGCCCGATCATCCCAGCGAACCATCATTGACTTGTTTCCCTTCAAGAATCCTGTCAAGGGTGCGGCTAGAGTAGCAAACTAGGGGACAAACCTCATGTAATAGCCCACCATTCCCAGAAATGACTTTACTTGCCTAGTGGTGACAGATCGGGGCCAATTCCGTATCGTCTATATTTTGTTCACTTGGGGTTTGATGACTCCACGCCCAATTACATACCCCAGGTACTTAGTCTCTTCTAACCCTATCGCACATTTTTTGGGGTTAGCGGTTAGGCCAGCTTTCCGAAGGGAGTCCACTACAGCCTGCACTTTGGGTAGGTGACTTTCCCAGTCGGTACTGTGGATGACAATATCGTCCAGGTAAGCCGAAGCATACCAACGATGTCGCCGAGCCTCGGTTTTAATCTGACTTTTGCCTGAGGCTCAGTGACAATGTCATGCTGGATTATGGAAGTGCGTCCAGGGAGGTCCGAAAACACATCCGTGTTCCGACTAACGAACTCCCTGGTCCCCTGAGTCTGTTTAGAGAAGAGGCTGTCAGCAATTTTCACTGTGGCAGCCGCCTCTCTTACATCAGACAGAGGGTCTGGTACCTCTTCTCCTAGAAAACCGGGCCGCGAGCTGTCTTCTGTACAGGTTTCCCTATCTTTTCACGGTTTGAGTAAATTCACATGGTACACCTGCTCCGGCTTTCGCCGCCCTGGTTGGTGTACCTTGTAGTTTATATCTTAAATTTTCTCGAGTACCTCGTAGGGCCACTGCCAACTAGCCAGGAACTTACTGTCCATGGTCGGCACCAGAACCAAAACCCGATCACCCAGGTTAAAGATCTGGACCCGAGCCTGCCAATTATAGACCCGACTCTGGGCTCGCTGAGCTGCCTCCATATGTTCCCTAACAAGAGGCAACACTGTCTATATCCGATCTTGCATCTGGATGACGTACTCAATGACACTTTTATGTGGAGTGAGTTGTTCTTCCCACGCCTCTTTGGCCACGTCCAAGAAACCGCGAGGGTGTCTGCCATATAGCAGTTCGAAGGCCGATAACCCAGTAGAGGCCTGGGGTACCTCTCGCACTGCAAACATGAGATCGGGCAGAAGGAGGCCCCAGTCCTTCCCATCTTTAGACACTACCCTTTTCAACATATTTTTTTATGTTTGGTTAAACCGTTCTACCAGACCGTCCGTTTGCGGATGGTAAACGGACGTCCGTAGTTGTTTTATTTGCAGCAACTTAAAGAGTTCCCTCATCACCTTGGATATAAAAGGGGTCCCTTTGTCAGTCAGAACCTCTTTAGGTAGTCCTACTCGGGAAAACATCTCCATTAACTCCTTAGCTCTGAGTTTGGCCGAGGTATGTCGCAGTGGCACCGCCTCCGGGTACCGAGTGGCATAGTCTAGAATGACTAAGATGTGGTGATGCCCTCTGGCGGACTTCGGTACTGGGCCTATGAGGTCCATAGCTATTCGGTCAAACTGTACTTTGATAATCGGGAGAGGTACTAGGGGACTAGGGAAATGTAGCGGGGGGCTGGTTATCTGGCAGGTCGGGCAAGACTTACAAAACTCTTCCACCTCTCTGAATATACTGGGCCAGTAAAACTGCTGTAGAATACGATCCTGAGTTTTCTGCAGCCCCAGGTGACCCCGAGAACATGTTGGTGGGCTAGATCTAACACAAGTTTGCGATAAACCTTGGGGACCACCAACTGTTCAGTAGGTTCACCCCGTAGTTGGTTTACCCTATACAACATATCCTGATGAACCACAAAACAGGGAAACACTGACTGTGCCCCAGGTTGTTGTGGTTCACCATCTACTAATAACACATTTTCCCAGGCGCGGGATAGGGTTGGGTCCCGACATTGGGCGGTACCAAAATTATCCCCGGAGACATTGCGGTCTGCCAATTTAGGACCCGGCGGCAAGTCTTCCATGTCTCCCACCATCACACTTAGCGGGGCATTTAAAATCCGGTCCGGTGTTTGACCTCATCTGACTTTAAATCAGCCCAGCAGCACATGCTGGGAGGAAAATACCTGTTTTCCCAGACCAAACCTCTCACTGTGTCACAATATATATATACAGTCCTGATCAAAAGTTTAAGACCACTTGAAAAATGGCAAAAAATCCTATTTAGCATGGCTGGATCTTAACAAGGTTCCAAGTAGAGCTTCAACATGCAACAAGAAGAAATGGGAGTGAGAAAAAACAATTTTTGAGCATTCAATTTAATGAAAACAACGAATAAACTGGAACAGGCTGTTTTTCAGCTGATCAAAAGTTTAGGACCACACCTCCAAAAAAAACCTAAACCCCCCAAAACAGAAATCCAACTTCCAAACATGAACTCAGTAATGAGTAGCTCCACCGTTATTGTTTATCACTTCAAAAATTTGTTTCGGCATTCTTGATGCAAGCGTTTCCATGAGGTGAGTGGGAACATTTCTCCAAGTGGTGAAGACGGCCGCACGAAGGCCATCTACTGTCTGGAACTGTTGTCCATTTTTGTAAACTTCCCTTGCCATCCATCCCCAAAGGTTCTCAATTGGATTAAGATCAGGGGAACACGCAGGATGGGCCAAAAGAGTGATGTTATTCTCCTGGAAGAAGTCTCTTGTCCTGCGGGCATTGTGTACTGTAGCGTTGTCCTGTTGAAAAACCTAGTGGTTACCACACAGACGAGGGCCCTCAGTCATGAGGAATGCTCTCTGCAACATCTGGACATAGCCAGCGGCCGTTTGACGCCCCTGCACTTCCTGAAGCTCCATTGTTCCACTGAAGGAAGAAGCCCCCCAGACCATTATGGCGCCCCCTCCACTGTGGCGCGTAGAAAACATCTCAGGTGGGATCTGCTTGTCATGCCAGTAACGTTGGAAACCATCAGGACCATCAAAGTTATATTTTTTCTCATCAGAGAATAAAACTTTCTTCCACCTTTGAATGTCCCATGTTTGGTGCTCTCTTGCAAAGTCCAAATGAGCAGTCCTGTGGCGTTCAAGGAGACGAGGTCTTTGAAGACGTTTTTTGTTTTTGAAGCCCTTCAGTCTCAGATGCCGTCTGATGGTTATGGGGCTGCAGTCAGCACCAGTAAGGGCCTTGATTTGGGTCGAGGATCGTCCAGTGTCTTGACGGACAGCCAATTGGATCCTCCGGCTCAGTGCTGATGACATTTTTGTTGGGTCTTCCACTTGACTTTTTTGTTCCATAACCCTCAGGATCATTTAAGACTGTCTTCCTGCGTCCCACCTCAGCAGCAATGGCGGCTGTGAGAGACCCTGCTTATGCAGTTCAACAACCCGACCACGTTCAAAAAGGGAGCGTTCTTTTGCCTTTGCCATCACAACGTGTGACTACCTGACAGAAAATGACAATGAATCCACATCTTTGCACAGATTTGGCCTTTTAAAGGCATGTGGTCCTAAAATTTGGATCAGCTGAAAAACTGCCTGTTTCAGTTTAATCGTTATTTTCAATTAATTGAATGCTCAAAAAATGTTCTGTCTCACTCCCATTTCTTCTTGTTGCATGTTGAAGCTCTACTTGGAACCTTGTTAAGATCACGCCATGCTACATAGGATTTTTTGCCTTTTTTTAAGTGGTCTTAAACTTTTCATCAGGACTGTATATATATATATATATATATATTATTTTTTTTGTAATTACACATTTTACAATTACAAAAAAATATATAAAATTTAATTTAATCTCTATTTCTGAAAAGTTTCTGATGGGATTCAAACTCACAACCTTCTACATTACAGCCCATAATGTTAACCACTACACTATAGAGCATGCTTGCCCAACACTAGTTACCATGTTGTAATGAACTCCACATTAGGGAAAACAAGAGGAAATGGTCAGAACCTGTTCTTTGCTTGATCCATGAAAGCAGTGGAGGATTGACTGTTTAGGGCAAATGACTGGTGGTAAGTAGGGAGGGGGGGGGGTGACCTTTCAGCTCTGTGTCTCACTGTATAAACCCCAGAGTCAAACACACCATCATGATAGCATTCATAATGATGGCATGCAGGATTGTCATCCATCGAGTGGTGGCACTGGGTGGTTGTCTCCATCTCCGCGGTCAATAAGGAGAATAAATGGTGGATGAGGTTTGTACAAGTGGCGTGGATCCATGATGGAGTTCATATATCTCTGATCAGGGCAGGTCCCTCATACCATGACTGACAAGGTCCTCGATGGGTCGTTCCACTTGTAAAAATATCAATTATGCTTTCACAGGTCTGCGTTCCCTGCTTCCCCGTCACCGGGACATTCCGGAATAGCAATGAAGGGGTTATTACTGTGTCATTCCTTCATTAATTTGGAGGATAAATATTATTAGTGTGGATTTCCCACCGTCCTTCCAGCGCTTCAGCTACACCTGAAAAAATATTGGACGAGCCCTTCAATAATGAAAACAACAACTGTCCCTGCCCTGACCCAAGGTCTGGAGCTTCGAAGAACCAAGGAAAAGTGTCTGATTCCAGGCTCCACCGCCAAACGCCGCTGTGATCCGAGGATCTGGACGAATTACAATCAAAGGGGCCGATATTAAAGCAGCTAAATATAGCCAACAATGGTGATACATGTAGGAAACGTACCTAATCAGGCCAAAACGAGGGATTAGAGAAGGAGAGGGGTCACGCACGTGTCATGGAGACAGACCTGCTGCCCAGCCGATGGTCGCTGTCTGACGACATTTCTCATTTATTCCTTTTTTACATTATTAGATTTTAGGAAAAGATTATGGGGGTCATTTACTTATCTGAAATAATCCTAAATTAGGCGTATTTCAGGCGCAGACTAACCGCTGCGCCGCTAACTGCGACTTTTCCCCACTCACGCCTGTTTGCAGTGTAGAAAAAGGCCTAAATATAAGACCGCTCTGAAGCTTTTACATTTAGAACTGGTGCTGGATGCGCTGACGTTATGGAGAGGCCGAGCCTGTTCATAACTTCGGCGGATCTTCCGTCAGCTATGGGCCTTTATTCAGAACAGCATCTTAAACGTCGTTCTTAATAAATGTGCCCCTATATTTTTTCACCCAAGAAATGTTTGACCCCAGAGTTTTTGACGTTTAAGCATTAAACTTCTATCATTTTTTAGAAAAGGAAGCAAAAAAGAAGTGGCGCAATGCCATGCCCCGTTGCTGAGGACATTCCTCCAGCTTACAGCATTTGAGTCATATATTGTGCATATGACTCCCAAACCAGACCTCCTAAATTGATGCAGACTAAAAATACAAATACAGACCCCAGACCAGAAAACCTAAAGAATACAGGCTATGAATACAAATACAGACCCCAGACCAGACCTCCTAAATAGACTCAGACCAAAAATACAAATACAGACCCCAGACCAGAAAACCTAAAGATTACAGGCTATGAATACAAATACAGACCCCAGACCAGGCCTCCTAAATAGACTCAGACCAAAAATACAAATACAGACCAGAGACCAGAAAACCTAAAGATTACAGGCTATGAATAGAAATACAGACCCCAGACCAGACCTCCTAAATAGACTCAGACCAAAAATACAAATACAGACTCCAGACCAGAAAACCTAAAGATTACAGGCTATGAATACAAATACAGACCCCAGACCAGACCTCCTAAATAGACTCAGACCAAAAATACAAATACAGACCCCAGACCAGAAAACCTAAAGATTACAGGCTATGAATACAAATACAGACCCCAGACCAGACCTCCTAAACAGGCACAGACCAAAAATACAAATACAGACTCCAGACCAGAAAACCTAAAGAATACAGGCTATGAATAGAAATACAGACCCCAGACCAGGCCTCCTAAATAGACTCAGACCAAAAATACAAATACAGACCAGAGACCAGAAAACCTAAAGATTACAGGCTATGAATAGAAATACAGACCCCAGACCAGACCTCCTAAACAGGCACAGACCAAAAATACAAATACAGACTCCAGACCAGAAAACCTAAAGAATACAGGCCATGAATACAAATACAGACCCCAGACCAGACCTCCTAAATAGACTCAGACCAAAAATACAAATACAGACCCCAGACCAGAAAACCTAAAGATTACAGGCTATGAATCCAAATACAGACCCCAGACCAGGCCTCCTAAATAGACTTAGACCAAAAATACAAATACAGACCAGAGACCAGAAAACCTAAAGATTACAGGCTATGAATAGAAATACAGACCCCAGACCAGACCTCCTAAATAGACTCAGACCAAAAATACAAATACAGACCCCAGACCAGAAAACCTAAAGATTACAGGCCATGAATAGAAATACAGACCCCAGACCAGACCTCCTAAATAGACTCAGACCAAAAATACAAATACAGACCCCAGACCAGAAAACCTAAAGAATACAGGCTATGAATAGAAATACAGACCCCAGACCAGACCTTCTAAACAGGCACAGACCAAAAATACAAATACAGACCCCAGACCAGAAAACATAAAGAATACAGGCCATGAATAGAAATACAGACACCAGACCTCCTAAACAGACACAGACCAAAAATTCAGACCCCAGACCTCCTAAACAGATACAGGCCAAAAATACAAATACAGACCCCAAACCATTCCTCCTAAACAAATACTGGCCAAAAATACAAAATCAGACCCCAGACCAAACCTTCTAAAAAGATACAGACCCCAAACCAGACCTCCTGAACAGATACAGACCAAAATACAAATACAGACGCCTGACCTCCTAAACAGATACAGGCCAAAAATACAAATACAGACCCCAAACCATTCCTCCTAAACAAATACTGGCCAAAAAAACAAAATCAGACCCCAGACCAAACCTTCTAAAAAGATACGACCCCTGACCAGAGTTTTTGACGTTTAAGCATTAAACTTCTATCATTTTTTAGAAAAGGAAGCAAAAAAGAAGTGGCGCAATGCCATGCCCCGTTGCTGAGGACATTCCTCCAGCTTCCAGCATCCAGCATCTGAACAGATACAAACAAAATTGCAAATACAGCCCCCAAACCAGACCTCCTGAACAGATACAGACCAAAATACAAATACAGACGCGGGACCTCCAAAATGAATACAGACCAAAAATACACATACAGAACCCTGACCAGACCTCCAGATACAGACCAAAAATACAAATACAGACCCCAGACCAGAAAACCTAAAGAATACAGGCTATGAATAGAAATACAGACCCCAGACCAGACCTTCTAAACAGGCACAGACCAAAAATACAAATACAGACCCCAGACCAGAAAACATAAAGAATACAGGCCATGAATAGAAATACAGACACCAGACCTCCTAAACAGACACAGACCAAAAATTCAGACCCCAGACCTCCTAAACAGATACAGGCCAAAAATACAAATACAGACCCCAAACCATTCCTCCTAAACAAATACTGGCCAAAAAAACAAAATCAGACCCCAGACCAAACCTTCTAAAAAGATACGACCCCTGACCAGAGTTTTTGACGTTTAAGCATTAAACTTCTATCATTTTTTAGAAAAGGAAGCAAAAAAGAAGTGGCGCAATGCCATGCCCCGTTGCTGAGGACATTCCTCCAGCTTCCAGCATCCAGCATCTGAACAGATACAAACAAAATTGCAAATACAGCCCCCAAACCAGACCTCCTGAACAGATACAGACCAAAATACAAATACAGACGCGGGACCTCCAAAATGAATACAGACCAAAAATACACATACAGAACCCTGACCAGACCTCCAGATACAGATCAAAAATACAAATACAGACCCCAGACCAGACCTCCTAAAGAAATATAGACCAGGAATAGAAATACAGACCCCTAAACAGATGGAGAACAAAAATACAAATACAGACCCCAGACCCCCTGAACAGATACAGACCTTAAATACAGATCCCAGACCAGACCTCCTAAATAAATACCGACCAAAAATACACATACAGACCCCAGACCACATCTCCTGAACAGATACGAACCACAAATACAGACCCCAGACAAGACCTTCTAAATAGACACAGACCAAAAATACAAATACAGACCCCAGACCAGACCTCCTAAAAAAAATACAGGCCAGGAATAGAAATACAGACCCCCAGACCAACCTCCCAAACAGATACAGACCAAAAATACAAATACAGACCTCCTAAACAGACACAGACCACGAATACAGGCCTTAGACCATACATTCTAAAGTAACACAGACCTCAGAAAAGAAACTTTAATGAAATACAGACCTCAGAACAGATCTTCTAAAGTAATACAGGCCTCAGACCAGACCCTCTCAAGTAATACAGACCACAACCTCTAAAGTAACACAGATCTGAGACCAGACCCTCTAAAGTAATACAGACCTGAGACCAGACCATCTAAAGTAATACAGATACTAGACCATCTAATGTAATACATGCTTCAGACCACAACCTCTAAAGTAATACAGACATTAGACCTGAACCTCTAAAGTAATACAGGTCTCTGACCAGATCCTATACAGTAATACAGACCTCAGACCAGACCATCTAAAGTAATACATGCTTCAGACCACAACCTCTAAAATATTACAGACCTCAGACCAGGACCTTTAAAGCAACACAGACCTCAGACCAGACCCTCCAAAGTAATACAGACCTCAGACTAGACCCTCTAAAATATTAGACCTCAGAACAGACATTCTAAAGTAACATAGACCTTAGACCAGGCCCACTAAAGTAATACAGGCCTTAGACCAAACCCTATAAAGTATAACATGCCTCAGAGTAGACCCTCTAAAATATTACAGACTTCAGACCTGACACTGTAAAGTAACAGACCTCAGAGCAGGCCCTCTACAGTAATACAGACCTAAAAGTAGACCCTCTAAGGTATCACAATCCTCAGACCAGAAACTCTACAGTAATACAGACCTCAGACTAGACCCTCTAAGGTATCACAGACCTCAGAGCAGGCCCTCTAAAGTAATACAGACCTCAGACTAGACTCTCTGTGGTATCACAGACCTCAGAGCAGGCCCTCTACAGTAATACAGACCTCAGAGTAGACCCTCTAAAATATCAGACCCCAGAACAGACACTGTAAAGTAACATAGACCTCAGACAAGGGCCTCTAAAGTTACACAGACCTCAGACCAGGCTTTATAGATATTCACCTCTCCCAGTTCCTGCTGGTCTCTTCACTCCCTGCTCTGGCAGAGACAGCTAAAGGAAAAGCATTCTTACCTGCTCCCCGCCTCAGATCCCCCACTGTCTGCAACCTCTTTGACTCTGCTGTATCCAGTCGCTGCTGGCCATATCGGTCACCTGTGGAACTTGACTGATTGACATGACGCAGGGAAGCATTTCGCTGCTGCCACCAGCCATTGGCTGCAGTGGCGTCAAAGTGAATGTTGACAGCGGGGACCTAAGTGAGGCAGCTGAGGCCAGGGAATGAGGGAACTGGAACCCAGCACCGGGGAGTAGGTAAGTATGCTTCCCTTTGCAGGTCTGCCCAGGAGGGGCGTTTCCCCAAAAAAAGGTGGCCAACCCCTTTAAGGTGGGTTTTGGAGCCTAAATTATCCCAGAAAACCCTTTAAACAGTTTATATTATTTCTGTGACTTGGAACTTATTTTTCTTTCTATTTTTCCATATTTTTGACCCTCCTGCCGTCGCCTGTCGACCCGCTGAACAGGTCAGCGTCAGTGACAAGAACCACACCGGGCCATTCCCTTTCACTTCCTGCCTGCACAGACATCACGGGAGGGCGAAAGATTCAATTTTAGATTTTAATTTTTTTCTGTGAGAATTAAACAAAATAAAAACCTGAACCTGAGATTAGAGCTGTCACTGAAATCAGGTTATGGAAAAGACAAGGCGTAACAAAGAGCCCGGGTCTGATGACATCATCAGCAGCACTAAGACAATGATGGAGACGGCAGGAGGAAGCTTCACCCATCCTTGGCACACCCGAAAACTGTGATACTGCAGCCCTTCTCACACATTGCTCAAATAATGATAATATAATCTCAGGAGCAAAAATAACCACAGAGGGCAACCCAGGCCTGACGGCCACCAGCGCCCTCCGGGGGCCAGAGCATCAGAAAGTCAAGGCAGGGGGGCAAGGTTATTTTTCTTGTTACCTTACAATATATATATTTACTGTAAATACATTTTTTTTTAAATATACTAATGATATACTATATTAACCTCATTACTATTATTATTATTCATTTTATAGGTTCTTTTATAATTGTGTATGTTGCTATTATTCATTTACATTATTACTTTGTATTACTTTTTGTATAACGTTGGATTTAATTAATATAATGCTTTTCTATTATTATATATTTTATCATTTTGGATATTTTAAAATATTTTTTATTTATTGCTTAAATTCTCATACATTTTATAAATATAGATTTGAATTTGATTTTTAGCCTCCCAGATACTTTTACATAATATACATTTTATATCTGCATTTGCTTTTTTGTGTCTTTACACCTGTCTGCAATCTCTTTATTCTTTTATACGTTTTATACCTTTACATTGTTTTTTTATACTTTTTATATATTTTATATCTGTTTGCTTTTTTATATCTTTACACTTGTTTTTGAACTCTTTATTCTTTTATACATTTTATATCAGTATATATATTTTGTTCTTTTATATGCCCTGTATTTACATTGGCTTTGAATCTCTTTATTCTTTTATACGTTTGGTAAATCTCAGCTTTTTCTATGTTTTCTACCTTTTTTGCTATCTCTTACTCACTTCTATCGTCTCCTTATAGATTTGTCTTTTTTCATTATTTTCCATTTCCTCGCCCGTTTATCTTGATAATCTCAGCACTACATGGCAGCGCTCGTAGAGTATGACTGATACTCTCCAGAAGCGGCCGCAGATGTCACCGCACATTACTAAGGGTCTCTCTGGAGATTACTGGAGTCTGATGGTTTTTCTGGGAACCTCAAAAATCAAGTGAACGAAACAGACGTCAGCGCAATAAGCAAATTACAGCGAGTCAGACGATAAATTCACGAAAACAGCAGGAAATGTAAAGTCAACTACAACCGAGTCACAGCGCCTGATATAAAGTGAAGCCGGGAGAAAGGATTTGCCCCCTTCCCAACTTTTAACCAGAAACATGTAATATTAGGTAAAAGGAACTGAAAAGCGATCACCCCCTGTACCAAAGGCAGAAGGGAGCGGAGGAGCGTCAGGGGATCACGAGGGCCACTCTCTGAGCCTCACATAAAAGAAAAGGCTTTCCTGCAGCCACCTGGCACTGGTATTCATGATCTCGCTGTGATATCCAAGTAATTGGGAAGAACCACCCTGGAGAACGTCAGAGGTGGAGACCCCCTGGGTACTGCAGGTTATGGGGGCCCCTGGGGCATGCTCCTCCTGTGATCTCATCCAAACCTGACAGTGATACATGGTAGTAATATGGCTCCATACTAGTGGTGCAGAGAGGTCATATGGCGGGAATGTAATGGAGGGTCCCATACCTTCGACTCCCCCCATATCCTTGTATTGCGGTAATGTTATGGAGGGTCCCATACCTTCAACTCCCCCCATATCCTTGTATTGCGGTAATGTTATGGAGGGTCCCATACCTTAGACTCCCCCCATATCCTTGTATTGTGGTAATGTTATGGAGGGTCCCATACCTTCGACTCCCCCCATATCTTTGTATTGTGGTAATGTTATGGAGGGTCCCATACCTTAGAGTCCCCCCATATCCTTGTATTGTGGTAATGTTATGGAGGGTCCCATACCTTAGAGTCCCCCCATATCCTTGTATTGTGGTAATGTTATGGAGGGTCCCATACCTTCAACTCCCCCCTTATCCTTGTATTGTGGTAATGTTATGGAGGGTCCCATACCTTCGACTCCCCCCAAATCCTTGTATTGTGGTAATGTTATGGAGGGTCCCATACCTTCGACTCCCCCCATATCCTTGTATTGTGGTAATGTTATGGAGGGTCCCATACCTTAGAGTCCCCCCATATCTTTGTATTGTGGTAATGTTATGGAGGGTCCCATACCTTAGAGTCCCCCCAAATCCTTGTATTGTGGTAATGTTATGGAGGATCCCATACCTTAGAGTCCCCCCATATCTTTGTATTGTGGTAATGTTATGGAGGGTCCCATACCTTCGACTCCCCCCATATCCTTGTATTGTGGTAATGTTATGGAGGGTCCCATACCTTAGAGTCCCCCCAAATCCTTGTATTGTGGTAATGTTATGGAGGGTCCCATACCTTCGACTCCCCCCATATCCTTGTATTGTGGTAATTTTATGGAGGGTCCCATACCTTAGAGTCCCCCCATATCCTTGTATTGTGGTAATGTTATGGAGGGTCCCATACCTTCGACTCCCCCCATATCCTTGTATTGTGGTAATGTTATGGAGGGTCCCATACCTTAGAGTCCCCCCATATCCTTGTATTGTGGTAATGTTATGGAGGGTCCCATACCTTCGACTCCCCCCATATCCTTGTATTGTGGTAATGTTATGGAGGGTCCCATACCTTCGACTCCCCCATATCTTTGTATTGTGGTAATGTTATGGAGGGTCCCATACCTTCGACTCCCCCCATATCCTTGTATTGTGGTAATGTTATGGAGGGTCCCATACCTTCAACTCCCCCCATATCCTTGTATTGCGGTAATGTTATGGAGGGTCCCATGCCTTCGAGATTCCCCCCATATCCTTGTATTGTGGTAATGTTATGGAGGGTCCCATACCTTAGAGTCCCCCCATATCCTTGTATTGTGGTAATGTTATGGAGGGTCCCATACCTTCGACTCCCCCCAAATCCTTGTATTGTGGTAATGTTATGGAGGGTCCCATACCTTCAACTCCCCCCATATATTTGTATTGTGGTAATGTTATGGAGGGTCCCATACCTTAGAGTCCCCCCATATCCTTGTATTGTGGTAATGTTATGGAGGGTCCCATACCTTCAACTCCCCCCTTATCCTTGTATTGTGGTAATGTTATGGAGGGTCCCATACCTTCGACTCCCCCATATCTTTGTATTGTGGTAATGTTATGGAGGGTCCCATACCTTCGACTCCCCCCATATCCTTGTATTGTGGTAATTTTATGGAGGGTCCCATACCTTCGACTCCCCCATATCTTTGTATTGTGGTAATGTTATGGAGGGTCCCATACCTTCGACTCCCCCATATCTTTGTATTGTGGTAATGTTATGGAGGGTCCCATACCTTCGACTCCCCCATATCTTTGTATTGTGGTAATGTTATGGAGGGTCCCATACCTTCGACTCCCCCCATATCCTTGTATTGTGGTAATGTTATGGAGGGTCCCATACCTTAGAGTCCCCCCATATCCTTGTATTGCGGTAATGTTATGGAGGGTCCCATACCTTCGACTCCCCCATATCTTTGTATTGTGGTAATGTTATGGAGGGTCCCATACCTTCGACTCCCCCCATATCCTTGTATTGTGGTAATGTTATGGAGGGTCCCATACCTTCAACTCCCCCCATATCCTTGTATTGCGGTAATGTTATGGAGGGTCCCATACCTTCAACTCCCCCCATATCCTTGTATTGCGGTAATGTTATGGAGGGTCCCATACCTTCAACTCCCCCCATATCCTTGTATTGCGGTAATGTTATGGAGGGTCCCATACCTTCGACTCCCCCATATCCTTGTATTGTGGTAATGTTATGGAGGGTCCCATACCTTCGACTCCCCCATATCCTTGTATTGTGGTAATGTTATGGAGGGTCCCATACCTTAGAGTCCCCCCATATCCTTGTATTGTGGTAATGTTATGGAGGGTCCCATACCTTAGAGTCCCCCCATATCCTTGTATTGTGGTAATGTTATGGAGGGTCCCATACCTTCGACTCCCCCCAAATCCTTGTATTGTGGTAATGTTATGGAGGGTCCCATACCTTCGACTCCCCCCAAATCCTTGTATTGTGGTAATGTTATGGAGGGTCCCATACCTTAGAGTCCCCCCATATCCTTGTATTGTGGTAATGTTATGGAGGGTCCCATACCTTCGACTCCCCCCATATCCTTGTATTGTGGTAATGTTATGGAGGGTCCCATACCTTAGAGTCCCCCCATATCCTTGTATTGTGGTAATGTTATGGAGGGTCCCATACCTTCGACTCCCCCATATCTTTGTATTGTGGTAATGTTATGGAGGGTCCCATACCTTCGACTCCCCCCATATCCTTGTATTGTGGTAATGTTATGGAGGGTCCCATACCTTAGAGTCCCCCCATATCTTTGTATTGTGGTAATGTTATGGAGGGTCCCATACCTTAGAGTCCCCCCATATCCTTGTATTGTGGTAATGTTATGGAGGGTCCCATACCTTCGACTCCCCCCTTATCCTTGTATTGTGTTAATGTTATGGAGGGTCCCATACCTTCGAGTCCCCCCATATCTTTGTATTGTGGTAATGTTATGGAGGGTCCCATACCTTAGAGTCCCCCCATATCTTTGTATTGTGGTAATGTTATGGAGGGTCACATACCTTAGAGTCCCCCCATATCTTTGTATTGTGGTAATGTTATGGAGGGTCCCATACCTTAGAGTCCCCCCATATCTTTGTATTGTGGTAATGTTATGGAGGGTCCCATACCTTCGACTCCCCCATATCTTTGTATTGTGGTAATGTTATGGAGGGTCCCATACCTTCAACTCCCCCCATATCCTTGTATTGCGGTAATGTTATGGAGGGTCCCATACCTTCAACTCCCCCCATATCCTTGTATTGCGGTAATGTTATGGAGGGTCCCATACCTTAGACTCCCCCCATATCCTTGTATTGCGGTAATGTTATGGAGGGTCCCATACCTTCGACTCCCCCCATATCTTTGTATTGTGGTAATGTTATGGAGGGTCCCATACCTTAGAGTCCCCCCATATCCTTGTATTGTGGTAATGTTATGGAGGGTCCCATACCCTATATATTTGTATTGTGGGTATTTTGGATGCAGTCTTTGTGCTGCTGCCCCGGTCTCATCGTCCATGTTAGTTCTTCCCATAGAAGTCAGTGGAGATGTGTACAAACAACGTTCATGTCTTGACTGTGCGAGCGCCGAGTCCTTCTCTAGAAACAAAGGGTTAGAATAGGAGACCACAAAGGCGGGGACGGGCTGGTGTCACGTGGTCTTTTTTTGGTGTTTTTTTTTTTTTTTTGTAGATGTTTTGCATTTGTTGCTGCATTTTTAGGCACCAGATGTTACAGCAGAAACAGGTGTTTTCTTTTTCGTTTTTCCGGGTTTTTTCTTTTACATTGCAGCGCGCTCTGGAGCTGGCGTTTTTCCTGCGTAGTCTTGTCTTTTTGTCCAACAGACATCCATTGCTTGTAAAAACACAAGTGCCAGTGTCGGTCGCATTTTTAATGGCGTTGTTTTTTTTAACCACTGTATTTTTTCACAAATCTCCACATAGTATCGTCATGGGGGGCGGGGGGGGGGGGGCTAATACTTTCCTATATAAAGACACAAGGTATCCAGAAAACCCCCATTAAAATTGCCGTGGTCAGACACGTGGCCAGAAATGCACAGAACGCCAAGATGCATTTTTTTTTAAAAACTAGAACAAAAAAAGGCAAAAACTAGAGATGAGAGGAAATTGAGTTGGAACATTTGGAAACTGAGCCTGAATTTTAGAAAAAGTTCTGATTTTAATGAACCCAAATTTGCTCGTCTCTAGCAAAAACGTATGTGTGGCCCTAGACGCCTTATCACAACACTGAGTGGCGTGGATGGTCCGGGCGCCTGGGACAAACCGTAGGACCGCAGATCTTGGACATCGCACAGAACAGGCTCATGACATCTTCATGGACGCTTTGGCTGTCACATGTTTCAAAAAGTTCCAAAAATGATGCCCGCTTCACGATGCCTAGAAATCGGATGAAAATGAAAACTCCCAGAATGTTAGAGAATAGGTAAAAGCCTCCTGGGATCGCAGCGATTGCGGCGGCTGATTATCCGGAGGCTGACAATCCTCCGCAAACAGACAGTCTGCCCTCGGAGGACAAGAGGCGACCTGTTCCCTGCGCAGCGTTTGCCCAGCGGATTAGCTCCTACAAGACGTCTCTTGCTCTCGGAGCCTCGGAATCACATTCCCATTCACCTTCACACAATCCAATCTCTTCTCCTTCGCAGGATTTGTGCAGCTCGACAAACTCATTAAGAAAGTGAAGATATTGACCTGGGTGGGAATCGGCACCCAGCGACATTCCTGCCCGGCCGCGGTCTGTTCCCATGGACGCGCATCCCCTCGGCAGGACGGGCGCGAGATGGGGGACATTGCCTTCAAATACAGAAAAAAATCATGGGATTCATTCCTAAAACAATTTACTAAAATATAAATTTCTACTTAAAAATAAAGGAACCCTGGGTGATATGTAGCAGAGCTGAGATTGTCTTTGGCACAGTTCATGATGATATCACAGGGTGTTGTCTGCGGTTTTTGATTTAATTCAAGCCCTTGGTAGTAAATCACAGGCTCAGCTCTACTACATCTGTTTGATTCCATCATGGGTTCAGATCAACCACAGCTGGACGTGTGTAAGGGTCGGACCCCCCTCGTCTCCCTGTGAAATACAGCCAGGAGTCACACTGTAATCTGTATGTCTAGGAATGGGGGATGGGAAAAGTGGACAATCCCTTTAAGTGAACCACACTGTGAAATGAAGGACTCTGGATGCTTCTTCGTTCTTGCACCTGAGCCTGGGGGAACACTTGACTTCCACAAAATTGTCTTCTACAACAGTATTTCTCAATCTTTTCACACCAGGTACCCCCTACTGACAAGACGTTCCACCCGAGTACCCCCCTAAGATAAGGCAGCTCCTTCAGATTTGTTATAAAGAAGAACCCAGCACTAGTCATCCAGCGCTACCAAACATACAGGAGAATACAGCACCACACGCCTATTACCTCCAGTGATGTCTCTTCTGATGCAGACATCTCCATTCGGCCCAGACCACCATGATGACTTCCTTCAGCCACTTTCCGTCTCTTGTCTCTTGGCACACAGACATCTTAGGTTCCTCACTTTTCCCCCCCTCCTGGTGTCCCAACAACGTCATCCTGCTGCTACCCCAATAATATCTCCGCTGTGCTCACCAAAGCCACAAATACTATACTGCCTCCAGTAGTAATACTGCATCCTACAGTCCACCCCGTAGTAATAATGTCACCTACATTGTATTATTACTACATTGTATCCAGTAGTAATAATGCCACCTACATTGTATCCAGTAGTAATAATGCCCCCTACTGTGCACCGTATAGTAATAATGCCCCTAAAGTGCACCAAGTAGTAATAATGCAAACTACAGTGCACCTAGTAGTAATAATACCTCCTACAGTGCATCCATTAGTAATAACGTCCCCTACAATGCACGTGGTAGTAATAATTCCTCTACAGTGCATCTAGAAGTAATAATGCCCTCCTATAGTGCACCTAGTAGTTATATTGCACCCTCCTGTGCACTCAGTACAAAAGATTCCCCATACAGTACACCCAGTAGTAATAGTGCCCCCTACAGTGAATCCATTAGTAATATTACCCCCTACAGAGTACCCAGTACTAAAAATGTCACCTACAGTGCACCCACAAGTAATAATGTCACCTTCAGTGCACCCAGTAGTAATAATGTTCCCTACTTTGCACCCAGTAGTAATAATGTCCCCTACAGTTCACCCAGTAGTAATAATGTTTCCTTCAGTGCACCCAGTAGTAATAATGTCCCCTTCAGTGCACCCAGTAGTAATAATGTCCCCTTCAGTGCACCCAGTAGTAATAATGCCCCCTACAGTTCACCCACAAGTAATAATGTCCCCTTCAGTGCACCCAGTAGTAATAATGTCCCCTTCAGTGCACCCAGTAGTAATAATGTCCCCTTCAGTGCACCCAGTAGTAATAATGTCCCCTTCAGTGCACCCAGTAGTAATAATGTCCCCTTCAGCGCACCCAGTAGTAATAATGTCCCCTTCAGTGCACCCAGTAGTAATAATGTCCCCTTCAGTGCACCCAGTAGTAATAATGTCCCCTTCAGTGCACCCAGTAGTAATAATGTCCCCTTCAGCGCACCCAGTAGTAATAATGTCCCCTTCAGTGCACCCAGTAGTAATAATGTCCCCTTCAGTGCACCCAGTAGTAATAATGTCCCCTTCAGTGCACCCAGTAGTAATAATGTCCCCTTCAGTGCACCCAGTAGTAATAATGTCCCCTTCAGTGCACCCAGTAGTAATAATGTCCCCTTCAGTGCACCCAGTAGTAATAATGCCCACTGCAGCACCAAGTTAATACTCTATAATGGCCCAATACTTTGTCATGGAAACTAACAAAATCAAGCCCCCCCACTCCATGCCGCTGTCTGTCTCTTCTGGCCTGCATCCTGAACCGTCTGCATCCCAGCTCAGGCAGACATGATGATGTCATCACGCCACATTCACACCCTCTCATTGGCTTCAGCCCTAGGAGCCTATGGCCTATGAGGGTGAACCATGGGGAAGACATTGGCACCTGTACCCTGCCATGGACGGCAGTAAAGTTGGATGTGGCGTGGCGCCTCATCAGTGCCCTACAACCAGTAATGAAATCTTGGCAGATGCTAGGACAATCGGACATACCCCTCACCTGCGGCACGCACCCTGTATGTGGTCAGTTTCTGCAGAACCTCTACAAATACATGGTTCTGGATTGCATTGGACTCCATAATGGTGGACCTTATAGGACACAGTTATCACAGTCTAATAGTCCTAACCCAAGGCCATATTGTTCTTGGCTAGATGACATCAGTCTGATTGAGAAAGAAACGGTCAAGTCATCATCAACGTGGACAATATCTAGTTACAGTGGGTCCTGGTCCATAGGTTGCCCCTTGTAGACCCATTATCAAATCAGAACCTTCACCCACCAGAAGATCCTCCTGTCAGACCAGTCCAGCCTTGCTTCCGACCATGTATCAGCTTCATCCAATGTCAAGAGATCTCAACTTGTGTGGTCAACAAGATGAAGAGATGCCAAGAGAAGTCCCTGACCTTCCATAGAGCTGAGGCTGGTGAGATGTGTCCTAATTACCCGGCTCGTGGTGCCGGCTGATCTTCTGACCTCCAGGCTGAATCATCCTAATAATACATAATGGAGGCTCATTTGGAGCTTACAATAGAGCAAATTGTTTGACGTGAGGAGACCATTAATAAGACGAGGTCACAAGGGTTAAAAGACGCGCTTCAGACGCAGGTTGAGCAGTAATGAGCGCGTAACCACCGAAGGGAGACCTCCGACACCCCAATAATAGCTCCGAGGGGTTGTCAGGGGGACCATTCTGTTACTTCTCTGGGATAAGAGTCTAATTTTTTTCAAACGTGATTTTATTCCAAAAATGATAAAACATGACATTTATAAAATTTACAGTAAATCTCAGCCCCTCCCCCATGCGGCCCCTCCTTTTATTGAGACTCCTCCCATCATCCTGTGTGCAGCTGTTCCCTTATATAATCTATTAACTTTCCAGCAACATAATCAGTGGCCATTCTAAAGAAGCAGAGCTGCAGTATAAAGCATAGGGGAGAGACAGATCAGCAGCTTGAGCCTCCTGATGTGACTCCAATAGACAATGAGGCAAAGCAGAAGTCACTGATCATAGATGTGCCCTAATGAAGCAGAGATGCAGTGTAAATAATGGGGGAGAGAGCAGCTGTCTAAGGTTGTGTACACATCAGGATCTCTTGTCATTGACTGGTGGCCATGTGGGTAAGGGCAGCTTTGGATGGACAGATGGAGGCTCCGGGCATCAGGTGTGAACACAGCCCAAGCCTTTTGTCAGTCTCATGCTCCTAATTTTTGATGCCATGTCTGGATGGTAAGGAGCCGATTCAGAGGATGGGAGTGGTAGTAGCCCTGATGAAGTGTGGTGTCACGGAGTACTCCCTCAGGCCGTTGCTCCCTGAGGATCGGTGCAGTGGTATTTTTAGCACTGACGAATGAGGCCAGAAGTGAACGTATAACGTAGAACCTCAGGAACATTCAATAGCATCAGTAAGGAGTCTGGAGGCAGGTTGGAGGCTGCTATGTAACCCTTGTGGTTGTAGATATCCAGGATATAGTCCAGATTACTGGCCTAGTGGTAGTGGGTGATGGGTGTCTAAGCCGTAGTCCCTCAGCTGAGGATGAATTTAGTTGTTCTCTCTAGAGAATCCTTCCCGGAGCTCGGCAGTGCGCTTCCTCTCCCCTCCCCTGGCAGGAAGCAGGACCAGCCCACTCCCACCAGGAGGGGAGAACAGGTCAGGTCGTCAGCCCTGTGCAAACTATTGCCAACCATAACCTTACTGGAACGGCCAAAACATGAAAACTACAAAGCACAACTATTTACAATAATTACAGATCTCCTGAGGTCTGGAGGTGACTACATGTGGGCAGTACGCGGGCTCCGATCATGATGTAGAGAGGCATCACCACCGGGCGCTGCTCTATACTGTCCTGTCTGATTCAGGGGCACAACGTGGCATAAAAGGGCGATAGACGGGGAGGGGGATTACAGAAATAATACATGGAGAATAAAACGGTATAACAGGCCTAACACATGTGAGAAGGGCAGAAGACAATGTTGCAGCTTTCCATTGATGCTACAGTAGTAATATTACAGAATATGTCGACTTGTGCAAAGCCGTGGGTATGTACTGGAGCTGCCAAGGAACCCGCGCCACATTCTTACAAGAGGGTTTGATTCACAGAGTGCTACAGACAAGGGCAAGGCTGATATGGAGCCATGTAATCCGCCGTATGTGGATGGGCAGTCAGCGCTATCCCTCATGGTCACAATGTCCTTGATTCCAGCCACAATGGCCACTATTCCATTCGCAATACCATTATACTAGCCACAATGCCCGCTAATCCAGACAAAATACCTACCATACCAGCCAAGTATCCCAGTCAAAATGCCCACTATCCCAGCCACAATGCCCACTATCCCAGAGACAATGCCACTATTCCAGCCACAATGCCCATTATACCAGCCACAATGCCCACTATCCCAGAGACAATGCCACTATTCCAGCCACAATGCCCATTATACCAGAGACAATGCCACTATTCCAGCCACAATGCCCATTATACCAGCCACAATGCCCACTATACCAGCCACAATGCCCACTATCCCAGAGACAATGCCACTATTCCAGCCACAATGCCCATTAGACCAGCTACAATGCCACTATTCCAGCCACAATGCCCACTATTCCAGCCACAATGCCCATTAGACCAGCCACAATGCCCATTAGACCAGCTACAATGCCCATTAGACCAGCTACAATGCCCTTTGTCTTCACCTTTAACAAACACACAGGATGAGATGGAAATTCTGCTTTAATGATAAGAGGTGATGGCTGATAACGAGGTGACGTATAGGCTTGTTTTTATTTTTCATTAACCGTCAATGATGTCAGAGTGTCACGGACGTCCCGGCGACAGTAAGTGGCAGGAGATCTGTGAGACTGGCAACACGTGGTTTGATCTGACAGGTTTTCCTTGTGGATCAATAGGCGTCTGTGTTGTTTCTGGTAATGGCCACAGCCCTTGTCTGAGGTGTTGATTATGTGGTCATTTAACCTTCCTTATTTATAGTGGCTTCTCCCACTATGCTGTGCGGTTTATAGCTTCAGTTGGACCTGTGAATAGTTGGTGGTTGGATCTCGGCTGAGTTTCTGGTGCTTCCATAGCCCCTTCGAAGTTGAGTTTTTCCTTTTTTTGTTTGTTTGTTTGGGTTCTGTGTGTTGCATTTCCCTATTGTTTGTATTAGGCCTTAGGGAGACTTCGTCTTTCCTTTTGGAGGAACAGGTAGTCTCGTCCCTACCATTAGTACCAGGGTCCTATAGGGCTAGATAGGATTCTAGGTATTCCTGCGTATGAACACACCTACCTCTGGGGTCTGTTCATACTGGCAGTCAGTCAGGATTTTGGTTAGGGTTCTACTAGGAAGTGTCCGTCTTCCTTCCCTAGTTCTCAGGCCTGATTCCCTGTTCCCCCCTTCCCTCTTATGCTCGGTGTGGCTTTACCCTCCCACATTGAAGCGCGACATTATAAACCGACAAAAACTTCATTTTCTGTTTGTTTGTGAGCAGCCATGGATCCTATGGCTGCACTGGCAGGTCAGCTGCAAGGGTTATCTTTGGAGGTAGCTGACCTACGCACGACCGTCTCGCAGATGCAGAGACCACAGGCTGCTGGTCCTGGTGGTGGTGGAGACCAAGCCTATCTGGAGCCTAATATTGCCTTCCCGGACAGGTTTTCTGGGGGACGCGATAATTTCATTTTGTTTAGGGAGGCGTGCAAACAGTATTTTAGGCTACGTCCACACTCATCTGGGGACAGCGAGTCGGTGTGGTTATTTCCTTGCTTAAGGGGAACGCTCAGTCATGGGCTTTTTCTCTGCCGACCGGATCGCAGTCTCTCCGGTCGGTAGATGAATTTTTCAAAGCTTTGGGTCTTATCTATGATGATCCGGATTGGACCTCTCTAGCCGAAACCAAGCTGCGCGGCCTTCGTCAGAGTGATCATTCCACTGAGATTTATTGCTCTGAGTTTAGGAGGTGGGCTCCGGATACTGAGTAGAACGATCCTGCCCTCCGTAGCCAGTTTTGTCAGGTTTTATCAGAGGGGCTGAAGGACGCCTTGACCTTTCATGAAACCCCAGCGTCTCTGAAGGCTGCTACGTCTCTGGCTATATGCATGGATAGATGCCTGAGAGATCTAGGGGCCCCCACTCTCAGGACGTACTATCACATGATGTATCGTCCTCCTCTGACACTTTGGGGGAAGCTCCTCCTGGGTCTATGTCTGGGGACGAACCCATGCAGTTAGGGGGAGCTACTCCTGGACCCGCTTTTAAGCATACTGGTAATAGGAAGGGAGTGTGTTTTTTCTGCGGACAGAAGGGACATTTTATCAGAGTGTGTCCATGCATTCAATGGCAAAAAGAAAAAAAGAGGGACATTTAATTCTAATCTGACTCTTGGAGGGATGAGAGAGGAGTCAGAAAATGGGCATTTGTCTTTTACCGGTAGCACCCGATTTCTCCATACTGCTGAGGTGGCGCTAGAGTCAAAAACTGTGGGGATTCAGGTGTTTATCGACAGCGGGGCCGGGGTGAACCTGATTGATGCTCAGTCGTCCGTATGCACGGGTTGTCACCAAGTGCATTAGAAAAAAAACATTTCCGTTTTTGCTATTGATTCTGCACCTCTAACTCAGAAGTGTTTATCTCAGATGGTGCCTGACATCCGATTAAAAGTGGGTGACTTTCATCAGGAATTAATCTCGTGTTTTGTGTTGGAGGGTCTCCCTGCTCCGGTGGTTCTGGGTTTACCGTGGTTAACCACTTCCGGACCGCCTAACGCACAGACGCGTCCGGAAGGTGGTTGATTCATTCCTCCTGGACGCGCCGGCGCGTCATCTCGCGAGACGCGAGATTTCCTGTGAACGCGCGCACACAGGCGCGCGCGTTCACAGGATCGGAAGGTAAGCGAGTGGATCTCCAGCCTGCCAGCGGCGATCGTTCGCTGGCAGGCTGGAGATGTACGTTTTTTTTAACCCCTAACAGGTATATTAGACGCTGTTTTGATAACAGCGTCTAATATACCTGCTACCTGGTCCTCTGGTGGTCCCCTTTGTTTGGATCGACCACCAGAGGACACAGGTAGCTCAGTAATATGTTGCACCAAGCACCACACTACACTACACCCCCCCCCCCCCCCGGTCACTTATTAACCCCTTATGAACCACTAATCACCCCTGATCACCCCATATAGACTCCCTGATCACCCCCCTGTCACTGATCACCCCCCTGTAAGGCTCCATTCAGAGGTCCGTATGAATTTTACGGATCCACTGATAGATGTAGAGCCTTACAGGGGAGTGATCAATGACTGTGGTGATCACCCCATATAGACTCCCTGATCAACCCCCTGTCATTGATCACCCCCCCCCCCCCCCTGTAAGGCTCCATTCAGACATTTTTTTGGCCCAAGTTAGCGGAAATTATTTTTTTTTTTTCTTACAAAGTCTCATATTCCACTAACTTGTGTCAAAAAATAAAATCTCACATGAACTCACCATACCCCTCAAGGAATCCAAATGCGTAAAAATGTTTAGACATTTATATTCCAGACTTCTTCTCACGCTTTAGGGCCCCTAGAATGCTAGGGCAGTATAAATACCCCACATGTGACCCCATTTCGGAAAGAAGACACCCCAAGGTATTCCGTGAGGGGCATATTGAGTCCATGAAAGATTGAAATTTTTGTCCCAAGTTAGCGGAAAGGGAGACTTTGTGAGAGAAAAAAATATATATCAATTTCCGCTAACTTGTGCCAAAAAAAAATTAATTCTATGAACTCGCCATGCCCCTCATTGAATACCTTGGGGTGTCTTCTTTCCGAAATGGGGTCACATGTGGGGTATTTATACTGCCCTGGCATTCTAGGGGCCCTAAAGCTTGAGAAGAAGTCTGGGATCCAAATGTCTAAAAATGCCCTCATAAAATGAATGTGGGCCCCTTTGCGCATCTAGGCTGCAAAAAAGTGTCACACATGTGGTATCGCCGTACTCAGGAGAAGTAGGGCAATGTGTTTTTGGGTGTCATTTTACATATACCCATGCTGGGTGAGAGAAATATCTTGGTCAAATGCCAACTTTGTATAAAAAATGGGAAAAGTTGTCTTTTGCCAAGATATTTCTCTCACCCAGCATGAGTATATGTAAAAAGACACCCAAAACACATTGCCCAACTTCTCCTGAATACGGAGATACCAGATGTGTGACACTTTTTTTGCAGCCTAGGTGGGCAAAGGGGCCCACATTCCAAAGAGCACCTTTAGGATTTCACAGGTCATTTACCTACTTACCACACATTAGGGCCCCTGGAAAATGCCAGGGCAGTATAACTACCCCACAAGTGACCCCATTTTGGAAAGAAGACACCCCAAGGTATTCCGTGAGGGGCATGGCGAGTTCCTAGAATTTTATATTTTTTGTCACAAGTTCGCGGAAAATGATGATTTTATTTTATTTTTTCCTTACAAAGTCTCATATTCCACTAACTTGTGACAAAAAATAAAAACTTCCATGAACTCACTATGCCCATCAGCGAATACCTTGGGGTGTCTTGTGGCGAAACCAACCTCGCCACTGGGTTTTGGAGAGGACTGGCTGCTGGCCTCTTGCCCCTGGATTATGGGCCATATACTAACTTTTAAACCCCTGAACCTATTCAAGTGAATTTTGGATAGGTTTGTCCCCAAGTTATACTGTTTAAATTGATGTTAGTTATATGTATGGCCAATGTAAACTCACAAAGTTGTAACAATTTATAATAAGTGTAACTTGTCAGCTTGGGAGGAATATGCTGGGTGTGTTTCTATTGTGCCATTGTCCCATTGTGTGTTTAAATGGTGATGTCTGTCCTGTTGTCCTCACATGTGTATTGGCGATCTCCCTTTGTCCTCAGAGATAATTGGATTGCTCCTCAGGTTGTCTCCGGGACAGAGAGGAGGAGACCATGATGCATTGTGGGGATATGTTGTATTTGTCCTATGTCACAGTCTTCATTCTGGTCCTCTGGGGGTGTGAACGATTGGTTGCTGTAGTTACATTGTATGTGTTGTAAATTACTGATTGGTTGTATTTCAAACCCCTGTGGGCAGTACTATGTTTGTGGTTTGTGAATAAAAGAGGCTGTACGTGAAGTACAGTCAGACCACTGCTTGACCCTCAACACGGAGCCTTGTCTCGTTATTGGGGGGATCCGCTGTATGCTGTTAGAAGACCGATTGCCAGAAGTGTAAGCTGATCCCTGTTCGTCTGCTAGCAGCTATTCGTGAGGTTCCAGTTTGGAGTGCTATTTTGTATCCAGTTCGGGAGTTTGGTGTATCCTGCAGTAGCTGTGCCTGTCTCTCAGAAAGGGGCTTATCGCCTAAACGGATTTTAACCCCTTGTCTGCTGAAACGGTCCGTTACATGTGGTATCGCTGTACTCAGGAGAAGTTGGGCAATGTGTTTTGAGGTGTCATTTTACATATACCCATGCTGGGTGAGAGAAATATCTTGGCAAAAGACAACTTTTCCCATTTTTTTATACAAAGTTGGCATTTGACCAAGATATTTATCTCACCTAGCATGGGTATATGTAAAATGACACCCCAAAACACATTGCCCAACTTCTCTTGAGTACGGAGATACCACATGTGTGACACTTTTTTGCAGCCTAGGTGGGCAAAGGGGCCCACATTCCAAAGAGCACCTTTCGGATTTCACCGGCCATTTTTTACAGATTTTGATTTCAAACTACTTACCACACATTTGGGCCCCTAGAATGCCAGGGCAGTATAACTACCCCACAAGTGACCCCATTTTGGAAAGAAGACACCCCAAGGTATTCGCTGATGGGCATAGTGAGTTCATAGAAGTTTTTATTTTTTGTCACAAGTTAGTGGAATATGAGACTTTGTAAGAAAAAAAAATAAAAATAAAAAAATCATCATTTTCCGCTGACTTGTGACAAAAAATAAAAAGTTCTATGAACTCACTATGCCCATCAGCGAATACCTTAGGGTGTCTACTTTCCGAAATGGGGTCATTTGTGGGGTGTTTGTACTGTCTGGCCATTGTAGAACCTCAGGAAACATGACAGGTGCTCAGAAAGTCAGAGCTGCTTCAAAAAGCGGAAATTCACATTTTTGTACCATAGTTTGTAAACGCTATAACTTTTACCCAAACCATTTTTTTTTATCCAAACATTTTTTTTTTATCAAAGACATGTAGAACAATAAATTTAGAGAAAAATTTATATATGGATGTCGTTTTTTTTGCAAAATTTTACAACTGAAAAATGTCATTTTTTTGCAAAAAAATCGTTAAATTTCGATTAATAACAAAAAAAAGTAAAAATGTCAGCAGCAATGAAATACCACCAAATGAAAGCTCTATTAGTGAGAAGAAAAGGAGGTAAAATTCATTTGGGTGGTAAGTTGCATGACCGAGCAATAAACGGTCAAAGTAGTGTAGGTCAGAAGTGTAAAAAGTGGCCTGATCATTAAGGGGGTTTAAGCTAGGGGGGCTGAGGGGGTTAAGCAAGCACAATCCAACCATCGAATGGCAAGGCAGACAGATTCTGGATGATTATTGCATTGACAATTGTCTGAATACATCATTTTCTGTTTTAACCACTAAGACATTACCCTCTTTTATATCTGATTTTGCCGACATATTTTCTTAGAGTGGATGCCAGGATTTACCTCTGCATCGGGAATATGATTGTCCTATCAACCTTATTCCCGGAGCTAAGTTGCCAAAATCCAGGTTGTATAACCTTTCTGTACCTGAAAGACTGGCCATGAGAGAGTATATTACTGAGAGTTTGGCTAAAGGACACATAAGACCTTCCAAGTCTTCAGTGGCAGCAGGGTTCTTTTTTGTTAAAATAAAAACCGGAACTCTTAGGCCATGTCTGGATTTCCATGAACTCAATCGGATTACTGTCCATGATCCTTACCCTCTTCCTTTGATTCCTGATTTGCTTAACCAGATTGTTGATGCCAAGGTGTTCTCCAAGTTGGACTTAAGGGGGGCATATAATCTGCTCAGGATCAAGGGAGGGGATGAATGGAACATGGCCTTTAATACCCCAGAGGGTCACTTTGAGAACCTGGTCATGCCTTTCGGGTTGACCAATGCTCCTGCGGTTTTCCAGCATTTTGTGAATGACATTTTTCATCACCTGGTGGGGAGGTTTGTTGTCGTGTTTTTGGATGACATTCAAATTTATTCTCCAGACGTGGAGACACATCAGGATCAGGTTAGACAGGTGTTACAGATCTTAAGAGATAATAAATTGTACGTAAAATTAGAGAAGTGTGTTTTTGCGGTACACGAGGTGCAGATTTTGGGCTACCTGCTGTCATCTTCAGGTTTTCAAATGGATCCAGAGAAAGTCTGTGCTGTATTGGACTGGGATCGACCCGAAAACCTGAAGGCTCTTATGCGGTTTTTAGGATTCACTGACTATTACCGAAAATGTATTCAGAATTATTCGACAATAGTAAAACCCTTAACTGACATGACTAAGAAAGGGACGGATGTCTCAGTGTGGTCTGATTCGGCTTTGCAAGCATTTTCTGCGATTAAGGAATGCTTCTCTTCTGCTCCCATATTGGTGCAGTCGGATGTATCGCAACCTTTGATTGTGGAAGTGGACGCGTCCGAGGTGGGGGGTAGGAGCAGTCGTATCGCAGGGCCCGTCGCCTGGGAAATGGCGACCATCTGCATTTTTCTCTAAAAAACTTTCTTCCACTGAGAGAAATTAGGATGTGGGTAGCAGAGAGTTACTGGCCATTAAGTTAGCTTTTGAGGAATGGCGTCATTGGTTGGAAGGGGCGATTCATCCGATCACAAAAACATGGCTTACCTGGAGTCAGCTAAACGACTGAACCCGAGGCAGGCCAGATGGTCTTTGTTTTTCACCAGATTCAATTTCACTGTCACCTATCATCCTGGGGTTAAGAATGTCAAGGCAGACGCTTTGTCACGTATGTAGGTTTCCTGGAGGTGGTGATTTTGAAAATCCGAGTCCGATACTGTCAGAGGGGTGGTGATATCCGCTCTATACCCTGACCTTGAGGTGAAGGTGTTAGAGGCCCAGGCAGATGCACCAGATTCTTGTCCCTCTCAGTGATGAGCGGCAGGGGCAATATTCGAATTTGCGATATCTCACGAATATTTGGGCGAATATTCGTCATATGTTCGCAAATTTGTGATCTCGTCGCTATTTTCTTGATTGCAAAAATCGGCATTCGGAAAATTCGCGATACGAAAATTTGTGATCAACAACACTACTCCTAAAGTCAAAGATATTGCAGCCTTCTCATTGGCCCACAAGCAAGAAGCAGTGAGAGACATACGGACGTCCCGGCAACAGTGAGTGGCAGATCTGTGAGACTGGCAACACGTGGTTTGATCTGACTGGTTTTCCTTGTGGATCAATAGGCATCTGTGTTGTTTCTGGTAATGGCCACACCCCTTGCCTACCCCTTGCCTCCAGGTGTTGCTAATGTGGTCATTTAACCTTCCTTATTTATAGTTGCTTCTCCCACTATGCTGTGCGGTTTATTGCTTCTGTGCCTGTGGATTGTTTGTGGTTGGATCTCGCCTGAGTTCCTGGCACTTCCATAGGCTCTTTGAAGTTAAGTCTTTCCTTTCCCTTTTGTAATTTGTTTTGGTTCTGTGTGTTGCATTTCTCTATTGTTTGTATTAGGCCTGAAGGAGACTCCTGTTCGTCCATCCTTTTGGAGGAACCGGTAGACTCGTCCCTGCCATTAGTACCAGGGTCCTATTGGGGTAGATAGGACTCTAGGTATTCCTGCATATGAACTCACCTACCTTTGGGGTCTGTTCATACTGGCAGTCAGTCAGGATTTTGGTTAGAGTTTTCACTAGGAGGTGTCCGTCTTCCTTCCCTTGTTCTCAGGCCTGATTCCCTGTTTTCCTCTTCCCTCCTATGCTCAGTGTGGTGTTTCCCTCCCACACCGAAGCATGACACAGAGCTGTCCACGGCTGAGATTAGGACATCAACCATGCAGGAGATCGGTTGTGTCAGGTACCAGCTTAGCGAAGTGAACGCACCTCCACCAGTCATGGCAGGAGGGACCTGTTACCATGTGGAATCACCAAGGGGAAGAGCTATGCCCTTGTCTGCATCATGGGATCTGGAACTCTACCCAGACCTAAAGGCACATGGCTGGATCACAACAGGAACCAACCCTGACCCATCCAGCAGCTGTGTCTACTCAGGTCTGTGGGCCTATTAGGATAAAAGGCTTGTGTAGGGCACGGTCCGCATACAATTAAGCATAGCACCTTGAGCACCCTATATATGAATGCCGCCAGCCGCTTGTCACACAAACTACCGTCATATAGGCAAGAAATACCCAAAGATCCCTTCCATCTCTCTGGGCTGACAATCATTGGTGACTATAGTACTCTCTTAGGCCCTCTCTAGCCTGTAGAGTGCTTCCTTACACAGCAGCAGTTCCCTTCTGCCTTCCCCATGGCCCTCACTCCTGCTCAAGGCCCTGGCATATGCAGCCACCCGCCCCTCAGACAATCAGAGCCGCACACAGACCACCGACTCTAAAAGGAGTAATATTCATGCATGAACCATAACACAGACCCCATTACACGCCCACTGTGCTGCATAACAGAAAACTGCGCCCCTATGGCAGCCAGTGCTCCCCTCTGTTGTGTAAACCCACTGCCATGTCTGACGTGTTCTGCTCATGTTCACACATCAAACAGAAGACGCAACGCCAATGTCAGAAACAAGGGTGCAGATATGACCCCTGCTAGGATTCAAATGCATGCGCATCCTGAGGATACTACTGAAAAAGAGGAATGCCATCCAGGACGCTGGTTTATACACCAATGTGAAGCCGTGCCCCCAAACCACACCCCGTCTCCCGTTTTTACCCATGTAAACTTGCTGAGCATTTTGGCGACCCCAGGTATAATACACTGCAGTACAGAAGCATAGCAGATCATTTAGATGAGTGTAGGTACAATTCCCTTTGTGGGTCTAAAGAGTTGGCCCATATTTACCAGATTCAAGGATTCATGTTATTTTTTCCACATAGTGAATGCTATAAAAATAAACTAATAAAAATTACAAAATTGAAGAAAAAGTGAACAGAACAGTCATAACATACATAACCAAAAGCTACAACATGTCCCACAAATAACAAGCTCACAAAGCGCTGTGGACAGAAAAACAAAAAAGTTGAGGTCCTTGAATTGTGACAATGAAAAAAATAAAAACATTAAAATGTTCATAAGGGCCTAAATCCAGATGACATCACTCCATGTTCCTGGGACCTCCTGGTTCATGTGATGTTCATCTTCAGTTCCTGAGATGCCATGGCCTAGGTGGCATGCTTCTTCTGTTTGCAGGATCTATTAAGACACGTGGCATGTCTCTCGTCACTCTGGGATCTCCTGAGACATCTCCAGGCCTTCCCTTTTTCAGGGATCTTCTGGCCTATGTGGCATCCTTCTTCAGCTCTGTTCATGGGATCTCCTGGTGGATGTGGAAGCCCCCTTCTATTCCTGTTCCATGTGACATCCTCTTTCTATTACTGGGATCTCCTGGTCCATACGGCATCCTTTCTCTGTCCCTGTGATCTCCTAGTCCATCATTCATTTGTTCTTGGGATCTCCTAGTCCATATTGAACCTCTCTTCTGTCCCTGTGATCTCCTGGTCCATTTTGAATTCCCCTTCTGTTTCTGGGATCTTGTGGTCCACATGGCACCCGATTCTGTCCCTGTGTTCCCCTGGTCCATTTGGTATCCCTCTTCTGTTCCTGGCATCTCCTGGTTCACGTGCACATCCACATTCTGTCTCTGTGATCTCCTGCTCCATTATTCAGTCCTCTTCTGTTCCAAGGATATCCTGGTCCATGTGACATCCCTCTTCTGTTCCAAGGATCTCTTGGTCCACGTACCATAACCTTCTCTTCCAATTATCTTTGGTGCCAATTATGAATGGTTCTAGTGGCATTCCTCTTCTGTCTCTTCTGTTCCTGTGATCTCCTCTTCGGTATCTTTCACCTGTTCCTTTTATTATCTGATTCATGTAGCATCCCCCTTCAGTCCCTGGGAACCTCTGGTCAATAATGTTTCCCCCTTCAGTTCCTGTGATCTCCTAGTCCATGAGTTATACCATGAGTCCATGATGTATCCCTGTTCTGTTTTGGGATCTTCTGGTCTGTGTGGCATATTTTCTGTTTTGGGGATCTCCTTGTCTAAAAACCATGTCTTCTGCATTCCTGTGATCTTCAGACCTTGGAATGCCATATCCTGCCATATTGGTTTCTTGCACCTCCACCCAGAAACACTTTGCTCTTTGCTTCAGATCTTCCAGCCCCTGCTAATCTCCTGCAGTTTCTTTGGATCTGACCTTCGTCCTGGTCAGTTTGTTCTGTCATATTGCCAACCAGAACCGACTGACCATGTAATCTTCCTGATGCTTTATCTTCTTGTGATGCCTACATGATGACTCTACCTTATGGAGTTCATAACCTCTCTCTATAGAAGTGGATGGAGAGGGGCCACCTTCAGTCTCCACTTTAATGTGTTGTACAGTGGGTAGGTGGTCAGGGAACCCATTTATCTACGTGGGTGCATGTCCTGGACATTTGTGACATATCCTACGCAGGGTGAGAATTCCCCCTTTAATCTGTACCTCCGTTACTGATGCAGATTTCTTCAGGAGATTGATGTAAATGCTTCTTTACTCTGGAGAAAAGTCGAACACTTCAAGTTACATTTTGCATAATAGACCCTGGTGTCGGCCAGAGTGACATGTCAGCGCGGTGGAAATACCCAACTCTTCTCACTCATTCGTTGCCAATAAAGGAACACGAAGAAACGTGAACTGTAAATACTGGATGGAGACAGTTCCCTAACGACAATCAAACAGAAGTAAACAGGCGGCCGGGAGTCCGCGAGGAGAGTCAGCTCCTGCATCCCGGCCGCTCACACTTTCCAGCAGGCACTTAAAGGACAGGTTCTTTCCATAGTCCACAGGGAGAAGCAGCCGATTTACTAAACAGTGTGACATCAGCTGTTTGCTCAGGGTCCGGTGACGTCTCTTTTATTACCTTCACTGCCACCGTGTTTGCTCCTGAAGACTTTCCAAGGAGTCCGCAAAGTATATGGACGGAAAACACAGAGCGCTGCAGGAGCGACGGGCAAGGCAGGGATGAGGAGAAGAGATGATTTCCTTTCTAAATTAGACCAGAAACCATTAGTCTGAGAAAAAAAATGACTAAAAGGCAAATTAATGAAGCAAATCTGGAAAGAGAAGGTAAAAAAAATGCCCTCGACACGTTTTGTGGCTTTGGTGCCTCAGCCTGAAACGCGTTGAATTCTGACTATATATTTATGGTCCTCTCAGGGGTGGGAGAAGTCCCTGGTGCACAGGATACAGATACAGTCGATGTGGAATGGACCACCAGTGAGCCCCCAGCCTGACGCACCCTGAGGTGGTCGGTGTAGGCGTAGCTGCCCATTGGCTGTCAGAAGGAATTTAATGGCAATGGCCGTATGTCATCTCCGATTCTGTATAATATGCCTTTACATACTTGGTGAAAAACAATATGGCGGCATAGTTAAGCTCATGTAGGAGAAACATCCCCAAGTTCACATGTCAGGATGACACTGACGCCGACGCCACTGCCGTCAGGTTTCAATGGATCACAAGGATCATCACACCACGCGTTTTGAGGCCTGGCCTCTTCTGTAGGGACATTAAAGCAATCAGGAGAAAGTCTGATTTCTATGCACGACGTCACCATCACCGGGAGGGCACTTTCACTTCTAGACCCAATGTATCACCTCCACCAATAACATCAACGCAAACACCTGCAAAACTGACTTAAAAAATCAACCCCATGATAACCCCCCCTCGGCTGCACAATTTTGGCTTCAAACAGCTGCAATACAGGATCGGCAATACACCAGCACAGACTCAGGCACCTCGCGGCCTCCCGAGCACCAGAACTGAGGTCTATGCCAGCCAGGAGCTTGGGCAGATTTTGGGTATAATTTACGCCAGAGGTGTAAACTATAATAAATGTGCTGTACCAGCTATGTCCAGCCCCGGATTCCCCACTCCCTGGTCCACCTACTTATTTTTGCAAAAGTGTCAAGCAGGGCACAAATTTTTGTGCAAGCAGTGCATGTGCCACAATTTGCAACTTTCCTGCCGCAGTTTTCCGCATTCGCTCTTTAAGCAATGCAGCCGTGCGGGCGTCCTCTCAGGGAAAGTCTGTCGCCAAGTAGACTCCCTCGAAGACAGGGCAGAGCGCTGATTAATAACTCTTCTAGGTCATGAAGAGAACTGTGCAGCAGAACAGCAATAGCTGCACAGTACTCTCTATCCCCTCCCTCATCTCTATGATCAGCTAAACTATCAATGCTCCTTCTACAGACCATGGATGATGGTGGTGGGGCAGAGGGAACAGTCTGTGCAGGGCATGAGGAGCAGTCTTTGAGACAGTGGGGGAACATGGGGAGCATTCTGGGCTTTAGAGGTGGGCAAGGAGAGCAGTCTGTGTAAGAAAGGGGGACCTTAAGGAGCAGTGTGTGAATAAAGGGAAGTGCCTGTCTCAACCTTTCTGCTACAAGGCTAAGGCTGGAGCCTGGAGGGGCAAGTAACTCCCTGGACGTGGCAGTCTTAACCCTTTGTTTGCACTACACCACCATGGATACTGACAATAAGCTTTTCTCTGCCCTAAGCCACCAGAGTTATGGACATTCATTGCCCATGTCACCTGGGGAATGCAGACATTAACCCATTCACTGCCCTAGTCCACCTGGGCAGTGGATATTAAAGGGAGTCCGTCAGCAGTTTTCATCATGCTGACCGCACTAGGTAGGGGCTGGGTAGAGAGTAACAACCTTTCTGCAGTTTTTACTACCAGGAGTAGTGTGAATATGAACTTTTATGTTGCCAGATTCCGTTTCTTATGTGTCTGGGGGGGCGGAGCTTCACTTTGATCTGCTTTCTACTGCTCCACAGCCCCTCCCTCTGCTCTGAGTGACAGCAGCAGCATCCAACCAGGAGAACACTACAGCTGTCCCTCAGAGCAGAAGGAAGGGGCTATGAAGAAGTAGAGGGCACTTCACAGTAAAGCCCTGCCCCCTGGGCACTTATGAAGTGGAATCTGGCAGAAGAAACATTCATATTCACTCTTCTCCTGATAAAAAGAACTGCAGGAAAGATCACGTCTGACCTGCTCTCCTCAGCCTCTACCTAGTGCTGACCGCAGTTTAGCATGGTCAAACCTGCTGACGGACTCCAGTTAACTCCACATTTGCCCTGGAGCTCAGAGAGGTTTCCATTAACCCTTTAACTATCCTAGCTAATTCTGCCAAATTATTTGTCAGTGTTGGCACTGTTTTGGATTGTACAATTTAGAGATAATGACGTCCAGGCAAGACCCCAACGTCCCCGCTCATTAGGATGAGAATGAACATCGGCCATTGTGCCCTACATAACCCTGTAACTGGAGCGTGCCCGGGGCCCGCGGCGACAGCAGGTGGTTTGTACATCTCAGCAAGGGAGGTGAAAGGTTAAATACATAGAAGTGGTCCCAGCAGAGGAGAGGCCTCAGGAATGAGCCGCCACATATGGCACATTAGAAGCTGAAAACCAGATGGAGGTCAGGGTACCCCCCCGCCCTTCACCCATGATGAGGGTCCTACAGGTGATGGACGTCTTCACTGAGCTGCAGGGCTCTCCACACGTCTCATTATAATTCGCTCATCTGACTCCAGAGCAGTAACTCAAAGTGTTCCCGCAGTGTGACATACAGAGGTATCAGGGAGGCACCATAGATAGTATAGGTAGGTAGCCGTGCACCCACCTGTGCATGTCATTAAGCAGGGACAGAGGTGGAATCTGCAGCCTTCATAAGAACACTGGTTACTGCCTTTTTTACATTGTTCTGTACTAGTACAATATGTCAGTCTTCACTGCAATTCTAACATTTCATTCATGAACTAGGAAGCACAGGATGTACAAGGGAGTGATGCAGAGCTGGGAATTGTGGGAGGCCTCGGTGATATAATATCTGATGCTGCGTCTATGGAGCCTCCTGGAATCTTCTTGCTTTCTCCTTTCCTTCTCCACAATCCTAACTTTAAAGTAAATTTCCTTTCAGCTTGGAAAATGCTGGAAAAGCCTGGTGACCTGTGAGCTGAAGTCCAGATGTGGGGATCATGGGGTCAATCATGAGGGCCTCAGGAATGAGCAGGTGTATGGTCACCACCATCAAAGCAGAACCATAACTCACGGCAGATGATGAGGGAAGATGAAGGAGATCTCCAGAGCTGGAGGAAGCAGATAATAACCCCCCAGATTCCTTCCTAAATGACAGCGGCCCTCACGGATGCAGGTTTTTTGCTGAGATGTGATAAACCTGGTTGAAAAAAAATATTGTAGTCGAATTTGTATTTGCAAGAAATGACAGAAGATTCCAGGAAGCGGCATTAATTGTCTATTTATATGAGGAAGACCCCAACCTAAGGCATGTGGGCAGGGGCGTAGCTATAGTGGAAGCAGGGGAAGCGGCTGCTTTGGGGCCCTGACCCAGAAGGGGCCCATCCAGGAGGAGGACGACTAAAAGACTTTGTCAGGGCCCCCTCAACAGTATTACACAATGACATTATATACAGTGACAGTATAGACAGTGTAGAAAACGGATGGAACAGCGGCCGGGCCCGGTCTGAGAGAGTGATCTCTACTGGCCACAGGAATGGGGGCGGCATGAAAGGAAGGGGTCGCTCAAAAATGTGCTGGGGGGCCCAGTCATTTCTAGCTACGCCACTGCATGTGGGTCAAAAGTAGTTCACGGGTCCCCCTTCATTACACCCCAAAAGAAATACAAACCCTAGACCCTAAGAAATACAGACTCCAGACAGGACCTCTAAAATACAGACCCCTAATATAAATACATACTCCAGACCAGATCTGACCTCTAAAATAAAGACCCCAGACCAGACCCCTAAAATAAATAGACCCCAAACCAGACTTTAAAATAAATACAGACCCCAGACCACACCCCTGATATAAATACATACATCAGACCAGACACCAGACCCTAAAATAAATACAGACCCCAGACCAGACCCCCTGATATAAATACAAACTCCAGACCAGACCCCAAGATCAGACCCTAAAATAAATACAGACCCCCTGATATAAATACAAACTCCAGACCAGACCCCAAGATCAGACCCTAAACCAATTTACAGACCCCAGATAAGACCCTTAAAATAAATACAGACCCCCAGACCAGACCCCTAAAATAAAATACAGACCCCAGACTAGACTCCTAAAATAAATACAGACCCCAGGCCACACCCCTGATATAAATACATAACCTAGACCAGACCCCTAAAATAAATACAGACCTAGACCACCCCCTTGATATAAATACATACATCAGACCAGACACCAGACCCCTAAAATAAATACAGACCCCAGACCACACCCCTGATATAAATACATACATCAGACCAGACACCAGACCCTAAAATAAATACAGACCCCAGACCAGACCCCAAGATCAGACCCTAAAATAAATACAGACCCCCTGATATAAATACAAACTCCAGACCAGACCCCAAGATCAGACCCTAAACTAATCACAGACCCCAGATAAGAGCCTTAAAATAAATACAGACCGCCAGACCAGACCCCTAAAATAAAATACAGACCCCAGACTAGACTCCTAAAATAAATACAGACCCCAGGCCACACCCCTGATATAAATACATAACCTAGACCAGACCCTAAAATAAATACAGACCTAGACCAGACCCCTAAAATAAATACAGACCCCAGACCACACCCCTGATATAAATACATACATCAGACCAGACACCAGACCCTAAAATAAATACAGACCCCAGACCAGACCCCCTGATATAAATACAAACTCCAGACCAGACCCCAAGATCAGACCCTAAACTAATCACAGACCCCAGATAAGACCCTTAAAATAAATACAGACCCCAGGCCACACCCCTGATATAAATACATAACATAGACCAGACACCAGACCCTAAAATAAATACAGACCTAGACCAGACCCCTAAAATAAATACAGACCCCAGACCACACCCCTGATATAAATACATAACCTAGACCAGACCCCCAAAATAAATACAGACCCCAGACCAGACCCCTAAAATAAATGCTGACCCCAAACCAGACCATAAAATAAATAAGCCCCCCTGACCATACCCCTAAAATAAATACAGACCCCAGACCAGACCCCCTGATATAAATACAAACTCCAGACCAGACCCCAAGATCAGACCCTAAACTAATCACAGACCCCAGATAAGACCCTTAAAATAAATACAGACCCCAGACTAGACTCCTAAAATAAATACAGACCCCAGGCAACACCCCTGATATAAATACATACTCCAGACCAGACCCTAAAATAAATACAGACCCAGATCAGACCCCTAAAATAAATACAAACCCCAGACCAGACATCTAAAATAAATACGGACCCCAGACCAGACCCCTAAAATGAATACAGACCCTAGGCAAGACCCCTAAAATAAATACAGACCCTAGGCAAGACCCCTAAAATAAATACAGACTGCAAACCAAACCCCTAAAATAAATACAGACCCCAGACCAGACCCCTAAAATAAATACAAACCCCAGACCAGACCCCTTAAATAAATACAGACCCCAGACCAGACCCCTTAAATAAATACAGACCCCAGACCAGACCCCTAAAATAAATACAGACCCCAGACCAGACCCCTAAAATAAATACAAACCCCAGACCAGACCCCTTAAATAAATACAGACCCAGATCAGACCCCTAAAATAAATACAAACCCCAGACCAGACATCTAAAATAAATACGGACCCCAGACCAGACCCCTAAAATGAATACAGACCCTAGGCAAGACCCCTAAAATAAATACAGACCCTAGGCAAGACCCCTAAAATAAATACAGACCCCAAACCAGACCGCTAAAATAAATACAGACCCCAAACCAGACTCTGCAGAGTTAAGATTCATTATATAATGTAAGGTAAGCTCAATGACACAGAAGAAACAACAGAAAGCATAGAGTTAAACTGTTGTTGCTGGGCAGGAGTCTAGACCAATCAAAGCCAGCCTCACACAGCTCAGGAGTTTTTACCAATCACAGCCAGCCTCACACACAGCTTGTGCGGAAAATTCCCCTAGCAGGAGCTGCTGGAATTATTATTCACCAGAGAGAGAAGCTGAACAGACATTCACTCCACTAAGAGCTGTGTTTTATGGAAGCAGAGAGGCCAAAATAGTTCCACCAATTGCAAATTCAATTGCAAACTACAAAGTTCACAATCGAAATTCCATATTGCAATCCAAATTGCATACAACCATACCAGATCATACTCAACCAATCTGCAAATAGTTACTGCTAACTGCATACTGCAAATTGCAACCAAATTCAGCAAGTGAACTATTAGTTAGACCTCAGATATACCTCTCAGAGAGATCATAAAGTGCTTAAATAACTTAAAGTGACAGTACAGATACTGAAGAGAGAAATATATCCACCATTTTATGTTGAATGACAAGATTGAACAGTTGAACCATCATCTTATGCATACCGCCATTTTGTGATATCTTTTCAACACGTGTTATATACATGGACTATCTGCTGCGTAGGCGGCAGTGTTATATATAAAGAAAAGTTGAAGTTAATAAAGAAGTTATGTCAAGCATTTGGTGTGCTCTTTAGGACACTTTCACACTAGCGTTATTCTTTTCCGGCGCTGAGTTCCGTCCTAGGGGCTCAATATCGGAAAAGAACTGATCAGTTTTATCCCTATGCGTTCTAAATGGAGAGAAATCTGTTCAGGACGCATCAGGACGTCTTCAGTTCAGTCTTTTTGACTTTTCAGGATGGAGATAATATCGCAGCGTGCTGCCGTTTTATCTCCGTCCAAAATTCCGGAACACTTGCCGGAATGCCGGATCCGGCATTTTTTCCCATTGACATGCATTAATGCCGGATCCGGCCCCGAGTGTTCCGGCAAAACGGATCCGGCATTGCGGTCTGCGTATGCTCAGACCTCAAAAAATTTGAAAAAAGTTAATGCTGGATCCTTTTGTTTCCAGATGACACCGGAGAGACGGATCCTGATCCGTATGACAAATGCCATCAGTTTTCATGCGTTTTGACGGATCCAGCAGGCAGTTCCGGCGACGGAACCAGGACCAGGGCTGAGTATACAGGACCAGGGCTGAGTATACAGGACCAGGGCTGAGTATACAGGACCAGGGCTGAGTATACAAGACCAGGGCTGAGTATACAAGACCAGGGCTGAGTATACAGGACCAGGGCTGAGTATACAGGACCAGGGCTGAGTATACAGGACCAGGGCTGAGTATACTAATACTAATTCCATACTTCATACAGGGTGACGGGGGTTACAGCCAAGTGACGGCAGGGAGATGGTGGGGTAAAGGCAGGGTGATTCCATGTTGATATCAAGATGATGGGGTGACTTCAGGGTGATGGAGGAGCAGCAGCAGATTTAATGGTAAGGTGATGGCTCACTCGAGTTGTGGAGCGATGGTGATGATTTGATGGAAATACCTCATATATTAGTCAATACATCAAGAACTTTCCAGGAATTAGCTTCAGCTTTATACCTGCAACCACCCACCCACACCTGTTGCCATGGACAAAAGGCAAAAACAAGACAGGACTAGCCTCAATCATCTCCATAGTCCACAATATCATCTAAGCTGCCATCATCATCATAATAGCTTTACCTCTATTGCAATGTCCATCACGTCCATAATCATCATCACCACCACCACTATCATCACCATCATCTCCACCACCACTATCATCACCATCATCTCCACCACCACTATCATCACCATCATCTCCACCACCACTATCATCACCATCAACTCCACCACCACTATCATCACCATCATCCCCACCACCACCATCATCATCTCCACCACCTCTATAATCTCTACAACCACGATCTTATCCAGCACCAGCCTCGTCATTGCCATCCTCTAATATCATCTCCACCACCATCATCATCTCATGCACTAATATCATGACCCCAAAATCAATATTATAACGCCAACATCACCATTACATTCATCATCACCACCATTATTATTATTACCCCCACCAACATCCTCTTCTAAACATTTATCATCACTACCACCTTCATTATTATCATTGCCACCATCATCACCATGACCACCACTACTACTATCATCCCCACCAGCCTCATCACCATCATCACCACCATTACAATCACCCCACCATCCTCTTCACCACGACCTTTATCATCACTACCACCAACAATATCTGCATTGACCCCCTGAGGTGGCGGGGTAGAGGACAACAGTGGTAGTGGCCCTAATGAAGTGTACCCATTACATAAAGTATCACCCCCACCATCCTCTTTACCACCATTATCATCACCTATTACTATTACCCCTACCATCCTCTTCACCATTTTTACCATCACTACCACAACCATTACAATCACCACCACCCCCATCATCTATAGACCACTTCAGCTTCTGATAATAAGAGTGGAGTCTATGATTTGGGGGGATGTTCTAGCGGGACTGAACCATGGGACTGGGGTCAGGCTGCTTAATATTCTCTGAGACTGGTCTAGTTCCTTGGCTCTTGGTGGGAAAGCTTCCTTCCTTTCACAGATAAAACACGTCGAGGATTTTCTGCCGCGCTCAGCAGAAGCCTCAGTCACCGGCGACGGAGTCATCTCATTCTGTTCTTATTCTGCAGCCCATCTAGTTTAGGAAATGAAATAAATTCCTCATTTTTACAGCATGTGTTCCTGCTGCACCCACATCCTCTGCGGGAACAGCTGTCCAAACGCTGTGGATCACGACTACTGCGGCTTTACGACTCTCATTAGCAGCTTTTTAAGGGTCTGACGGGGGACAGCTACAGAGGGTCTGAAATTTCCCGTTAAAGCAATGTCAGGAAGAGTAACATCAGGTCAGATGGGGAACAGCGTGGGTCATGGAGAAGACACTCCACCGGGAGGATGGCGCGCGCCACCACGAGGGGCAGCTCACCCAATGCTGTAATCTGGAAGAGATGATGAAGTCATTCTCCAGGCTCCTCCTCCTTCATCAAAGCTCCTCCCCTCAGTCTACATGCAGTGGTTTCCTCACTGGTGGTTTAGTCACTTGAAGTTATAATATTCTGTCCTTGTGTTATGGAAATCATCTCTCCTTCCATCGACTTTCTGCTGGGCTTGTGCTTACGGCGAGCAGCCAATCTGAAGAAGAAGATCTGCAGAGCTCAACATCAGCAGGAGCCTATGGGAAGTGGTAGATTACAGACATTAAACTCAATGGAGAATTGTAGTTACACATACCGTAGCTCAGGGTAATACATGATGGAGAGGCAGAGCAGCCTACTGGAGAAGAGGGACATCTCAGGAGCCACCAGACAATGCAGAGAAGCTTGAGTCACTCATCAATTTCCTTACCTTCCACATTATGGGCAAAAGCTGCCAGCTGCCTTGTTTAATGTATATAGTTTAGGCCGATATATAACAGGTTGTATGAAACCACGTGCATGCAGGATGTAACCTTAATCTGTGGTGGTGGATAGCACGAGCAATGGGACAAGCAACTTCTTATTGACCAAGATTTTCCCAGTTTTCTCAGATTTGGTTATTTTCACACCTTCAGATGGACCTAACTCAGTGTAAGACTGTGTGGAGGGTGGGGATCCGAAGATCTTGCTTGCCAGGGGTAAAGTCGAGGTGACTCATATTATTGAGTAGATGGGGCTTTTGTCCACATTCTGATCCACAAGTCTTTTAGATGTAGACTTTATTTTCCAATTTTTTATAGTTGAAGTTGGCTATAAACATGAAAATGTCCATGTTGTCTGGTAGACCGCCCTTAATATTGCCCATCAGGGCAAACAGAGTTTTGACAAGTTGGATTCGAACTCATCTGATATATTTGCTTCCTTCAAGATAAGCATCTTCTGAGGTGTCTGGTGGCCACAAATCCCACTCCAGCCATAGAACTAACCTGTCCTGTAGACCATGTGCATGGTGTAGTGCTGGGAGAATATCCACACATTTGTAGTCAGGATCAGAGTACAAAGAGCCTTCCACTACAACCACCAAAGGTCAATCATTTCAATGGGTTCACCCAGTTATCACCAATGATGGCCCCACTGAGGAATGGTTCACATACTGTCACCGTGTGGATCAATGTGCTCACCTCTAAGGACACGAAGCACAAAATTTCCTCTTCTGTTTTTAACCATGGAGACGTGGCTCATTCGTCTGAACGCTCACATGGCTTCATGTCACAGCAGCAGAGTCTCGCCAGGCCTCTCCTAAACCCATCATCTGGAGATAAGGAGCACTCAGTGCCTGTGGCTGACGGCCGAGTGATGACATGGCTGTTGGGAATATCTGAATTGGTCTCAAGCACATGGTTTATAATTGTAGATAGAGCTGCGGGAACAGGATTTCAGGCAGGAATAATAACATGGGGTGAAACATCTAACGAAAGACAGAGGAAGATTGTAACAGAAGAGGTCAACAGTCGGAACGAGTCAAAAAGGCGCAAATCAGGGGCATTGCTAAGGTCTCAAAAGATCCGGGGCCCAAGCCAAATGTATATGTCCTAATTCTCTAAATCGAACCGCCGCCCCCTTTCTCTGCACCCTCTAGCACTAAAGACATTTTCCTGTACTCGCTATACAGCAGCACGTACCTCTCACATCCAGGGCCTCCAGGTGACGTCTCCTCCGATGTAGATCTTCTCGGTCATCATCTTCTCCATTCTGTCCGGAGAACTTCTCTCAGCCGCCTCGTCTCTGCAGAGTGTGACACACGGACATCTTAGCTTCTATTATCATCCCCCAACCTGAAGTCCCCACAGTGTTATCCTGCTGATCGCTGTGCCCCCCAATACCACCAAATACTATCCTGAAGAAATATCAGTGCCCCCCATAGTAATAGTGCTCCTCATAATCCCACCAATAGTAATTCCCTTCTATAATGCCTTCATTAGTAATACTGCCCCCTACTGGACCCAACAGTGATAATGCTCCCCAAGAGTGCCCCCATTAGTAGAAGAGCCCTCCAGTAATACACTGCGTGCAGAATTATTAGGCAAATGAGTATTTTGACCGCATCATCCTCTTTATGCATGTTGTCTTACTCCAAGCTGTATAGGCTCGAAAGCCTACTACCAATTAAGCATATTAGGTGATGTGCATCTCTGTAATGAGAAGGGGTGTGGTCTAATGACATCAACACCCTATATCAGGTGTGCATAATTATTAGGAAACTTCCTTTCATTTGGCAAAATGGGTCAAAAGAAGGACTTGACAGGCTCAGAAAAGTCAAAAATAGTGAGATATCTTGCAGAGGGATGCAGCACTCTTAAAATTGCAAAGCTTCTGAATCGTGATCATCGAACAATCAAGCGTTTCATTCAAAATAGTCAACAGGGTCGCAAGAAGCGTGTGGAAAAACCAAGGCGCAAAATAACTGCCCATGAACTGAGAAAAGTCAAGCGTGCAGCTGCCAAGATGCCACTTGCCACCAGTTTGGCCATATTTCAGAGCTGCAACATCACTGGAGTGCCCAAAAGCACAAGGTGTGCAATACTCAGAGACATGGCCAAGGTAAGAAAGGCTGAAAGACGACCACCACTGAACAAGACACACAAGCTGAAACGTCAAGACTGGGCCAAGAAATATCTCAAGACTGATTTTTCTAAGGTTTTATGGACTGATGAAATGAGAGTGAGTCTTGATGGGCCAGATGGATGGGCCCGTGGCTGGATTGGTAAAGGGCAGAGAGCTCCAGTCAGACTCAGACGCCAGCAAGGTGGAGGTGGAGTACTGGTTTGGGCTGGTATCATCAAAGATGAGCTTGTGGGGCCTTTTCGGGTTGAGGATGGAGTCAAGCTCAACTCCCAGTCCTACTGCCAGTTTCTGGAAGACACCTTCTTCAAGCAGTGGTACAGGAAGAAGTCTGCATCCTTCAAGAAAAACATGATTTTCATGCAGGACAATGCTCCATCACACGCGTCCAAGTACTCCACAGCGTGGCTGGCAAGAAAGGGTATAAAAGAAGAAAATCTAATGACATGGCCTCCTTGTTCACCTGATCTGAACCCCATTGAGAACCTGTGGCCCATCATCAAATGTGAGATTTACAAGGAGGGAAAACAGTACACCTCTCTGAACAGTGTCTGGGAGGCTGTGGTTGCTGCTGCACGCAATGTTGATGGGGAACAGATCAAAACACTGACAGAATCCATGGATGGCAGGCTTTTGAGTGTCCTTGCAAAGAAAGGTGGCTATATTGGTCACTGATTTGTTTTTGTTTTGTTTTTGAATGCCAGAAATGTATATTTGTGAATGTTGAGATGTTATATTGGTTTCACTGGTAAAAATAAATAATTGAAATGGGTATATATTTGTTTTTTGTTAAGTTGCCTAATAATTATGCACAGTAATAGTCACCTGCACACACAGATATCCCCCTAAAATAGCTAAAACTAAAAACAAACTAAAAACTACTTCCAAAAATATTCAGCTTTGATATTAATGAGTTTTTTGGGTTCATTGAGAACATGGTTGTTGTTCAATAATAAAATTAATCCTCAAAAATACAACTTGCCTAATAATTCTGCACTCCCTGTAATAATGCCCTCACAGAGCCCCCAGTAGAAATAAGGCCCCCTTATTGTCCCCCCAGTGGTAATAAAGCTCTCTACAGACCCCTCAGTAGTAATAAGGCCCCCATAGTGCTCTTAGTAGAAATAAGGCGGATGTATAGGTCCCTCCTGTAGAGCCCCCGGCAGTAATAAGAACGCCTAGAATGCCTCTATAGTTCGTCCTCTCCTGCACTGGTCACATGATGGTGACATCATCGCAGGTCCTTCTCAGCCGCTGCCTTTAGTACTGATCACATGACTGATGTTATCACTAGGGATGAGTGAATCGACTTTGGATAAAACATCCGAAGTTGATTCGCATAAAACTTTGTTCTAATACTGTACGAAGGAGGAGCTCCGTACAGTATTAGAATGTACTGGCTCCGATGAGCTGAAGTTATTACTTTCCGAAGTCTAACTTCATAAATTAAAATAAATTTGTACTGTAAAAAAAACATCTCCCGAACTCGGGTTCGGTTCGGCTCCTGCTCCGTACAGTATTGGAACGAAGTTTTATGCGAATCGACTCCGGATGTTTCATCCAAAGTCGATTTGCTCATCCCTCGTCATCACCGGTCCTTCGGCTCTTCCAGTGCATTAGATGCAATTGTATTGCATCTATCTGGCAGGCAGGACATTCGGGGCCCGAGACAACACATCAGGGGCCCAGGCCAAGAAGGTTTTAACCTAGCAACGCCCCCGGCACAACATATGATTGGGAGATTCTTTAAAGGGGTTTTCCAGGAAAAGATATTTATGACTCACCCTCAGGACAGGTCATTTTCAGATCTGCGGGGGTGTGACACCTGAGACACCCACAAATCAGCTGTTAGAAGAGTCTGTGAGCGCTGCAGGCTCTTCCTAGGCCAATGACATCACTGTACAGTGGTCACGTGGCCTAGATGCAGCTCAGTCCCATTCAAGTCAATAGAGCTGAGCTGCAATACCAAGCACAGCCACTACACAATGTACGGCGCTGTCCTGTACGGTGCCAGGACACCCCCCCCCCCTGATGTGATAATGATAGCCTATAAGTCATTTAATATAATACTATCACTCCTATTATCTACATTTCATTAGAACCTGTATCACTGGTGGCTTCACATGATTCTCCGTTAACCTCTTCTCATGACTTGTGCCGGTTCTGTAAGCTTGAACCAAGTGAAGATCACCCAGCAGTACTTGTGCTGTCCCTCATGAGGTCCTCCTGGTAACACCCCATGACCGCAACCCACAGACAGGGCAGTGTACTCTAGAAGAAGGGAAACGAAGGCACGTGTGTCATTGTCACGTTTCCTATATTTACGTCTATTGGAGGGCGTTACGTAATTTCCAGTCATACGATCTGCCTGTAGCTAGGATCTGACAACACGGTGACAATTCTTACCAGATACCTACACACTGCGTCAGTAAAACCATCATACGACACAAGCACAGCGACGCCTTCGGTTCCATAACCTCATTGATACAACGACGCCGTACATCCGATAAGGATGAAAACGCTACAACTTCCAACAAAAAGTAGGAAATTTTTTTTAAAAAATCACCCGTGATCATAAACCCCATATTATTTTACTACTGATCTACAATATGGAGTCTCGGCAGCAGCAAGGAGAGCGGCCTTGTCTCCAGGCACTTAATGGGGTCTTTCTCCTTCTCTCCCAGCAGGAAGTCACAGCATTATTACAAACACCAATAAAATGAATCCAAACGCAGTTAAACTTTCACTTTTCTGGGATTATTTTGGACTAAGGATACCCCCTCTATGACTGAATTAAGATTTTTGTGACGTCAGTTGTGGATAGCAAAAAAACAAAACAAAAAAAACAGAAGACAACTTTCAAAAAAGGCAATCAAAGTTGAAAAGGCTGATTTTGTTGTTGGGACAAGGTCCTGATGGACAGCCTGGCTGCGCCTGCACAGTGGGGTGGTAGAATACTGCCATCAGAATCCATTCTCCTAGATTCACATTTGCATCGTGTTTGCTCTTATTTTAGAAGTCAATGGAGCTTTTTTTGAGGATTCCTTCATCTCCAGCAATCATCCTAGTAACTAGGCGCAGCCCGCTCCCCGCTGACCCCGAGCTGAATGCATCCTTACGTCTAGTTGGAGGTCACAAACCTTCCTGATTTGTTCGGATGCAGTTTCAGGCGCACATGGGAAGGGAATGCACCGTCCAAGAGCAGAGGAGCAGCTATGTAACACAATCCATGGAAGACGCCAGAACCAGACCTATCTGGAGAATCATTGACTCTGACCATGATGAATGAGTCTTCTCAAAGAGGCTGAACGTGGACAGGCTGAGGAATGTCTGACGTGTAATTGTGTCACAGGAGACAAGATCTGATTAGTCCCAAAGCCGAAGTAGGACGTCTATAGGGGACCCAGCAATTGTAGGCATCTGCACCCACTCAATGACCCCTCAACATGGAGCAGGCAAACAGCTGGGACCACCCTCTGTCAGCGAACCCTTCCAGAAAAGCCATGAGATAGACAAGTCCCTTGCCATTCTCCTCTGTTGGCCGCTTATTCCCTTGAGATCAAAAGCATTCCTCCTTCCCATGACATCTGGATTTGGGGGAGACTTGGGAGACCCCTATATATGTTAGATGGTTGACCCAACCATCAGCCCATCTCTACAATCCCCCCCCCCCCAATCAGCTGATAAGATCTCTTTTATGCAGACACCATGGGTGGGGATGAACAGTCACTCGCCCCACATGCAGGTTGCCTCCCACTGTGTAAAGGCCCTTTAAGTGTCCTCCACCGTTTGAGAGGAGCACAAAGGCCCTCGTCCTCAACACCGAAAGTGCAACACTAAGACGGAGGAGTCCTGGAATGAAGGAAATCACAGGATGGATAGGCAATGATATAGAAATGATAAAAAAAATAGAAAAAAAAAAATTCAAAACATCTCGATATAGTCAGTATAGCGTATGAGCGCCATGTGTAAAAATCCACGCACGTCCATGCCTCGGCAGCTATCAATTAGGCTATTAATGGTTATCCGAGGAATTGTCTGCCATGCTGAATGCTCTTGGGCACGCAAACCCATACCTCTTACATCCAGGGTAATTGCCGACCAACGATGTCCCAGATGTCCTCAATGGGACACTGCAGATCATGGCAGCACGGTTAGGCCATTTAGGCCGCTCACAGTAGCACGAGCATCATGTGGCCTGGAGTTGTCCTGTTTACAAAAAATGGCTCCTGGCAGTGGCGTCGCGTGGGTTGCCAGCACCCGGGGCAAGCCAAGTATTGCCCCCTTCCCCCCCCAACCAACCGACCAACCAACCAACCAACCTGTGGCCACACCCATTTTTACAGATAATGTAGTAGATGTTACCTGCAGTCCTATGTAACACCACAGATAACACAGTGATACCTCTCTGAGTACAGATAATGTAGTAGATGTCACCTGCAGTCCTATGTAACACCACAGATAACACAGTGATACCTCTCTGAGTACAGATAATGTAGTAGATGTCACCTGCAGTCCTATGTAACACCACAGATAACACAGTGATACCTCTCTGAGTACAGATAATGTAGTAGATGTCACCTGCAGTCCTATGTAACACCACAGATAACACAGTGATAACTCCCTGAGTACAGATAATGTAGTATATGTCACCTGCAGTCCTATGTAACACCACAGATAACACAGTGATAACTCTCTGAGTACAGATAATGTAGTAGATGTCACCTGTAGTCCTATGTAACACCACAGATAACACAGTGATAACTCTCTGAGTACAGATAATGTAGTAGATGTCACCTGCAGTCCTATGTAACACCACAGATAACACAGTGATACCTCTCTGAGTACAGATAATGTAGTAGATGTCACCTGCAGTCCTATGTAACACCACAGATAACACAGTGATAACTCTCTGAGTACAGATAATGTAGTAGATGTCACCTGCAGTCCTATGTAACACCACAGATAACACAGTGATAACTCTGAGTACAGATAATGTAGTATATGTCACCTGCAGTCCTATGTAACACCACAGATAACACAGTGATAACTCCCTGAGTACAGATAATGTAGTAGATGTCACCTGCAGTCCTATGTAACACCACAGATAACACAGTGATAACTCCCTGAGTACAGATAATGTAGTAGATGTCACCTGCAGTCCTATGTAACACCACAGATAACAGTGATAGCCCACTGAGTACAGATAATGTAGTAGATGGATGTGAGGCTCCAGGTTTCAGAACACGCAGAGTGTGACCTGAAGTCTGGGGCCGGGCTGTGGCAGGGTGGGGCCAAATTTTATATCCACCCTCCCATTATCCAGGGTAATACAGCGCCTCATACCTCTTACATCCAGGGTAATACAGCGCCTCATACCTCTTACATCCAGGGTAATACAGCGCCCCATACCTCTTACATCCAGGGTAATACAGCGCCCCGTACCTCTTACATCCAGGGTAATACAGCGCCTCATACCTCTTACATGCAGGGTAATACAGCGCCCCATACCTCTTACATACAGGGTAATACAGCTCCACATACCTCTTACATCCAGAGTAATACAGCGCCCCATACCTCCTACATCCAGGGTAATACAGCGCCCCATACCTCTTACATCCAGGGTAATACAGCGCCCCATACCTCCTACATCCAGGGTAATACAGCGCCTCATACCTCTTACATCCAGGGTAATACAGCGCCTCATACCTCTTACATCCAGGGTAATACAGCGCCCCGTACCTCTTACATCCAGGGTAATACAGCGCCTCATACCTCTTACATGCAGGGTAATACAGCGCCCCATACCTCTTACATCCAGGGTAATACAGCGCCCCATACCTCTTACATACAGGGTAATCCAGCTCCACATACCTCTTACATCCAGGGTAATACAGCGCCTCATACCTCTTACATCCAGGGTAATACAGCGCCCCATACCTCTTACATCCAGGGTAATACAGCGCCCCATACCTCTTACATCCAGGGTAATACAGCGCCTCATACCTCTTACATCCAGGGTAATACAGCGCCCCGTACCTCTTACATCCAGGGTAATACAGCGCCCCGTACCTCTTCCATCCAGGGTAATACAGCGCCCCGTACCTCTTCCATCCAGGGTAATACAGCGCCTCGTACCTCTTACATGCAGGGTAATACAGCGCCCCATACCTCTTACATCCAGGGTAATACAGCGCCCCATACCTCTTACATCCAGGGTAATACAGCGCCCCATACCTCTTACATACAGGGTAATACAGCTCCACATACCTCTTACATCCAGGGTAATACAGCGCCCCATACCTCCTACATCCAGGGTAATACAGCGCCCCATACCTCTTACATACAGGTAATACAGCGCCCCATACCTCTTACATCCAGAGTAATACGGCGCCCTATACCTCTTACATCCAGGGTAATACAGCGCCCCATACCTCTTACATCCAGGGTAATACAGCGCCCCATACCTCTTACATACAGGTAATACAGCGCCCCATACCTCTTACATCCAGGGTAATACAGCACCTCATACCTCTTACATCCAGGGTAATACAGCACCACATACCTCTTACATACAGGGTAATACAGCGCCCCATACCTCTTACATCCAGGGTAATATAGCGCCCCATACCTCTTACATCCAGGGTAATACAGCGCCTCATACCTCTTACATACAGGGTAATACAGCGCCCCATACCTCTTACATCCAGGGTAATATAGCGCCCCATACCTCTTACATCCAGGGTAATACAGCGCCCCATACCTCTTACATCCAGGGTAATACAGCGCCCCATACCTCTTACATCCAGGGTAATACAGCGCCCCATACCTCTTACATCCAGGGTAATACAGCGCCTCATACCTCTTACATCCAGGGTAATACAGCACCCCATACCTCTTACATCCTGGGTAATACAGCGCCTCATACCTCTTACATCCAGGGTAATACAGCGCCCCATACCTCTTACATCCAGGGTAATACAGCACCACATACCTCTTACATCCAGGGTAATACAGCGCCTCATACCTCTTACATCCAGGGTAATACAGCCCCCCATACCTCTTACATCCAGGGTAATACAGCACCCCATACCTCTTACATCCAGGGTAATACAGCGCCTCATACCTCTTACATCCAGGGTAATACAGCACCATACCTCTTACATACAGAGTAATACAGCGCCTCATACCTCTTACATCCAGGGTAATACAGCGCCTCATAGCTCTTACATCCAGGGTAATACAGCGCCCCATACCTCTTACATCCAGGGTAATACAGCGCCCCATACCTCTTACATCCAGGGTAATACAGCGCCCCATACCTCTTACATCCAGGGTAATACAGCGCCCCATACCTCTTACATCCAGGGTAATACAGCGCCTCATACCTCTTACATCCAGGGTAATACAGCTCCACATACCTCTTACATCCAGGGTAATACAGCGCCCCATACCTCTTACATCCAGGGTAATACAGCGCCCCATACCTCTTACATCCAGGGTAATACAGCGCCTCATACCTCTTACATGCAGGGTAATATAGCGCCTCATACCTCTTACATACACGGTAATACAGCGCCTCATACCTCTTACATCCAGGGTAATACAGCGCCCCATACCACTTACATCCAGGGTAATACAGCGCCCCATACCTCTTACATCCAGGGTAATACAGCGCCTCATACCTCTTACATCCAGGGTAATACAGCGCCCCATACCTCTTACATCCAGGGTAATACAGCGCCTCATACCTCTTACATACAGGGTAATACAGCGCCTCATACCTCTTACATACAGAGTAATACAGCGCCTCATACCTCTTACATTCAGGGTAATACAGCGCCTCATAGCTCTTACATCCAGGGTAATACAGCGCCTCATACCTCTTACATCCAGGGTAATACAGCGCCTCATACCTCTTACATACAGGGTAATACAGCGCCTCATACCTCTTACATCCAGGGTAATACAGCGCCTCATACCTCTTACATCCAGGGTAATACAGCGCCCCATACCTCTTACATCCAGGGTAATACAGCGCCCCGTACCTCTTACATCCAGGGTAATACAGCGCCTCATACCTCTTACATGCAGGGTAATACAGCGCCCCATACCTCTTACATACAGGGTAATACAGCTCCACATACCTCTTACATCCAGAGTAATACAGCGCCCCATACCTCTTACATCCAGGGTAATACAGTGCCCCATACCTCTTACATCCAGGGTAATACAGCGCCCCATACCTCCTACATCCAGGGTAATACAGCGCCTCATACCTCTTACATCCAGGGTAATACAGCGCCTCATACCTCTTACATCCAGGGTAATACAGCGCCCCGTACCTCTTACATCCAGGGTAATACAGCGCCTCATACCTCTTACATGCAGGGTAATACAGCGCCCCATACCTCTTACATGCAGGGTAATATAGCGCCTCATACCTCTTACATACACAGTAAGACAGCGCCTCATACCTCTTACATCCAGGGTAATACAGCGCCCCATACCTCTTACATCCAGGGTAATACAGCGCCTCATACCTCTTACATCCAGGGTAATACAGCGCCCCATACCTCTTACATCCAGGGTCATACAGCGCCTCATACCTCTTACATCCAGGGTAATACAGCGCCTCATACCTCTTACATCCAGGGTAATACAGCGCCCCATACCTCTTACATCCAGGGTAATACAGCGCCCCATACCTCTTACATCCAGGGTAATACAGCGCCCCATACCTCTTACATCCAGGGTAATACAGCGCCTCATACCTCTTACATGCAGGGTAATACAGCGCCCCATACCTCTTACATACAGGGTAATACAGCTCCACATACCTCTTACATCCAGAGTAATACAGCGCCCCATACCTCCTACATCCAGGGTAATACAGCGCCCCATACCTCTTACATCCAGGGTAATACAGCGCCCCATACCTCCTACATCCAGGGTAATACAGCGCCTCATACCTCTTACATCCAGGGTAATACAGCGCCTCATACCTCTTACATCCAGGGTAATACAGCGCCCCGTACCTCTTACATCCAGGGTAATACAGCGCCTCATACCTCTTACATGCAGGGTAATACAGCGCCCCATACCTCTTACATGCAGGGTAATATAGCGCCTCATACCTCTTACATACACAGTAATACAGCGCCTCATACCTCTTACATCCAGGGTAATACAGCGCCCCATACCTCTTACATCCAGGGTAATACAGCGCCTCATACCTCTTACATCCAGGGTAATACAGCGCCCCATACCTCTTACATCCAGGGTCATACAGCGCCTCATACCTCTTACATCCAGGGTAATACAGCGCCTCATACCTCTTACATCCAGGGTAATACAGCGCCCCATACCTCTTACATCCAGGGTAATACAGCGCCCCATACCTCTTACATCCAGGGTAATACAGCGCCCCGTACCTCTTACATCCAGGGTAATACAGCGCCCCGTACCTCTTACATCCAGGGTAATACAGCGCCTCATACCTCTTACATGCAGGGTAATACAGCGCCCCATACCTCTTACATACAGGGTAATACAGCTCCACATACCTCTTACATCCAGAGTAATACAGCGCCCCATACCTCCTACATCCAGGGTAATACAGCGCCCCATACCTCTTACATCCAGGGTAATACAGCGCCTCATACCTCTTACATCCAGGGTAATACAGCGCCCCGTACCTCTTACATCCAGGGTAATACAGCGCCTCATACCTCTTACATGCAGGGTAATACAGCGCCCCATACCTCTTACATCCAGGGTAATACAGCGCCCCATACCTCTTACATACAGGGTAATCCAGCTCCACATACCTCTTACATCCAGGGTAATACAGCGCCCCGTACCTCTTACATCCAGGGTAATACAGCGCCCCGTACCTCTTCCATCCAGGGTAATACAGCGCCCCGTACCTCTTCCATCCAGGGTAATACAGCGCCTCGTACCTCTTACATGCAGGGTAATACAGCGCCCCATACCTCTTACATCCAGGGTAATACAGCGCCCCATACCTCTTACATCCAGGGTAATACAGCGCCCCATACCTCTTACATACAGGGTAATACAGCTCCACATACCTCTTACATCCAGGGTAATACAGCGCCCCATACCTCCTACATCCAGGGTAATACAGCGCCCCATACCTCTTACATACAGGTAATACAGCGCCCCGTACCTCTTACATCCAGAGTAATACGGCGCCCCGTACCTCTTACATCCAGGGTAATACAGCGCCCCATACCTCTTACATCCAGGGTAATACAGCGCCCCATACCTCTTACATACAGGTAATACAGCGCCCCATACCTCTTACATCCAGGGTAATACAGCACCACATACCTCTTACATACAGGGTAATACAGCGCCCCATACCTCTTACATCCAGGGTAATATAGCGCCCCATACCTCTTACATCCAGGGTAATACAGCGCCTCATACCTCTTACATCCAGGGTAATACAGCGCCCCATACCTCTTACATCCAGGGTAATACAGCGCCCCATACCTCTTACATCCAGGGTAATACAGCGCCTCATACCTCTTACATCCAGGGTAATACAGCACCCCATACCTCTTACATCCTGGGTAATACAGCGCCTCATACCTCTTACATCCAGGGTAATACAGCGCCCCATACCTCTTACATCCAGGGTAATACAGCACCACATACCTCTTACATCCAGGGTAATACAGCGCCTCATACCTCTTACATCCAGGGTAATACAGCGCCCCATACCTCTTACATCCAGGGTAATACAGCACCCCATACCTCTTACATCCAGGGTAATACAGCGCCTCATACCTCTTACATCCAGGGTAATACAGCGCCCCATGCCTCTTACATACAGAGTAATACAGCGCCTCATACCTCTTACATCCAGGGTTATACAGCGCCCCATACCTCTTACATCCAGGGTAATACAGCGCCCCATACCTCTTACATCCAGGGTAATACAGCGCCCCATACCTCTTACATCCAGGGTAATACAGCGCCCCATACCTCTTACATACAGGGTAATACAGCGCCCCATACCTCTTACATCCAGGGTAATACAGCGCCTCATAGCTCTTACATCCAGGGTAATACAGCGCCCCCTACCTCTTACATCCAGGGTAATACAGCGCCCCATACCTCTTACATCCAGGGTCATACAGCGCCTCATACCTCTTACATCCAGGGTAATACAGCGCCTCATACCTCTTACATCCAGGGTAATACAGCGCCCCATACCTCTTACATCCAGGGTAATACAGCGCCCCATACCTCTTACATGCAGGGTAATATAGCGCCTCATACCTCTTACATCCAGGGTAATACAGCGCCCCATACCTCTTACATGCAGGGTAATATAGCGCCTCATACCTCTTACATACAGGGTAATACAGCGCCTCATACCTCTTACATCCAGGGTAATACAGCGCCCCATACCTCCTACATCCAGGGTAATACAGCGCCTCATACCTCTTACATACAGGGTAATACAGCGCCCCGTACCTCTTACATCCAGGGTAATACAGCGCCCCATACCTCTTACATACAGGGTAATACAGCGCCTCATACCTCTTACATACAGGGTAATACAGCGCCCCGTACCTCTTACATCCAGGGTAATACAGCGCCTCATACCTCTTACATCCAGGGTAATACAGCGCCCCATACCTCTTACATCCAGGGTAATACAGCGCCCCATACCTCTTACATCCAGGGTAATACAGCGCCCCATACCTCTTACATCCAGTGATGTCTCTTTGATGTAGATGTTCTCTTTCCTCATCATTTCCTTTCAGACCAGACGACCATTTTTCAGCCATTTCTCGTCTCTACAGTTTGACAAATAAAAATCTTAGTTTACTACTTTTCCATCGTCCTCCCATCTTCTGGACAAATCATCCTACCACCCCCAATACTCTGCCTGCTGTGCCCCCCAATACTATACTGTAGAAACAGATAACCCCCCTGATAATACTAGTACCATGCAGATAGTGCCCTTTAATAATTATTGGCACACAGTGCCCTAAAATAACTGCGCCCAGAAAATCGTGCCCCGGACACTAATAGTGTAAACAAAACGTCCCCTAAAAACAATTGTGGTAAGCTGATACTGTGCCAAGGTGCCTCCCACAGTAATAGCGCTCTCAAAAGTCCCACCAATAGTAATAATCCTCTGCTAGAGCACACATTGTAGTAATAGTGCTCCTACAGTGCCCCCAACATGTCCCCACTACTCCCCAGAAGTAATAATGCTCCCATAGTGCCTATACTAGTACTCATGTTCCCCCTAGACCCCCAGTAGTAATAAAGCCCACCATAATGCCCCCCCCAGTAGTAATAATTCTCCTTATAGTGTGACAGTACAATAAATACCCCCTTTTAATGCCCCCAGTTGAGCTAATGTCCCCATAATGTGCCAGTATAAAATACCTCTATATAGTGCCCCCAGTAAATGCCCCATAGTGCTCCTCTCCCTTCTTCCTCCTAGTGCCCCCCATAATGTACCAGTATAAAATGCCCCATATAAATTGCCCCAGTAGATGCCCTCAGTTTCCCCCATAATTTGCAAGTAGTGCCCCCCATAGATGACTCCATAGTATTCCTCTCCCCCCTTCCCCAGAGTACCCACCCTAATGTGCCCCAGAATAAAATTCCCCCTATACAGAGCCCCCATATAAAATACTCCTTTGTGGCTTCAGTAGATGCCCCCAATAATGTGCCAGTGAGAAGTGCCCCCCAATAATGTGCCAGTAAGAAGTGCCTCCCATAGATGGCCCCCCATCATGTGCCAGTATTATACCATATAAAAAAATAAACACGTCTACTTACCTCCATGGCAGCGATGCGATGCAGGGCACTTCCGGCCTGTGTCCCGCTCTGTATGGCACTAGGACTGCAGCCTATCAGAGGAACGGGGAAGGTAGACGCCTCTCTCTCCCCTGCCCCGCCGCACATCCATCTGTATCTCTGTCCTGAGGACGGCGTTACAGATGACTATGGGGATGAGCGCTTCCACAATGGAAGCGGTCATCTCCCTGTGGCCTGCTGCCGCCCCCCACTTGTGAGCAGGGCCACGCGGCCTGGGGAGATTGCCTCATTTTGCCTAATCGGCGGTGCGGCCCTGCTGCCGCCCCCTAAAATTTTGCGCTCGGGGCAACGGCATCCCCCCCCACGCCACTGACTCCTGGGGCACTTTGTAGAGGTGGTTGTACCTCTGGTTCCATGACCACATCAATGTAACGCTGAGCTGTTAGTGGACCTGAAATGAAGACTAGAGAGGTCCGGCTACCGTACTTTATGCCACCTCACACCATAATCCCAGGAGTAGGACTGGTATGACGTTCCCCACGTGGTCTCCAAACCAATATTCAGCTATCATTGCACCCGAGACAAAAGCGAGACTCATCGCTGGAGATGACAGACCTCCATTCCAGTCTTTCTGTGCACCATTAGAGACTTTGAGAGTGATGGCATAAGGTCAGTGGAACACCTGTAGCCGGGCTTCTGGCTTATAGCCCAATATCGTGCAGACATCTTCTGATGGTTTGTGTAGACACGGTTTGCCGCCCTTGGCTTGGGAGGTGACAGTTTCACTTGCAGTACAGAATGGATCACTAGGCGCCATTCTTCTAATCAGATGATCCGTCCGGGCAGAGGTTGTCCTCTCCGCACCTCTTGCTGTCATTTCAGTCCTTCTTTGTTCTGCCAACCACCAGGACACACAACGTTGAACATTACTGACATCTCGGCCTCTGCGCAGAGCAATCTGCCAGAGTGATAACCCAAGGCCTCTTAGCTCAAGGATTCTGTCCTCTCAGTGTGAGACATGTGGTGATAACTGGCACGTCAAAGAACTGGAGGCATCTCACAATCATCCCACATGACTTGAGACAATTTCTGATGTTTCATGTAGCTAACAAACTTTGCTTTCAATCTGGCTTTAATGCCGCTCCCACATTGGAGCTAGGTGATGAAAATGTCATCATCTTCAGATCTTAGCGACACCTGCTACTTCCTCGATTTGTATAACCTCATGGCTTCTCCTTCTTGGTGCTGTGATTTCAATGTTTCAGTGAGGGTTTAGTGTTCCGCTCTAGATTCCACCACAATTACTGATGGTCGTTTCTCATGGCCGACCTCATCAATAATGAACTTCTTCAGGAGTCTTGACTTTGGGGTGAACGTACTTGAAGTCAAGGGCGAAGCTGTCAGGGAACAGGTATTGCTATAGGGCGGATCTGCCTCCGAAGTAGAGACCAAGATACTCATGAGCTCTACGCTCTGAACTTGGTCAAGGAGTGAAGCTCATTTCCACGTTTTGCTATGAAATCTTAAGGAAAAGTCAAAGTTCTGCTCTCCTTTACTTGGGCAAATTCCAAAGTGAGATGCTTGTTGGCATCTCCCCTGGCATCCGTCACACTACTGCCCCATGAATACTAGTGAAATCACCATATGAGCAAGAAGCCGCCATACTCATCCGCAAACTGCAAGACTCTCCACCCCAACCCCAGCTCAGTCCTTACGCCTCTTCATTTTACTTCTTTCCACCATTCTTGATTTTCAAAAATTTCCAAAATCAATGTCCTATTTTACTGGTGAAGAAAAGATAAAACAGCAGCTCATAATGACCTGACCTGATTCTCTTTGCGGGCAGGCCACAGGCAGTCTACCATATAATAGGCCTTTTTGTGTCCCCTCTCACCTCGGTACATTGATGCCTGATGTATTTGAGGTTCGAGGAAGGGGGGCTTCAAAAACTGAACATGAACTGAATTTTGCTTACAGATTTCATGTTAACCAGAACTTCCTGAGTGACATGTTTTCCTCAGATTCGGCATCTTTTCACACTATACGTCACCTGCAAAAACAAACAGCCTGGAAACTGAATGAGGCAATCCTCCTGCTGACAGATTCACATGAATATATGATGATGACGCCTCTACAGCAGAAGATTGGGCATACTGTCATCTAGCGAATGGGGTGCTGCATCTAAACATGACAACCACCAACAGTCTGTGTGTCGCCAGCACCAGATTATAAGAACTCAGTCATGAAATCCCTGACATAAAAATGGAACGCAACTATTTCTCTCTGTTATAATTCTGCAGCTTCCCAGCATCCCCTGCTGGTTCAGTGTCTGCACAGAGCGTGCTGTAGGGAAATGGCTTCTTTAAGGCAAAAACTATCTTCCGCCTGCGTTACTGGATGTCAGCTAAGATGTTAGGAAGGAGTCTGTGCATAAGCTTACTGATCGACTATGGAAGGGTGCAGTGAGCATGCTCTGTGACATGTGCAGAGGTCACTGTACAGGGAGGGGGAGGATGAGCTCAGCTGTTCCCTGCATCTATTGACTTCCATGGTAAGGGGTTGTGATCATGCTCTGTGACATGTGCAGAGGTCACTGTACAGGGAGGGGAGGATAAGCTCAGCTGTTCTCTGTATCTATTGACTTCCATGGTAAGGGGTTGTGATCATGCTCTGTGACATATGCAGAGGTCACTGTACAGGGAGGGGGAGGATGAGCTCAGCTGTTCCCTGCATCTATTGACTTCCATAATAAGGGGTTGTGAGCATGCTCTGTGACATGTGCAGAGGTCACTGTACAGGGAGGGGGAGGATGAGCTCAGCTGTTCTCTGCATCTATTGACTTCCATGGTAAGGGGTTGTGATCATGCTCTGTGACATGTGCAGAGGTCACTGTACAGGGAGGGAAAGGATGAGCTCAGCCGTTTCCTGCATCTATTGACTTCCATGGTAAGGGGTTGTGATCATGCTCTGTGACATGTGCAGAGGTCACTGTACAGGGAGGGGGAGAATGAGCTCAGCTGTTCCCTGCATCTATTGACTTCCATGGTAAGGGGTTGTGATCATGCTCTGTGACATGTGCAGAGGTCACTGTACAGGGAGGGGGAGGATGAGCTCAGCTGTTCCCTGCATCTATTGACTTCCATGGTAAGGGGTTGTGATCATGCTCTGTGACATGTGCAGAGGTCACTGTACAGGGAGGGGGAGGATGAGCTCAGCCTTTCCTGCATCTATTGACTTCCATAATAAGGGGTTGTGATCATGCTCTGTGACATGTGCAGAGGTCACTGTACAGGGAGGGGGAGGATGAGCTCAGCCGTTTCCTGCATCTATTGACTTCCATGGTAAGGGGTTGTGATCATGCTCTGTGACATATGCAGAGGTCACTGTACAGGGAGGGGGAGGATGAGCTCAGCTGTTCTCTGCATCTATTGACTTCCATGGTAAGGGGTTGTGATCATGCTCTGTGACATGTGCAGAGGTCACTGTACAGGGAGGGGGAGAATGAGCTCAGCTGTTCCCTGCATCTATTGACTTCCATGGTAAGGGGTTGTGATCATGCTCTGTGACATGTGCAGAGGTCACTGTACAGGGAGGGGGAGGATGAGCTCAGCTGTTCCCTGCATCTATTGACTTCCATGGTAAGGGGTTGTGATCATGCTCTGTGACATGTGCAGAGGTCACTGTACAGGGAGGGGGAGGATGAGCTCAGCCTTTCCTGCATCTATTGACTTCCATAATAAGGGGTTGTGATCATGCTCTGTGACATGTGCAGAGGTCACTGTACAGGGAGGGGGAGGATGAGCTCAGCCGTTTCCTGCATCTATTGACTTCCATGGTAAGGGGTTGTGAGCATGCTCTGTGACATGTGCAGAGGTCACTGTACAGGGAGGGGGAGAATGAGCTCAGCTGTTCCCTGCATCTATTGACTTCCATGGTAAGGGGTTGTGATCATGCTCTGTGACATGTGCAGAGGTCACTGTACAGGGAGGGGGAGGATGAGCTCAGCTGTTCCCTGCATCTATTGACTTCCATGGTAAGGGGTTGTGATCATGCTCTGTGACATGTGCAGAGGTCACTGTACAGGGAGGGGAGGATAAGCTCAGCTGTTCTCTGTATCTATTGACTTCCATGGTAAGGGGTTGTGATCATGCTCTGTGACATATGCAGAGGTCACTGTACAGGGAGGGGGAGGATGAGCTCAGCCTTTCCTGCATCTATTGACTTCCATAATAAGGGGTTGTGATCATGCTCTGTGACATGTGCAGAGGTCACTGTACAGGGAGGGGGAGGATGAGCTCAGCCGTTTCCTGCATCTATTGACTTCCATGGTAAGGGGTTGTGAGCATGCTCTGTGACATGTGCAGAGGTCACTGTACAGGGAGGGGGAGGATGAGCTCAGCTGTTCCCTGCATCTATTGACTTCCATGGTAAGGGGTTGTGATCATGCTCTGTGACATGTGCAGAGTTAATTGTGCAGGGAGGGGGAGGAGCTGAACTGTCTTTACTATATATCGATTTCTTTGGTAGAGTGTTGTGAGCATGCTTTGTAATATGCGCAGAGTTCATTGTACAGGGAGGATGGAGTAGATGAGCTGTACCCACCACATAATGATTTATTTGGTTGAGTGCTGTGATCATGCTCTGTGACATGAGCAGGGTTCATTGTGCAGGAAGAGGGAAGAGCTAGGTTGTCCTTACCATACTGTAGATTGGCTTCTTTGGTTGAGTGATGTGAGCATGCTTTGTCATATGTGCAGAATTGGGGAGAGAGACAGAGAAGCTGAGCCGTAGACATCACAACAGACTAAGGGTCCATTCACACGTCCGTAGTGTATTGCGGATCCGCATCTCTTCCGGCCCCATAGAGAATGAATGGGTCCGGATTCGTTCCGCAACGGATCTGGACCCATTCTACGGACATATAAAGGGACCCTAAGGGTTGCACTAATGGTCCGTGCCCGTGGCTGTTCTGATCTCCCCTGCGGCCCCAGATAACACGCTTTTCCGCTTCTCACCCTGCCAGCCGCTGTCCATCGCCATCCCGCTCTCCTACCGGCAGCACTTCCAGCCATAATATTTTAGGCCCCCTGGACTGTTCTATAGGGCGAGCTTGGCCTCTTAAAGAGCCAGCATGTGCACGTCCAGATGTTTCCCCAGCCAATGGCTGCCTGTCCTGGGTATTTCAGGCCTCCTCCTCCTCCGTAGGAAGGCGCCTGAGCTTTAGGTTTATCTAGAAACCAGCAAAGGTCTTATTCCGTGTCTGACGGTCTTCATTTTTCTGATAAATTTTCTAGAACAAAATTCTTTGTGCTTAATCTTTAGTTCCATCATGCTGCGCACTAGGTCCACATTCTAGTGATGCGCCGCACATTGACAGGATCTGCCCGGCTTTATAACCTCATGACATTCTACGCTGCTCTTCGCTGTTGTGCTGCTGTCCTCCGATGGAGGCTCCTCCGCAGGCACTTCAGCTTTTATTGGACGTTTTTTACTGCATGTTGTATTCTTAGCTGGTTTTACTAATGGCCCATAAACCGTTAAAACTGCAGGAGAGTCGCTCTTATATCAACCAGGACGAGGAATGAACTCCCCGATCCTCCCAATAACAGAGAAGACGCCGGTCACAGGAGACTCAAGAACTCGCCCATTTCTCAGCTCAGTCATCAAATACAAAGTGGAGGCCTCACTGCAACGGTATAAACCAGGAAACTCCCGAAAAAGGCTGTTAATTTTTGGAGTTTCATGAGAATTTGTGACCTGACCACAACAAGGAGCAGACAGGAAGGAATCGAGAGCAGAATCAGCAAAAGGCAACAAGAGAGGAAACCAGCAGTAAAAGTACCACAAGCGAGCCAAGAAAACAGGACAACAAATACAAAACTATAGACAGTGGAGGAAAGTCACTCAAATCCACAGAGGCAGCATTATAGTAGTAATATTCTTGTACATAGGAGCAGTATTATAGTAGTTATATTCTTGTACATAGGAGCAGTATTATAGTAGTCATATTCTTGTATATAGGAGGTAGTATTATAGTAGATATATTCTTGTACATAGGAGCAGTATTATAGTAGTTATATTCCTGTACATAGGAGCAGTATTATAGTAGTTATATTCTTGTACATAGGAGCAGTATTATAGTAGTTATATTCTTGTACATAGGAGGCAGTATTATAGTAGTTATATTCTTGTACATAGGAGCAGTATTATAGTAGTTATATTCTTGTACATAGGAGGCAGTATTATAGTAGTTATATTTTTGTACATAGGAGCAGTAATATAGTAGTTATATTCTTGTACATAGGAGCAGTATTATAGTAGTTATATTCTTGTACATAGGAGCAGTATTATAGTAGTTATATTCTTGTACATAGGAGCAGTATTATAGTAGTTATATTCTTGTACATAGGAGCAGTATTATAGTAGTTATATTCTTGTACATAGGAGGCAGTATTATAGTAGTTATATTCTTGTACATAGGAGGCAGTATTATAGTAGTTATATTCTTGTACATAGGAGGCAGTATTATAGTAGTTATATTCTTGTACATAGGAGCAGTATTATAGTAGTTATATTCTTGTACATAGGAGCAGTATTATAGTAGTTATATTCTTGTACATAGGAGCAGTATTATAGTAGTTATATTCTTGTACATAGGAGGCAGTATTATATTAGTTATATTCTTGGACATAGGAGCAGTATTATAGTAGTTATATTCTTGTACAGTACATAGGAGGCAGTATTATAGTAGTTATATTCTTGTACATAGGAGCAGTATTATAGTAGTTATATTCTTGTACATAGGAGCAGTATTATAGCAGTTATATTCCTGTAGATAGGAGGCAGTATTATAGTAGTTATATTCTTGTACATAGGAGCAGTATTATAGTAGTTATATTCTTGTACAGAGGAGCAGTATTATAGTAGTTATATTCTTGTATATAGGAGTCAGTATTATAGTAGTTATATTCCTGTACATAGGAGCAGTATTATAGTAGTTATATTCCTGTACATAGGAGCAGTATTATAGTAGTTATATTCTTGTACATAGGAGCAGTATTATAGTAGTTATATTCTTGTGCATAGGAGCAGTATTATAGTAGTTATATTCTTGTACATAGGAGCAGTATTATAGTAGTTATATTCTTGTACATAGGAGCAGTATTATAGTAGTTATATTCTTGTACATAGGAGCAGTATTATAGTAGTTATATTCTTGTACATAGGAGCAGTATTATAGCAGTGATATTCTTGTACATAGGAGCAGTATTATAGTAGTTATATTCTTGTACATAGGAGCAGTATTATAGCAGTGATATTCTTGTACATAGGAGCAGTATTATAGTAGTTATATTCCCCATCTTGCGACCCCTCCATATTAGCCAGCACTGCTCACAGGCCTTACCCATCCGTGTGTTCTATGGTCAGACATTTATCTGAATGGTTAGCATGTAATTCTACATTTCTCCTGCAGGAGGAAACCTTTGGGGAATCGTATGGTTGACAGATTTCTATACTAGTAACTGCGGATTCTTAAGGTTTCTCAGGGCTGACTTTGATTTAATAAGGAGCTTTCATCATGAGATCTTTGAAGACCCCAAAAAAATTTCTCAGTGAAAATGCAATAAAGAGAAGACTCTGTTAATTGACAGTTTAAAATACATTCATTGCTTTATTGCTTTTGTTATACAAAGATGTTAAATAACTTAAATACATTCTCAACATCCACTCAGAATCAGATCGAACCCTACAAGCTGTACACATGAGGTAGAGAGAAATAAGTTAGTCTCCCAAAAGACATAAAAAAAAAAAAAAATTACTAAAACAAATCCCTATTCTGTCATCTGATTCTCTTGTTGTGTCCTGTCTGCAGGTCCATTCTAAAAGGAAAACATTCTGTCAAGTGCACACAACGAATTTCAGAATCCAAAACAGATCCTTGGATATTGGCATGAATGCCGTACCCATTGTGGTTCCTAACATTTGGTAGGTAAGTAGGTGCCATGACCATGCTGTGGTCCTGGGTTGTGTAGAAGAACCGTGCATTGGCTTCTAGATGGCAGATAAACGGTGAGTACCCAAAGCTGCTGCTACTGTATACTATTCTGTTCTTTCCATAAGAAGATACACGGGTTATCAATTTGTAACAGACTAAAATTATCATCTACAGATGTAACAAGGACATCACCCGCAGTTCAGAGTCAGTTAATTTACCAGTTGAACTGAAACGCTGGCGAGATGGAAAAAAAGTTAGATACTGATTATATTTTTGGAAATATTGGAGATTTTTTTTTTTGCATTTTCCCCCCAGCATTGAAATCTATTTTAACAGTCTTAAAGAATTCCTGGTTTTATATTTATTAACATTCTGCTTTCAAGTTAAATGTACAAAAAGTTTAAGTGCAGCTTAAAAAGAATGTTTTGCACAATATGGCCCTCATAATTTTCTATACATTTTAAACCCTATACGTTTTCACTTTATGTTTCAGAAGATAAGTCATAATTTTATGAACAAAACAAGGAAAAATTAAACCAAAAAAAACAGCAAGCAATAAAATAATTGTCTTTTGTTTTTAGCTATATTCCTAACATTTTTGAGGTGATGAACTTTCCACATGTTTGGTCAACACAAATATAATTTACTAAAAAAGTAAAATGCAGAGTCCATCAAAAAGTCCCAAAAAGGTCTTGGAAAAGATTGAATATCAGCATAAATGTCAGAATTTTTATATTTCCCTGTTTTGTTCATTGTCTATGGGAAACCAAAGAAATAGGGAAAAAAACAAACAAAAAAAAACTGTGTTACAATATTACAGATTCTTACACCCAACTCTCCGCGCAGCTGTGCAGGTGCGGCCATCACTCGCTTGCATCAAAATATTTCAGAATTTACAAGAACTCCAGGGAATTTTTGTTTCTGACACAATAACTTTTTGCATAAATGTGTAATTTTACTTAAGCAGGAAATGGGGATTTGGGAAAAGCTTGGAATTATGTAACACTGTATTTTTGACCTTAACTTGCTGTTAGTCTTACAGGGGGTACGTCAAACGGCCAAGAAGACAGCGAGATCTAGATAAACAATATGGTCTAAGCCCTCGTAAAAGTAGAGGGATTAGCATAATTAGTACGGTTTCCATTGCACTTTAAGTGGGAACCATATGAAATTGTACAGGAAAGAATTTCCTTCAACTTCTCAGCCGACACTCATAACGCTCAGTATAAAAAAAATCTAAGGCAACTTTTTGTACAAAACTATTTTGGTACAAAATTTTCTCAAAATGTTTTTGAATGAAAATACATATTGGCTGAGTTTTATTATTTGTAAATGAAAAATATATAAAATTTAATGTGGAACGTCTCAAAAATTTTTAAAGACAAAAAAAAAGTGATTGTTCATTGGAGATTTATTAAATTAATTTAAAAATAATACCTATACACGTTTGTACAGAGACATTCAAAAAACAGACAAAATTGGTTTAGTTGATTAACAGAATAAGCCCCTCCTAGAGGTGCTGAACAGGCTGGGTGTAACACCAAGGTAATGGGTCACTTCATAGTTTTTATCTTCTAGGCCAAAGCGCATCCGAACAGAGGGGCATTCATACAGAAGGCGATGAGAAATCCTATCCTAAACTGAGATGTCTACCGTATGCGGAAACGCAATGGTACTCAATCGGGGTGAACCGGAAAGTGTGTGGGCTCTCAAAGAGCAGGCAAACTGTAGAAAGAGGCAAGTCGTTTATACATATGGCAAAACAATGGGGGTGCCCCAAATTTATTCTTGATCAGCCAAGAAATGATAAATTGGAATTTCTATCTAAATTTGAATTTTAAAAGATTCTGTCCCCAAAAAATTCCTTTGCTTTATACAGTTAAAAAATTAAATAAAAAAGAGAGCATAAAATAGATACAGTCTGACTAATCTGAACTCTGCTACTTCCAAAAGTGTCCAAAAAATTTTTTGTTCTATTTTTTCAGCTTGTTGGTAAAATGGGTCAAATTATATTTTAATTAAAAATTTTAAAGATTGAAAAGAACATTTTTAAGTAGAAAACCTTAAAAAAAATACAAACCCAATTCTTACATTTTGCCATTATCCAATCCCTTTTACTGAATTTTAAAATGTGCCATCTTTATTAAACTACTAAGGTGGGGCTTTGTCTCAGGAGCAAGTGACATCACTGAGTGGGTGTGTCTCATAAGTGATGTCATTAATCATTAGCTATTTCATACACTCTAAATGTCTGCCCTCGAGATCCACTCAACTTTGTGAAACCAATTCCAAGCACCTAAGACAGAGTACCATTGGTCATACATGTAACGTGGCAAATTCTTGTCAATTTGTCATTATTTTTCATTTTTTTTAAATATTGTAAAACCACAGGAAAATAAACCCAACTATGTACAATATATAACAGGAAAAGCCATATATCCACATTGTCATAAATACACTTAAATACAGAAAGCATCTAGGCTTCAGTGCGTGTAATACTACACTCATAGGAGCTTTGTCTGCTCAGTAGTTCATTCATCCTCTCCAGCACTAAAAGGCGGTATTTATTTTATTTTTTTTGCATTTTCTTGGAATATTGAAAATATGTCGATAAAAAAATATTTTAAAACTATGTGCAAGCTTAGTGTATCTGATTCAGCCGCCTCGACGCGTTTCTTCCATACTGAAGGCACAAAATCTGTGTCTACTCAAAAATCTCACTATTTAAAAAGGAAAGGATTATAAAAAGGTCTGTGACTTAATAGCTGGACATAATACCACAATGAAACCATAGTAAGGTCCTTCAAAATGCTTTAGAATAAATAAATGTCCTTATATATAATATAATATAGGTATATTCACACTGAATACAGTTCAATTCTTTAATGAGCAGAGTATTGCTATATGTTTATATCACTTATTTTTGTATTTTAAATTTTTTTTCTTGCTTTTTTTTTTACAGCTATGAATTTGGTCAATGCTGTGAAGTCCATGTATTTGGTTGGGAGAAGCAAACTCTATTTGGTAAAGAGACTTGATGTGCAGGTTTGAGGGTGTTGCAGGGGAAAGTTTTCCTCGCATTGCGTGGGCAGCTGTGGTTGTCATTAGTCTTGGTGGGGAATTGTTCGACATTTAGGGTTTATGAGAATCTCAAGAGTTTATATAATTAGAAAAGAACATTTTATAGATTCCAGCAGAGACTATGGATAGGGGGCTCACAGGGAACTGCTGTCTGTACTTCAAAATCTAACGTGATGGTTGATGATGACAGATCCAAAGGGTCAAGGTTATACTGATAGTCAGGATTGACAGTCCCGTTGGTCTGAGTGTATGGAGCATTCTCTGGAACAGTTAGTTGTAATGACTCTCTGTTGCTGTTTTTTGTTCAATTTGCTCTCCAGTTAGATACAAACTCCACCATTCTGTAGAGTGGAGAAAGAAAATTCATGGCCACTCTGAACAGGAATTAACCAGGCTAACGGGGGCAACACCGACCAGGCCAACCAGGCTAACGGGGGCATCATTGACCCTCTCAACTGAGCGATACTAACCAGTTTGACCAATTTGCCTGCATAACACTGACTAAAGGTAACCATGTCTCTTGGATAGCGGTCACCTCAACAATTGTTCTATCAACAGCTCTCAACCAACTATGGATGTTGAAAAGTGAGGAAAGTTGGACTCCTGTCCTCTCCAGGCCCCTCTGGTCAAGGCTTATTGGTGTGGGAACAAAAGATTGGGCATGACTAACGTCTGCCGTCGAGGGAGAGTCAGGAAACTCCTGTACATGTTAAGTAGTTGGAGAGTCTTCTCAAAATTTGCAAATTTGGATGACTTTCCTCGAAAGTGTGTGGGCATCTTAAGTCACCTAAGCAACCTTGACCAACTTACTTGAGCAACAGTGAGCCATTACACACCAAGTTGGTAATGAAAATGTTACCATACACTCATATTGAACCAATTTAAGATCTCAATAACAAAGTGCTCTAGATAATACCTAAATTAACCTAACATCTGTTGCACAGAAAATTATGGTCGCTCCTCATCATGTTGATGGACTGAATGCTTTTCTTTGGCTTTTAATTGTGTAATTCACTATTAGAACTTTTGTTGGCAGAATGAAGACTAACGTGCTCCACATGGAGAAGTTGAGCCCCTAAATTACACTCTACAGGACTGTACTCAGCTTGGTCTATATCTAGGATCTACCCAAGCAGCTTTGTCATGCACACAAAAAAAGATTTCCAAGCAACATTCATTAAGCTGGTCTCGTTAATATAAAATATCTGTCTACTTCACAGCTTAGCAAAGGCACGGGAAGTGTTCCTGTCTTGTGTGGTTTGGCAAACGATACTCCCAAGATTTGTGTAGTTGGCACATCTGATGAATGCGCCATAGTCCTTAATATAGTGGTTTTAGAGCAATCTACAGTATCTAAGAGGGTTTTATAGCTCCCAGTATTACAGTAAGTGGAATGAAGTCATCAGAAGATGGAGACTAAGTCACTTTTTGGATTAAACCACTGTTACATTAAAATGTAACATGGTGGGGGGGGGGGGGGGGTAGGTATCACCCTGACTCCGGTCACGACAAAGGTTCAGGTAACCTTCATAGGGTTAGTTTTAATCAAGGAAAAGCAAAATATACGTCTATATATTCATATCTTTATACAATGAAAAATAAATTTCTTCTAGTGGTTTTTAAGACAGTGATAGTGCTAAAAAGGCATCGGAGTTCTCTCGAAGCCGTAGTCTAAAAGACAAACTATGACTCAACCTACGTAGATCTTCACTGATCTACGACAGAACGGATCTTCTCCTAAGGTCAGTTCTGGTTTGCAGCGTTGGTTCTAGTGTCCTACAATGGGGTGAAGTGCAGGATACTGGTGGTGCGTTACCTCGTAAGGGGGCAAAAACAAAAGTAAAAAAACAAGATGAGCTAAAGGGGATCATAGAACTGTTCCCTTCTCATCAATCTGAATTCATGAGGTTGTCTCCAGTCGAGCATCCAGGGGTAACAGACTGGGTCACCAACCATGCATGTGACAGCCTAGATGTTCACAAAAGTTGGAGAGAACAGAGATGATTAGGATGACGACCATGTGAACAGATGGCATTGGAATGTCCTCTAGCAACCCAAAGGGCGCTGTCATTATCCATGACTCTTCGCAAACCCAGAACATAGACGACAACAATGAGTTGGGTTTCTCTGAACCCTACAAAGTGCTTTTGTCCTATAGAGCTCTCCATCCGACAAGAACGTCTGTCAAACCCTGTTTGTTTCCATGATAGTGTCCAAAATTTCTGTGGCCTCGGAGAGCCGGCTAGTCTTTGCAGGTGTAGACTTCCTCTCTTTGAGTACACTGTTTGCACTCCACATAGCAGCACCAGCGGACCTGACACTGGCAGGGTCTCGTCACCACCTTGCTTTGGGTATTATGTCCACGACCACAGCAAATGCTGTCGCAGTTTTTGTCTTTGTAACATCTCCTCCCGAACGTTCCGGGAGAATACTTGCTCATCAGGCAAAAGTTTGGCGAGTCATCAATGTAAATTAGGTCTGTAGTCCTTGGGATGTGGTCAGTATGACTGGTAGCAGGTTTTTTGGCTGGAGAAATGTCCCCTTCCCCCGTAGCTTCATTGGTGGTACTTCCTACTTTTAGCGAAGTCTCATATTTTTGCTTCAATTGCTTTCCAATTTCGTGAAAAGGCGAGAGCTGCCTCCAACAGGTGCGGACTGTGCAAGATCCAGACACTCCGTGACATTTGCAAGTGGTCTTCACTCCAGCTTTTATGACCTAAAATAACAAAAAGCAGTTAGATTCTGAAGACAAATGAAGGGAGGTGCATTCTGCTGGCTGACAACCCCTCCGGTACTCATAGTGGCAGCACTGGGTAGTCACATTTCTGTCCTGTAACCTTAATCCTTGAGATGAAGTAAATGAGACCTGGCAGATCGAGAGGCTGAGTTAACCAATAACAGGTTCCTGGAATGTTTGACTTCATGGAAAGTTGTCGAGGTCCCAGATCTCTGGATTTAATTCACCTGCCGCCCTCTCCCCAGATGGATCCATTTATCATTGTTTGCCAACATAAAACGGCAGAAAAAAAAACAAAAAGGAAAAACCCTCCCTTATAAAAATAACCGAGCTCTTAAAGGGAATTCCACCTTAATGAACCTCCTGACGTCACGGCTCGTGCAGGATCCGCGGCCATGCTGAGGCGCTGTACGTTTGCTGCAGGGCTGGCGTGAGCTCAGGCGTCTTGTCGATTCATCTAGGTGGAACCCCCCTTAAAGTGGAGAGATTATTATATTTTACCCTCTTTTGGGCGTCCACACAAGGGATTGTGCTCCTGAACAGGATACCCAATGACGGCTCATGCCATTGTATGAAAGTGTCCCGTGACATCAGCTGGGCTGCCTGATGAGGGTTATAGTGCAGAGATTTATCTTCAGCGTGTAGCTCGTTTTTGGGCCATTGATAAGGAGTTGGAGCTGTGGGCAGTGGGGGACAGCGCCTGGATTCTGGGCCTTCATACTGTATGGCAGTATTACATTAGCACAGTATTCAATAATATGTAGGCATTATATGGCAGTATTATGTAGGCACTGATTGTCGCACAATGTGCGCTCGGTAACGTACGGCTCTACAGGCAGGCGCTCGGTAACGTACGGCTCTACAGGCAGGCGCTCGGTAACGTACGGCTCTACAGGCAGGCGCTCGGTAACGTACGGCTCTACAGGCAGGCGCTCGGTAACGTACGGCTCTACAGGCAGGCGCTCGGTAACGTGCGGCTCTACAGGCAGGCGCTCGGTAACGTACGGCTCAACAGGCAGGCGCTCGGTAACGTACGGCTCTACAGGCAGGCGCTCGGTAACGTACGGCTCTACAGGCAGGCGCTCGGTAACGTACGGCTCTACAGCCAGGCGCTCGGTAACGTACGGCTCTACAGCCAGGCGCTCGGTAACGTACGGCTCTACAGGCAGGCGCTCGGTAGTGTACGGCTCTACAGGCAGGCGCTCGGTAGTGTACGGCTCTACAGGCAGGCGCTCGGTAGTGTACGGCTCTACAGGCAGGCGCTCGGTAACGTACGGCTCTACAGGCAGGCGCTCGGTAACGTACGGCTCTACAGGCAGGCGCTCGGTAACGTACGGCTCTACAGGCAGGCGCTCTGTAGTGTACGGCTCTACAGGCAGACGCTCGGTATATATTACCAAACACTCCCTGCAGCACAGGGGCACGAGGTATTCCTATACTCCAGTCACTTCCCAAGCAGCATTCTCACTCATCTTTCATGTGAGCTCCCATGACCCAAGATGATACAACTCACTGCCGCATACTGCTGGTTCAGTGTCTGCAGGTGGTAGATGGGGGACACGCTGCAGGAGAGGAGCGCTGACACTCGGAGCGCGCACAAACTGTTGCCACACTGGCAGCGTTATGTTGGGCAGCGCCCTGTGGAGAAACTTTTGTTGATGCCCCCTTCATGCATGATGTACTGTTCTACAGTCTGAAAACATAGCCAACATAGTGCTAATCACAGCACCGTACAGCAGTGCTATACAGTGCTACCACCTTCATACATACCGCCACATAGTGCTCAAGTAACTCCAGACAGGGACCCCACCTCCCAGACAGGGACCCCACCTCCCAGACAGGGACCCCACCTCCCAGACAGGGACCCCACCTCCCCGCCAGCTGCACTCTCTCAAGACGAGCTCAAGTGTGAAGTTATGAGTCAATGGAGCTGCACTGCAATACCAAATCCAACCTGTGGACATGTGTGGTGCTGCCTATAGAAAACAATATTACAGCGGCATCCTCTCTGGCCCTGAGGCCTACACACATGTATGGCTGACGTGTTTGAATATTCATTACACAGGGTGCGGGGCACCTCGGGAGAGCCCTGCATTCCTCCTCATATGAGGACTTGGACACAGTCCTGGGCTATGTTCAGATGGGTCAGGTTTCTCCTCTCGACACCTGTAATTTGTCTGTAAGCAAAAAAAGTGGGAACAAATGTGACATTCCTGAGAGCATGGAGACCGAGCGGGGATACTTTACACAGATGGGCGAGTGCCCGGCCGCCCCGGGTAACCGCATCCCCCTGAAGAGCCCCTCACCTCGGGGGGACATGCTTGGTCACACACACCTCAGAGAAGGTCGGACCTCGGGGGATTAAGAATCTCAGAAACTCTGCTGAATGGTGACATTAATGAGACTGAGAAACAAGGACAAGTTTAATTAAAAGACCCCGTCCTCCAGGAGAGAGCGGCGGGAAAAGGGGGGCCCGTCATCACCTGCACTGCGACACCACCGGTGGGGTCCAGGAGATCTTCTCCAGGACCAGGGTCATCATCCACATACAGAGAAAACCTTCATCTATCCATGTAGTGACCAGGAGGTGACATCACAACATCTTATACAATGACAGGTCACCATTACTATGTATAGATCATGACATCACCAATCATGAGCATCATATACACAATAGTCGTAGTATTCACATTGGGGCAGTATTATAGTAGTTATATCCTTGTACATAGGAGCAGTATTATAGTAGATATATTCTTGTACATAGGAGCAGTATTATAGTAGTTATATTCTTGTACATAGGAGGCAGTATTATAGTAGTTATATTCTTGTACATAGGAGGCAGTATTATAGTATTTATATTCTTGTACATAGGAGGCAGTATTATAGTATTTATATTCTTGTACATAGGAGGCAGTATTATAGTAGTTATATTCTTGTACATAGGAGGCAGTATTATAGTAGTTATATTCTTGTACATAGGAGCAGTATTATAGTAGTTATATTCTTGTACATAGGAGGCAGTATTATAGTAGTTATATTCTTGTACATAGGAGCAGTATTATAGTAGTTATATTCTTGTACATAGGAGCAGTATTATAGTAGTTATAGTCTTGTACATAGGAGCAGTATTATAGTAGTTATATTCTTGTACATAGGAGCAGTATTATAGTAGTTATATTCTTGTACATAGGAGCAGTATTATAGTAGTTATATTCTTGTACATAGGAGCAGTATTATAGTAGTTATATTCTTGTACATAGGAGGCAGTATTATAGTAGTTATATTCTTGTACATAGGAGCAGTATTATAGTAGTTATATTCTTGTACATAGGAGCAGTATTATAGTAGTTATATTCTTGTACATAGGAGCAGTATTATAGTAGTTATATTCTTGTACATAGGAGCAGTATTATAGTAGTTACACTGCGTGCAGAATTATTAGGCAAATTAGTATTTTGATCACATCATTCTCTTTATGCATGTTGTCTTACTCCAAGCTGTATAGGTTTGAAAGCCTACTACCAATTAAGCATATTAGGTGATGTGCATCTCTGTAATGAGAAGGGGTGTGGTCTAATGACATCAACACCCTATATCAGGTGTGCATAATTATTAGGCAACTTCCTTTCCTTTGGCAAAATGGGTCAAAAGAAGGACTTGACAGGCTCAGAAAAGTCAAAAATAGTGAGATATCTTGCAGAGGGATGCAGCACTCTTAAAATTGCAAAGCTTCTGAAGCGTGATCATCGAACAATCAAGCGTTTCATTCAAAATAGTCAACAGGGTCGCAAGAAGCGCGTGGAAAAACCAAGGCGCAAAATAACTGCCCATGAACTGAGAAAAGTCAAGCGTGCAGCTGCCAAGATGCCACTTGCCACCAGTTTGGCCATATTTCAGAGCTGCAACATCACTGGAGTGCCCAAAAGCACAAGGTGTGCAATACTCAGAGACATGGCCAAGGTAAGAAAGGCTGAAAGACGACCACCACTGAACAAGACACACAAGCTGAAACGTCAAGACTCGGCCAAGAAATATCTCAAGACTGATTTTTCTAAGGTTTTATGGACTGATGAAATGAGAGTGAGTCTTGATGGGCCAGATGGATGGGCCCGTGGCTGGATTGGTAAAGGGCAGAGAGCTCCAGTCCGACTCAGACGCCAGCAAGGTGGAGGTGGAGTACTGGTTTGGGCTGGTATCATCAAAGATGAGCTTGTGGTGCCTTTTCGGGTTGAGGATGGAGTCAAGCTCAACTCCCAGTCCTACTGCCAGTTTCTGGAAGACACCTTCTTCAAGCAGTGGTACAGGAAGAAGTCTGCATCCTTCAAGAAAAACATGATTTTCATGCAGGACAATGCTCCATCACACGCGTCCAAGTACTCCACAGCGTGGCTGGCAAGAAAGGGTATAAAAGAAGAAAATCTAATGACATGGCCTCCTTGTTCACCTGATCTGAACCCCATTGAGAACCTGTGGTCCATCATCAAATGTGAGATTTACAAGGAGGGAAAACAGTACACCTCTCTGAACAGTGTCTGGGAGGCTGTGGTTGCTGCTGCACGCAATGTTGATGGTGAACAGATCAAAACACTGACAGAATCCATGGATGGCAAGCTTTTGAGTGTCCTTGCAAAGAAAGGTGGCTATATTGGTCACTGATTTGTTTTTGTTTTGTTTTTGAATGTCAGAAATGTATATTTGTAAATGTTGAGATGTTATATTGGTTTCACTGGTAAAAATAAATAATTGAAATGGGTATATATTTGTTTTTTGTTAAGTTGCCTAATAATTATGCACAGTAATAGTCACCTGCACACACAGATATCCCCCTAAAATAGCTAAAACTAAAAACAAACTAAAAACTACTTCCAAAAATATTCAGCTTTGATATTAATGAGTTTTTTGGGTTCATTGAGAACATGGTTGTTGTTCAATAATAAAATTAATCCTCAAAAATACAACTTGCCTAATAATTCTGCACTCCCTGTATAGTAGTTATATTCTTGTACATAGGAGCAGTATTATAGTAGTTATATCCTTGTACATAGGAGCAGTATTATAGTAGTTATATCCTTGTACATAGGAGCAGTATTATAGTAGTTATATCCTTGTACATAGGAGCAGTATTATAGTAGTTATATCCTTGTACATAGGAGCAGTATTATAGTAGTTATATCCTTGTACATAGGAGCAGTATTATAGTAGTTATATCCTTGTACATAGGAGCAGTATTATAGTAGTTATATTCTTGTACATAGGAGCAGTATTATAGTAGTTATATTCTTGTACATAGGAGCAGTATTATAGTAGTTATATTCTTGTACATAGGAGGCAGTATTATAGTAGTTATATTCTTGTACATAGGAGCAGTATTATAGTAGTTATATCCTTGTACATAGGAGCAGTATTATAGTAGTTATATTCTTGTACATAGGAGCAGTATTATAGTAGTTATATTATTATACATAGGAGCAGTATTATAGTAGTTATATTCTTGTACATAGGAGCAGTATTATAGTGGTTATATTCTTGTACATAGGAGCAGTATTATAGTAGTTATATTCTTGTACATAGGAGCAGTATTATAGTAGTTATATTCTTGTACATAGGAGGCAGTATTATAGTAGTTATATTCTTGTATATAGGAGGCAGTATTATAGTAGTTATATTCTTGTACATAGGAGGCAGTATTATAGTAGTTATATTCTTGTACATAGGGGCAGTATTATAGTAGTTATATTCTTGTACATAGGAGCAGTATTATAGTAGTTATATTCTTGTACATAGGAGCAGTATTATAGTAGTTATATTCTTGTACATAGGAGGCAGTATTATAGTAGTTATATTCTTGTACATAGGAGTAGTATTATAGGAGTTATATTCTTGTACATAGGAGGCAGTATTATAGTAGTTATATTCTTGTACATAGGAGCAGTATTATAGTATTCTTGTACATAGGAGGCAGTATTATAGTAGTTATATTCTTGTACATAGGAGCAGTATTATAGTAGTTATATTCTGGTACATAGGAGCAGTATTATAGTAGTTATATTCTTGTACATAGGAGCAGTATTATAGTAGTTATATTCTTGTACATAGGAGGCAGTATTATAGTAGTTATATTCTTGTATATAGGAGGCAGTATTATAGTAGTTATATTCTTGTACATAGGAGGCAGTATTATAGTAGTTATATTCTTGTACATAGGGGCAGTATTATAGTAGTTATATTCTTGTACATATGAGCAGTATTATAGTAGTTATATTCTTGTACATAGGAGCAGTATTATAGTAGTTATATTCTTGTACATAGGAGCAGTATTATAGTAGGTATATTCTGGTACATAGGAGCAGTATTATAGTAGTTATATTCTTGTACATAGGAGCAGTATTATAGTAGTTATATTCTTGTACATAGGAGGCAGTATTATAGTAGTTATATTCTTGTACATAGGAGTAGTATTATAGGAGTTATATTCTTGTACATAGGAGGCAGTATTATAGTAGTTATATTCTTGTACATAGGAGCAGTATTATAGTATTCTTGTACATAGGAGGCAGTATTATAGTAGTTATATTCTTGTACATAGGAGCAGTATTATAGTAGTTATATTCTTGTACATAGGAGCAGTATTATAGTAGTTATATTCTTGTACATAGGAGGCAGTATTATAGTAGTTATATTCCTGTACATAGGAGCAGTATTATAGTAGTTATATTCTTGTACATAGGAGCAGTATTATAGTAGTTATATTCTTGTACATAGGAGGCAGTATTATAGTAGTTATATTCTTGTACATAGGAGCAGTATTATAGTAGTTATATTCCTGTACATAGGAGCAGTATTATAGTAGTTATATTCCTGTACATAGGAGCAGTATTATAGTAGTTATATTATTGTACATAGGAGCAGTATTATAGTAGTTATATTCTTGTACATAGGAGCAGTATTATAGTAGTTATATTCCTGTACATAGGAGCAGTATTATAGTAGTTATATTCCTGTACATAGGAGCAGTATTATAGTAGTTATATTATTGTACATAGGAGGCAGTATTATAGTAGTTATATTCCTGTACATAGGAGCAGTATTATAGTAGTTATATTATTGTACATAGGGGTAGTATTACAGTATTGTAGTAGGTATACATTTGGATACAGGGGAATTTAGTAGGTACTGTTGCTGTTTGTTGTGGTCTTTGGGTTCATTCACACATCCATATAGGTTTTGCGGATCCGCAAAGCACAGACACCGGTAATGTGCATTCCGCATTTTGCGTTGCGCACATCGCCGGGACTCCCATAGAATATGCCTTTTCTTCTCCACAATTGCGGACAAGAATAGGACATGTTCTATTTTTTTTGCGGAACGGAACTACGTATCCGGAAGTGCGGATCCGCAAATACGGATGCGGACAGCACATTCCGGCCGCTACTATAAGGACAGCTACTGTATGTGCCCGGTTCTGTATGTGGCAGTTGGGGCCCCTCTCAGTGGCCCTTGCAGCCTCTATGTGATCTCGGCTGTCCCCCGCAGGGTCCACGCGGGTCTCGCTCACCTTGATCCCGACATTAGTGTTATGCAGGTCCATTCGCGCTCGCAGATCTCGGTCGGATTTTTTGCCCAGAAATTCCTTGACAAATTTATTGCTGTATTTCAGGTTGTCGCCGCAGCCGCCCCACTGCCAGGCCTCGCGGTTCTCCAGGTCCGGGGCCTCGTCACACGTGCAGCGCTCCATCCGGCCGGCACTGCACGCCTTCGCCATGGCGTGGGTGAGTCCTGCCGAGGAGATGGCATAAAGGAAGGCCGTCTCCTTGAAACCTGCAACAGGAAAGACATGGTTAAAAAGGTGGCAGTCCTATGTAAGAAGAGATTATTCTTCAAGATCTCTATTACTGCTGGTGAACAGAAACAAGCTGGTTACATCCAGAAGCCGAGTCCCAATCTAATACTTCACACAGCTGAGGGTTTGTTCCATTTGTATCCAGTCTAGACAATCCTCTCCAGACTTGTACACTTTACCTGCGCTGACACATTGTAACAGACCATCAGGACAGGAGAGGGGTTTGCGCTGACGACCTGATCAGCTCACACGAGGATCGTCTAGACTGGACACCGTTTTAACAAACCCTCTGCTGTGCAAGCCAGGATTTAAAGAAGAACTCTTCTCTGGCAGCAAGCAGAGCTCCTGAAAATGGTGCAGAATTGACACAGTGTATAAGTAGGTGGCAGAACTTTTCCCGATATGAGACCAGATCCCCCTTCCTTGAATGCGGTCGCCATGTTTAATCCCCCCGGAGGCGGAGGGCAGATGACGCGGGGGCGGCGAGCAGCGGCCACATGGGCGCACACGATATTAGTTAACAAGCTCATAAAGCCTAGGTGAATACGGGCATTCTCCCTCCGGTGTCTCCTGGGTCCTCCACCCACCGGGCTCTGGTTTCAGCCCTTCTCACATCACTGGCCACAATAACCCTTTGTGTTCCAGCTAAAAGCGAGAAGTCGCCGACAGGAGAACCTTGACCGGGGGCGTAGTCAGTACACAAGGAGTTAAAGTCCCGGCCGGTGCCCGGGAAGGTCTTTCACTTGTGTCGCTGCATAGAGCGGGCTGACGGGCGCAGTGAGGGCGACACTTTACGGATGGGCGAGACTCGGGGCTTCGGACCAGTGTGTGATGAATGTACAAGACACAGCGGGATCAGGAGCGATCGCACACGAGGCGGAGTATCCGGGCGCTCTGCGCAAACTGCTGAGAGGTCGTCGTAAAAATCAGAAATAATAAACCAAAATAATCGTAAATAAATATAAAACAGTCAATAAAATAAAAAATACACAAATAATAAAAGAGCAACAAAAGTTATTATACAAAATAAAATATTATACATTTTTAAATAAACACAATTATAAAATATTAAAATAATGCATTTGACGCATTTTGGACTCTGAACATCAGAAAATATCCATCCCAGATATGCACCGAGGTGCGAGTCAATACCGCGGCGGCGGCGGCGTGAAGTGAATAGAGGCGGTGTAGTTTGCAGGAGCAGGTAGGTGTCTGGGGCTCCGGAGCTGAAGGTCAGGTCCTTAGTGACCCACCAGGGAGGGGATTTACCCGAGTCACAGGATGATGGGAGTGCTCCACCAGGGCTATGTGGCCACTACAACCAGGGTCCGTGTGTCATCCTGGTGCTGCTGTAACTTGTGGTTATTGTGTGAGCGCAGGTTCTCAGGAGCGACCACCCGGAGCAGTCAGAGTCTGCACCGACCCAGGGTAATTACCCGCTGACATAACAAGGGCGTCAGGGGTCAACAAGCCTCATTCACAGCAAAGGCAGCATAAGTGCCGACCTGAAAGAGACGCCAAACGGCCCCTGCATTGTGCCTTACACTCCAGTCACATCCAGAGCTGCAGTCACTGTTAGCTGGTTTCCTGGTAGGGTGTTAGGGAGCTCAGCCGGGGAAGCTCTGGGTCCAGCACTGCAACATTATACCCATAGAGGAGAGAGAAAACGAGAGCGAGAGAGAGCGAGAGAGAAAACGAGAGAGAGAGAGAAAACGAGAGAGAGAGAGAAAACGAGAGAGAGAGAGAAAACGAGAGAGAGAGAGAAAACGAGAGAGAGAGAGAAAACGAGAGAGAGAGAGAAAACGAGAGAGAGAGAGAAAACGAGAGAGAGAGAGAAAACGAGAGAGAGAGAGAAAACGAGAGAGAGAGAGAAAACGAGAGAGAGAGAGAAAACGAGAGAGAGAGAGAAAACGAGAGAGAGAGAGAAAACGAGAGAGAGAGAGAGAGAGAGAGAAAACGAGAGAGAGAGAGAGAGAGAGAGAGAGAGAGAGAGAGAGAGAGAGAGAGAGAGCGCGAGAAAACAAGAGCGAGCGAGAGCGAGAAAACAAGAGCGAGCGAGAGAGAGAAAACAAGAGCGAGCGAGAGAGAGAAAACAAGAGCGAGCGAGAGAGAGAAAACAAGAGCGAGCGAGAGAGAGAGAGAGAGAGAGAGAGAGAGAAAACGAGAGCGAGAGAGAGAAAACGAGAGCGAGAGAGAGAAAGCGAGAGCGAGAGAGAGAAAGCGAGAGCGAGAGAGAGAAAGCGAGAGCGAGAGAGAAAACGAGAGCGAGAGAGAAAACGAGAGCGAGAGAGAAAACGAGAGCGAGAGAGAAAACGAGAGCGAGAGAGAAAGAGAAAAGAAAGAAAAAAATTTTTTTTAAAAAGGAACGAAAAGGAAAGAGAAATGAAAAAAGGAAGGAAGGAAGGAAGGAAGGAAGGAAGGAAGAGAGAAAGGCAAGAAAGAGAGAAAGGCAAGAAAGAGAGAAAGGCAAGAAAGAGAGAAGGAAAAAGGGAAGAAAGGGAGCAAGGAGGAAGAAAAAGACAAAAAGAGGGAAGAAAAGAAGGAATCAAAAACATGAAAGGAAGGAAGGAAGGAAGGAAGGAAGGAAGGAAGGAAGGAAGGGACACCAGAGGGAATAAGGAGGCAAGAAGATGGGAAGGAAGGCAAAGAGAAAACAAGCAAGGGAGGCAAGAAAGACAGAAGGAAGGAACACAACAAGGAAGGAAAGGAGGAAGGAACACAACAAGGAAGGAAAGGAGGAAGGACACAAGGTCCCTGGTGTCGCTATTGATGAGCTCTCCTCAGGACAGCCTTGCCGATGGCACTCCATCTAGGAGATCAGCGCTGGGGGCACTCCATCTAGGAGATCAGCGCTGGGGGCACTCCATCTAGGAGATCAGCGCTGGGGGCACTCCGCACTTACTGATAACAGTCGGAGAGTCCTTTATGGTATTTTTAATTACAGTGACAAAAAAAAGTGTCATGTCAGCGAAGTAACAGCCATACAACAGCCGAAATAAAAATTCTATATAATGCCTCCATCACTGTACCAACACTGCAAGACAATGCCAAGCAAAAAATACCGCCACACAGTGTTCAATAATACAACATACAGTGACCAGATAACAGCATCCAATAAAAGTCCATACAAGCATATCCTGCTATGAACTACCATCAAAACGCCTGGTGGTCATAAGCCTCAGGTACGTGCAGCGCCCCCTTCAGTAGGGTGTATTCATATCCCTCCACAATGACATATAGCAACAATGTAATAACAATGTATCGTACACCATGAAACCTTCTGAGACGTCTACCGCACCTTGTTTCAGTAAACTGGTTCGATATCGTCCTTCTAGAGTACAGTTCCAACGTTCAAAGTGGAATTGATACTCGCATTCCTGGGCACTCATACTAATGGCCTCCATGAGGGTCTCCGCTACCCCTGGGTCTCGGCGGCACATTCTCCGCTGCTTCTTTTCGAGCTTCAGTCGGTCACAGATTTTGTAATGAGCTTTCTCTGCTGCTCCCTCCGTTTCTGAGGTCAGAGGAAGAATTGTCAATGGCTCGTTCCCTGTCAGCCTGGAAACAAAACAAAAAAATTATATAATTAAAAGGTGAAATGTAACAAATGTCCACAACAGCAAAAAATAAAAAAACAGGAAACAAAATGAACATTTATTTGGAAACAGACAATATAACTACTATAATACTGCCTCCTATGTACAAGAATATAACTACTATAATACTGCCTCCTATGTACAAGAATATAACTACTATAATACTGCTCCTATGTACAAGAATATAACTACTATAATACTGCCTCCTATGTACAAGAATATAACTACTATAATACTGCCTCCTATGTACAAGAATATAACTACTATAATACTGCTCCTATGTACAAGAATATAACTACTATAATACTGCTCCTATGTACAAGAATATAACTACTATAATACTGCTCCTATGTACAAGAATATAACTACTATAATACTGCTCCTATGTACAAGAATATAACTACTATAATACTGCTCCTATGTACAAGAATATAACTACTATAATACTGCCTCCTATGTACAAGAATATAACTACTATAATACTGCTCCTATGTACAAGAATATAACTACTATAATACTGCTCCTATGTACAAGAATATAACTACTATAATACTGCTCCTATGTACAAGAATATAACTACTATAATACTGCTCCTATGTACAAGAATATAACTACTATAATACTGCTCCTATGTACAAGAATATAACTACTATAATACTGCTACTATATACAAGAATATAACTACTATAATACTGCTCCTATGTACAAGAATATAACTACTATAATACTGCTCCTCTGTACAAGAATATAACTACTATAATACTGCTCCTATGTACAAGAATATAACTACTATAATACTGCTACTATATACAAGAATATAACTACTATAATACTGCTCCTATGTACAAGAATATAACTACTATAATACTGCTCCTATGTACAAGAATATAACTACTATAATACTGCTACTATATACAAGAATATAACTACTATAATACTGCTCCTATGTACAAGAATATAACTACTATAATACTGCTCCTATGTACAAGAATATAACTACTATAATACTGCCCCCTATATACAAGAATATAACTACTATAATACTGCCCCCTATATACAAGAATATAACTACTATAATACTGCCCCCTATATACAAGAATATAACTACTATAATACTGCCCCCTGTGGTCAATGCGATGAAGGTCATTATCTCAGGATTTTTCTTATTACGGTATAATCTTGCTGTAATAACGCAGCAGGTTTGCGGTGAGTGCGCAGCGTTCGCCTGGTTGACCCCCGCTCGTCAGCTGGTGTACGTTTCCTCCTCAGTCTCGTGAGGCCGGGGCCGTCTGGCTCGCTAACAATAGGACATTTCTGGGAGTTGGCACGGGGTCAACCATCTTGGACGCGCCGTCGGTGACACTATCAGCGCTGACAAATCACACACTAGAAAACATGTCTGACAATAATCTGAGGAGACGTCGCTATGGGGAGAATCCTGACATTCTGCTGGGGTCCTGGCCGGGATCCCACCATGGCCGCCTCCTTCATCGGACTCTTCCGTCTTATCAGCTGTTAGCGGGGTATCAGGTGGACAGCAGAAGATTCTCCAGGAATCCATCTCCGTCCTCAATCAGGGCCGACAAGATGGCGGTTCGGAGAGCGGATGCGCGCTTTTATCCAGGGACTGTCTGCGAAACATCTTATCTGCCCTGAGATGGTGGGGAAGACGAGAGGCTGAAGGACATACCGTCATGTCCTAGTGCCGCCACTCACAACATGGCCGCAGTCAACTTCACAAAGTTCTACCCAAGAACAATCAAGATCAGGCAGATGAAATCCAACATGTCCAACCCTTCCCTCCCTGAGAGTTGGGGACCCCCATACACATCAGATGGCCGGCGACTCCCCTATCCCTGCTACAGCAGGTCCCTCCAGTCAGGTGATCAGGGGGGCACATAGGGTGGGCATTGGTTTGGTCCTGATGGCGGTGGGCACGCTGATGGGCCTGCTGCAGACATGCTGCATTCCTCTGCTCTTGGCTTCTGCCTGCCCCACAACAGAATGAATGGTCGGGGCCCCTCCAAAAGCTCATCCTAGACCACCCCCCTATAAGCTGTGGAGGCTGCACCTACATAGGTCCGCCCCTGCGGTTCCTTCGGTTTTGGGGTCCCTGGGAGGTTGACCCAGTGATCAGAATCTTATTGCATAATCATTATTAGATGGAGGAGAGGTCGGAAAGTGGTGAGAAGAGGATGGGAGTTGTTGTGATGTGTGTGGGTGTGTATCGGGGGGTGCGGATGCGCAGGGGCGGCGCATGGACATGTAATCGACTGCTGTAATCCCCCACAATCCCCTGCGGCATCAGTCAGTGAAGAGGTTAAGTGTGCTTGCGGTCTCCGGGTCGATGACGAAATAATTCTCAGAGAAACCCAAGCCAGATGTCACCACACCCAGCCGGACACGTGCGCCCAGCACCCACGAGAAAGGACCGTATGTGGGTGGACCCCCCCCAACACCTGCGCAAACAGCTAGACTGTAAGCTCCCGGGATCATCCGCACCGCCCGAAGTGAACGGAAACCACTAGATATAAAACAGGCAGACTGTCCTAAACTAACGCTTCTGAGGGTCTGTTACACTGTATCCAGACAATCCCCTTTGGTCCGTCAGCACAGCAGAGAGGTGTGTGCTGCTGATGTAGGGATCTCACTGGATACAACTGTACCGAACCCGCAGCTGTGAAGTGGGGTGACCCGGACTAGATCAATTATCTAGGGACCAAGTGGGTGGAGGAAGCAGATGATGGGCCCCTGGAGAAGAGGGCCACAGAATGGTCATGCCCATGGAGCCTCTATGGACTGCCGCAGGGGTCCGGACCAGCACTGGGGATTTTTTAGATTTTTGCTGTATGTGGCGGGTCCTGTGTGGGGGAGGGGCGCAGTCAGATGTTTGGGGACGGTTTTACGGAGATTATTCCATCATCCACACACGGCGCTGCGCATAATGGACTACTCCTCCTGTCAGGAGATCTGTCAGCACCCGGCGACAGGAGCAGAAGAGGAACAAGTCAGGACCCAGCGAGACATCCCAGATATGTGTCCTCTGCAAACAGGGGCCCGAATCAGCCTGCACGGCACACGGGACTTCAGGAGCTCTGCTTGCTGTCAGCAGGTGGGAACATTCCTGAGCGAAGCTGATCTCATGCCTCACACAGGGTTGTTATAATGGACTCCGGACTGATACATTGTAACAGACTATCAGCAGAGGAGAGCTGCGAGTCCACCAGTTACATAGTGCCGTCCTGACAATGGTCCGGACCCCACAGCGCCGCCTGTTCAGAATCGCTGCGCACAATGAGAAATCCTTGCTGAAATATCTTCACGGAGCGCGTCAGCAAGGAACCAGTCAGCAAGGAGGACACTGCAAAGGCCCTGGAACCAGTCAGCAAGGAGGACACTGCAAAGGCCCTGGAACCAGTCAGCAAGGAGGACACTGGAAAGGCCCTGGAACCAGTCAGCAAGGAGGACGCTGCAAAGGCCCTGGAACCAGTCAGCAAGGAGGACACTGCAAAGGCCCTGGAACCAGTCAGCAAGGAGGACGCTGCAAAGGCCCTGGAACCAGTCAGCAAGGAGGACGCTGCAAAGGCCCTGGAACCAGTCAGCAAGGAGGACACTGCAAAGGCCCTGGAACCAGTCAGCAAGGAGGACACTGCAAAGGCCCTGGAACCAGTCAGCAAGGAGGACACTGCAAAGGCCCTGGAACCAGTCAGCAAGGAGGACACTGCAAAGGCCCTGGAACCAGTCAGCAAGGAGGACACTGCAAAGGCCCTGGAACCAGTCAGCAAGGAGGACGCTGCAAAGGCCCTGGAACCAGTCAGCAAGGAGGACACTGGAAAGGCCCTGGAACCAGTCAGCAAGGAGGACACTGGAAAGGCCCTGGAACCAGTCAGCAAGGAGGACACTGCAAAGGCCCTGGAACCAGTCAGCAAGGAGGACGCTGCAAAGGCCCTGGAACCAGTCAGCAAGGAGGACACTGCAAAGGCCCTGGAACCAGTCAGCAAGGAGGACACTGCAAAAGGCACTGGAACCAGTCAGCAAGGAGGACACTGCAAAGGCCCTGGAACCAGTCAGCAAGGAGGACACTGCAAAAGGCACTGGAACCAGTCAGCAAGGAGGACCCTGCAAAGGCCCTGGAACCAGTCAGCAAGGAGGACAAGTCTATATACCCAGAAGCGGTCAGTGTGGAGGACACCACAAGAAACCTAAAGACAGTCTGCACAAAAGTCACCATAAGACATCTAAAAACAGAAAGCATGGAGGACACAGCTAGATGGTCAGAAACAGTCAGCATGGAGGACACAGCTAGACAGAACAAAATCTTCCCCGGTAATAACTCCAGGACACGATCAGCAACAATGTATCACTGTGCCCCCTCCAAGATTTAAAGAGACAGTGCTACATTACATGAATACGCACAGAGGAAGCTGCAGACATGAACATACTGAGTGGAGAGAGCGTCACACTGACCAATAACTGAGCTATCTCCCATCACAAAGAGGTTCTGCAGCAGCCGGTATTGTGCGATAGGGATTTATAGTGTTACATACAACTTCAAGAAGATAAAGGGGAAAGGTCAAGGCAATCCGTGAACCACTGAGCCGAAGATGATCAAGTCAAAGAGGTTCTGCAACAGCAAGGCTAGTAATGCACTTCTAATACTTACAGACTGAGCTGCTGCAGAACCTCTTTATACTGGCGAGAGACTTTCCATCAGTGAGAGTAGAGGGGCCCCATACTAAATACATGACCAGTGATGGGCAGGGGCCCTTGGCTCCTCAACTTTCACCTCCTTAATTAGTTCTCTAAGAGGTTCTGCAGCAGCTCAAGGCTTGCACTCATAACACAAGTGGCAGCAGAGGGCGACATTCTGACCCCACACTGCACCCCAGGGCGAGGCCTCCCGGAGAAGCCACATCTGTCAGAACCACAGGGAGCCCGCTCCACAAGCAGGCGCATTCCTCCGATTGTCCCAGGAATGTCAGCAATGCGCCAAAATATCGTCCCTGCAGCGACAAGCGAGAGTGACCGCCGCCACCCCCCCCCCCCCCCCCAAATCAGTCATCAACGGGGGCGGAACAGTCATCAATCACTGCCAACATGGAGGAGCAGAACTCACACGTAAACTGCACAGCTATACTGATTTCAGATCTGCAGTACAGTGTCTCCACCAGCAGAATAGTGAGTGCAGCTCTGGAGTATAATGCAGGATGTAACTCAGGATCAGTACAGGATAAGTAATGTATGTACACAGTGACTGCACCGGCAGAATAGTGAGTGCAGCTCTGGAGTATAATACAGGATGTAACTCAGGATCAGTACAGGATAAGTAATGTATGTACACAGTGTCTCCACCAGCAGAATAGTGAGTGCAGCTCTGGAGTATAATGCAGGATGTAACTCAGGATCAGTACAGGATAAGTAATGTATGTACACAGTGACTGCACCGGCAGAATAGTGAGTGCAGCTCTGGAGTATAATACAGGATGTAACTCAGGATCAGTACAGGATAAGTAATGTATGTACACAGTGACTGCACCAGCAGAATAGTGAGTGCAGCTCTGGAGTATAATACAGGATGTAACTCAGGATCAGTACAGGATAAGTAATGCATGTGCACAGTGACTGCACCAGCAGAATAGTGAGTGCAGCTCTGGAGTATAATACAGGATGTAACTCAGGATCAGTACAGGATAAGTAATGTATATACACAGTGACTGCACCAGCAGAATAGTGAGTGCAGCTCTGGAGTATAATACAGGATGTAACTCAGGATCAGTACAGGATAAGTAATGTATATACACAGTGACTGCACCAGCAGAATAGTGAGTGCAGCTCTGGAGTATAATACAGGATGTAACTCAGGATCAGTACTGTATGTACACAGTGACTGCACCAGCAGAATAGTGAGTGCAGCTCTGGAGTATAATACAGGATGTAACTCAGGATCAGTACAGGATAAGTAATGTATGTACACAGTGTCTCCACCAGCAGAATAGTGAGTGCAGCTCTGGAGTATAATACAGGATGTAACTCCGGATCAGTACAGGATAAGTAATGTATGTACACAGTGACTGCACCAGCAGAATGGTGAGTGCAGCTCTGGAGTATAATACAGGATGTAACTCAGGATCAGTACAGGATAAGTAATGTATGTTCACAGTGACTGCACCAGCAGAATAGTGAGTGCAGCTCTGGAATATAATACAGGATGTAACTCAGGATCAGTACAGGATAAGTAATGTATGTACACAGTAACTGCACCAGCAGAATAGTGAGTGCAGCTCTGGAGTATAATACAGGGTGTAACTGAGTCGGAAGAACGTGTCCCCAAAAACAGAGGAGAACTCTGCCCAACATGAAGGATTTACATGAATGTGGCAGTGACAAGGCCCAATATCCAGACACAAGGAGCGGTATATACCGCCATACCACTAATATGTACTATACCGTAACCTACAGCACACCCTGTGCTACAATACACTGAGCCACAAGAAAAAAACACTAATACAAAGTACACGTCTGATTCTACAGTATGACAATGCCCGAGATATGTGACCATACCGCACTACAGTGCACACGGGGAAAAACCACCAACATATCAATGTAAACAGAACCTAACAGCAGAGGAAAACAGAGGACGTAAAACAGCACAAAGTCTAATCCGTATATTATATCATCACTGCAGTCTGCTCCAACTGAACGGACCACGAGAAGAAACGCTACAAATAATTCCATACAGCAGTATTAAAGTAGTTATATTCTTGTACATAGGAGGCAGTATTATAGTAGTTATATTCCTGTACATAAGAGCAGTATTATAGTAGTTATATTCTTGTACATAGGAGCAGTAATATAGTAGTTATATTCCTGTACATAGGAGGCAGTATTATAGTAGTTATATTCTTGTACATAGGAGGCAGTATTATAGTAGTTATATTCTTGTACATAGGAGCAGTATTATAGTAGTTATATTCTTGTACATAGGAGGCAGTATTATAGTAGTTATATTCTTGTACATAGGAGGCAGTATTATAGTAGTTATATTCTTGTACATAGGAGGCAGTATTATAGTAGTTATATTCTTGTACATAGGAGGCAGTATTATAGTAGTTATACACTGCGTGCAGAATTATTAGGCAAATTAGTATTTTGACCACATCATCCTCTTTATGCATGTTGTCTTACTCCAAGCTGTATAGGCTCGAAAGCCTACTACCAATTAAGCATATTAGGTGATGTGCATCTCTGTAATGAGAAGGGGTGTGGTCTAATGACATCAACACCCTATATCAGGTGTGCATAATTATTAGGCAACTTCCTTTCCTTTGGCAAAATGGGTCAAAAGAAGGACTTGACAGGCTCAGAAAAGTCAAAAATAGTGAGATATCTTGCAGAGGGATGCAGCACTCTTAAAATTGCAAAGCTTCTGAAGCGTGATCATCGAACAATCAAGCGTTTCATTCAAAATAGTCAACAGGGTCGCAAGAAGCGTGTGGAAAAACCAAGGCGCAAAATAACTGCCCATGAACTGAGAAAAGTCAAGCGTGCAGCTGCCAAGATGCCACTTGCCACCAGTTTGGCCATATTTCAGAGCTGCAACATCACTGGAGTGCCCAAAAGCACAAGGTGTGCAATACTCAGAGACATGGCCAAGGTAAGAAAGGCTGAAAGACGACCACCACTGAACAAGACACACAAGCTGAAACGTCAAGACTGGGCCAAGAAATATCTCAAGACTGATTTTTCTAAGGTTTTATGGACTGATGAAATGAGAGTGAGTCTTGATGGGCCAGATGGATGGGCCCGTGGCTGGATTGGTAAAGGGCAGAGAGCTCCAGTCCGACTCAGACACCAGCAAGGTGGAGGTGGAGTACTGGTTTGGGCTGGTATCATCAAAGATGAGCTTGTGGGGCCTTTTCGGGTTGAGGATGGAGTCAAGCTCAACTCCCAGTCCTACTGCCAGTTTCTGGAAGACACCTTCTTCAAGCAGTGGTACAGGAAGAAGTCTGCATCCTTCAAGAAAAACATGATTTTCATGCAGGACAATGCTCCATCACACGCGTCCAAGTACTCCACAGCGTGGCTGGCAAGAAAGGGTATAAAAGAAGAAAATCTAATGACATGGCCTCCTTGTTCACCTGATCTGAACCCCATTGAGAACCTGTGGTCCATCATCAAATGTGAGATTTACAAGGAGGGAAAACAGTACACCTCTCTGAACAGTGTCTGGGAGGCTGTGGTTGCTGCTGCACGCAATGTTGATGGTGAACAGATCAAAACACTGACAGAATCCATGGATGGCAGGCTTTTGAGTGTCCTTGCAAAGAAAGGTGGCTATATTGGTCACTGATTTGTTTTTGTTTTGTTTTTGAATGTCAGAAATGTATATTTGTGAATGTTGAGATGTTATATTGGTTTCACTGGTAAAAATAAATAATTGAAATGGGTATATATTTGTTTTTTGTTAAGTTGCCTAATAATTATGCACAGTAATAGTCACCTGCACACACAGATATCCCCCTAAAATAGCTAAAACTAAAAAACTAAAAACTACTTCCAAAAATATTCAGCTTTGATATTAATGAGTTTTTTGGGTTCATTGAGAACATGGTTGTTGTTCAATAATAAAATTAATCCTCAAAAATACAACTTGCCTAATAATTCTGCACTCTGTATATTCTTGTACATAGGAGCAGTATTATAGCAGTTATATTCTTGTACATAAGAGCAGTATTATAGTAGTTATATTCTTGTACATAGGAGCAGTATTATAGTAGTTATATTCTTGTACATAGGAGGCAGTATTATAGTAGTTATATTCTTGTACATAGGAGCAGTATTATAGTAGTTATATTCTTGCACATAGGAGCAGTATTATAGTAGTTATATTCTTGTACATAGGAGCAGTATTATAGTAGTTATATTCTTGCACATAGGAGCAGTATTATAGTAGTTATATTCTTGTACATAGGAGCAGTATTATAGTAGTTATATTCTTGCACATAGGAGCAGTATTATAGTAGTTATATTCTTGTACATAGGGGCAGTATTATAGTAGTTATATTCTTGTACATAGGAGCAGTATTATAGTAGTTATATTCTTGTACATAGGAGCAGTATTATAGTAGTTATATTCTTGTACATAGGAGGCAGTATTATAGTAGTTATATTCTTGTACATAGGAGGCAGTATTATAGTAGTTATATTCTTGTACATAGGAGCAGTATTATAGTAGTTATATTCTTGTACATAGGAGGCAGTATTATAGCAGTTATATTCTTGTACATAAGAGCAGTATTATAGTAGTTATATTCTTGTACATAGGAGCAGTATTATAGTAGTTATATTCTTGTACATAGGAGGCAGTATTATAGTAGTTATATTCTTGCACATAGGAGCAGTATTATAGTAGTTATATTCTTGCACATAGGAGCAGTATTATAGTAGTTATATTCTTGTACATAGGAGCAGTATTATAGTAGTTATATTCTTGCACATAGGAGCAGTATTATAGTAGTTATATTCTTGTACATAGGAGCAGTATTATAGTAGTTATATTCTTGCACATAGGAGCAGTATTATAGTAGTTATATTCTTGTACATAGGGGCAGTATTATAGTAGTTATATTCTTGTACATAGGAGCAGTATTATAGTAGTTATATTCTTGCACATAGGAGCAGTATTATAGTAGTTATATTCTTGTACATAGGGGCAGTATTATAGTAGTTATATTCTTGTACATAGGAGCAGTATTATAGTAGTTATATTCTTGTACATAGGAGCAGTATTATAGTAGTTATATTCTTGTACATAGGAGGCAGTATTATAGTAGTTATATTCTTGTACATAGGAGGCAGTATTATAGTAGTTATATTCTTGTACATAGGAGCAGTATTATAGTAGTTATATTCTTGTACATAGGAGCAGTATTATAGTAGTTATATTCTTGTACATAGGAGCAGTATTATAGTAGTTATATTCTTGTACATAGGAGCAGTATTATAGTAGTTATATTCTTGTACATAGGAGCAGTATTATAGTAGTTATATTATTATACATAGGAGCAGTATTATAGTAGTTATAGTCTTGTACATAGGAGCAGTATTATAGTAGTTATAGTCTTGTACATAGGAGCAGTATTATAGTAGTTATATTCTTATACATAGGAGGCAGTATTATAGTAGTTATATTCTTGTACATAGGAGCAGTATTATAGTAGTTATATTCTTGTACATAGGAGCAGTATTATAGTAGTTATATTCTTGTACATAGGAGCAGTATTATAGTAGTTATATTCTTGTACATAGGAGGCAGTATTATAGTAGTTATATTCCTGTACATAGGAGCAGTATTATAGTAGTTATATTCTTGTACATAGGAGGCAGTATTATAGTAGTTATATTCTTGTACATAGGAGCAGTATTATAGTAGTTATATTCTTGTACATAGGAGCAGTATTATAGTAGTTATATTCTTGTACATAGGAGCAGTATTATAGTAGTTATATTCCTGTACATAGGAGCAGTATTATAGTAGTTATATTCTTGTACATAGGAGGCAGTATTATAGTAGTTATATTCTTGTACATAGGAGCAGTATTATAGTAGTTATATTCTTGTACATAGGAGCAGTATTATAGTAGTTATATTCTTGTACATAGGAGCAGTTTTATAGTAGTTATATTCTTGTACATAGGAGGCAGTATTATAGTAGTTATATTCTTGCACATAGGAGCAGTATTATAGTAGTTATATTCTTGTACATAGGAGGCAGTATTATAGCAGTTATATTCTTGTACATAGTCTTCAGGACTTTTTCTGTGTTTGAATTTTTTATTTTTTATTTCTTTGAAATCTTCGATTCCACTACAATAAATAGTAGTAATTTCATACTTTCCTGTCTGTTCCCTCACTGGAGATCGCTATTTCCTTGACACTTTTTCCCCCTGTTTTTGTCCCGTTTACAGAACCATTTATTTCAATGGACCTGCAAAAAGATGGAAGGTACTCCGTATGCCTTCAGTTTCCCTTCAAAGATAGAACATGTCCTATTATTGTCCGCATAACGGACACGGATAGTCCTGTTCCATCAGGGCCAGCTGTTCCATTCCGCAAAAAATGAATGCACATGGACGTCATCCGTATTTTTCGCGGACAGCAAAATACTGAAAAAGCCATACGATCGTGTGCAGAGGCCCTATTAGCAGACAAGATGGCTATATACTGTATATATACTGGTTTATGGCCCGGTCATGTGGACGATGAATGATCGCTCATCATCTCTAATGTCCGATCTCTTCATCTGCTGCGATATTGCCGAGGTTGGTGCCGGTTCAGGATGAGACGGCTGCGCCGCTTCACTGCCGCTCGTAGATCAGCCTTACAATAATAACGTTCAGCCCTGGGATATCCCAGCACTTAAGAGATTAGGAGCAATACACGGAGCACATCATAAAATCCCATCAGTGGCGGCCCTCGCCTGCCAGGACGCACTTCCATCGTTTATAGAAGCGGAACCTCCACAGACGCAACTGACAACTCTTTCCACACCAAGCGAGATGATGATTATGAGGTGCAGTATGGGGAGCGCCTGGGTCCGGACCCCGGTCACCCATCCCCCACTGCAGCGGCCCCATTACTACTATGTTCTGTAAGGGTCCATTCACACGTCCGCAATTTAGTTTTGCATTTTGCGGAACGGAATTGCGGACCCATTTATTCCTATGGGGCAGCACGATGTGCTGCCAGAACAGGGAATTGCGGTTCCGCAATTCCGGGTCCGCACTTCCGTTCCGCAAAAAAATAGAACATGTCCTATTCTTGTCCGCAATTGCGGACAAGAACAGGCATATTCTAATAGTGCCGGCAATGTGCGGTCCGCAAAATGCGGAACGCACATTGCCGCTTTCCGTGTTTTGCGGATCCGCAAAACACGTTGTGGACGTGTGAATGGAGCCGAACACTGGATGGAAGAGATCAGGAGCAACAGCGTCCAACGAGGGGCCACCGAACGCCCGTATTCCCATCACCTGCAGAGGCTGAATGGGAGGTTTGTCTCACGTCCCACCAGAAACCCAATATTACTGCCGACAACCTGCCTGTATATCCTGTCTGAGAGGTTGTCACAGCCCCGCCCCCTGCTGATGACATCACTGATATAATGACATGTGATCAGACATGAGATCACACTCCTTATACTACAGGAACATCTATTACTGCTGACAACCTGCCTGTATATCCTGTCTGAGAGGTTGTCACAGCCCCGCCCCCTGCTGATGACATCACTGATATAATGACATCTGATCAGACATGAGATCACACACCTTATACTACAGGAACATCTATTACTGCTGACAACCTGCCTGTATATCCTGTCTGAGAGGTAGTCACAGCCCCGCCCCCTGCTGATGACATCACTGATATAATGACATCTGATCAGACATGAGATCACACACCTTATACTACAGGAACATCTATTACTGCTGACAACCTGCCTGTATATCATGTCTGAGAGGTAGTCACAGCCCCGCCCCCTGCTGAAGACATCACTGATATAATGACATGTGATCAGACATGAGATCCACACCTTATACTACAGGAACATCTATTACTGCTGACAACCTGCCTGTATATCCTGTCTGAGAGGTAGTCACAGCCCTGCCCCCTGCTGATGACATCACTGATATAATGACATGTGATCAGACATGAGATCACACACCTTATACTACAGGAACATCTATTACTGCTGACAACCTGCCTGTATATCCTGTCTGAGAGGTTGTCACAGCCCCGCCCCCTGCTGATGACATCACTGATATAATGACATGTGATCAGACATGAGATCACACACCTTATACTACAGGAACATCTATTACTGCTGACAACCTGCCTGTATATCCTGTCTGAGAGGTTGTCACAGCCCCGCCCCCTGCTGATGACATCACTGATATAATGACATGTGATCAGACATGAGATCACACTCCTTATACTACAGGAACATCTATTACTGCTGACAACCTGCCTGTATATCCTGTCTGAGAGGTTGTCACAGCCCCGCCCCCTGCTGATGACATCACTGATATAATGACATCTGATCAGACATGAGATCACACACCTTATACTACAGGAACATCTATTACTGCTGACAACCTGCCTGTATATCCTGTCTGAGAGGTAGTCACAGCCCCGCCCCCTGCTGATGACATCACTGATATAATGACATCTGATCAGACATGAGATCACACACCTTATACTACAGGAACATCTATTACTGCTGACAACCTGCCTGTATATCATGTCTGAGAGGTAGTCACAGCCCCGCCCCCTGCTGAAGACATCACTGATATAATGACATGTGATCAGACATGAGATCCACACCTTATACTACAGGAACATCTATTACTGCTGACAACCTGCCTGTATATCCTGTCTGAGAGGTAGTCACAGCCCCGCCCCCTGCTGATGACATCACTGATATAATGACATGTGATCAGACATGAGATCCACACCTTATACTACAGGAACATCTATTACTGCTGACAACCTGCCTGTATATCCTGTCTGAGAGGTAGTCACAGCCCCGCCCCCTGCTGATGACATCACTGATATAATGACATGTGATCAGACATGAGATCACACACCTTATACTACAGGAACATCTATTACTGCTGACAACCTGCCTGTATATCCTGTCTGAGGGGTAGTCACAGCCCCGCCCCCTGCTGATGACATCACTGATCTAATGACATGTAATCAGACATGAGATCACACACCTTATACTACAGGAACATCTATTACTGCTGACAACCCGCCTGTATATCCTGTCTGAGAGGTAGTCACAGCCCCGCCCCCTGCTGATGACATCACTGATATAATGACATGTGATCAGACATGAGATCACACTCCTTATACTACAGTAACATCTATTACTGCTGACAACCTGCCTGTATATCCTGTCTGAGAGGTAGTCACAGCCCCGCCCCCTTCTGATGACATCACTGATATAATGACATGTGATCAGACATGAGATCACACTCCTTATACTACAGTAACATCTATTACTGCTGACAACCTGCCTGTACATCATGTGTGAGAGGTAGTCACAGCCCCGCCCCCTGCTGATGACATCACTGATATAATGACATGTGATCAGACATGAGATCACACACCTTATACTACAGGAACATCTATTACTGCTGACAACCTGCCTGTATATCCTGTTTGAGAGGTAGTCACAGCCCCGCCCCCTGCTGATGACATCACTGTGGTGCTCATTTCCTGACACTTTATGGAGATATTTTTCGGCACATTCCACCTCAAATTCAAAATAAAGAATTGAACCCTGAACGCTGTGGATACCGAGGCGGCGTTCCCTGTGTGGGGCCCGCGGCACATCCTGCTCTCCCGCTAATTAGAAGAATCCACTCGTTTATTTTATACATTCCCAAAAAAAAAAAAAAAAAAAAAAAAGGTAATACAAATAAACTGTCTGCTCCTGCAAGGACTGACGATTATCCCGGTTCCCCAGTCATAGGTGAGAAATAAATAAATAAAAATTACAAAACGTGTCGTGCAGGGGCCCGGGAAAGGGGCGTCACTGACCATACAGGGAGTCACCCAGCTTCTCCAGACAGAAAAAAAAAAAAAAAAAAAGACGGATACACGTAACCTGCACTGATACATTGTAACAAACCATCAGGACAGGAGAGGGCTGTGTGCTGCTGATCAGTCTACACAATCCTCTGCACTCCAGACTGAGACCTGTCACCTGCACTGATACATTGTAACAAACCATCAGGACAGGAGAGGGCTGTGTGCTGCTGATCAGTCTACACAATCCTCTGCATCCCAGACAGACCTGTTACCTGCACTGATACATTGTAACAAACCATCAGGACAGGAGAGGGCTGTGTGCTGCTGATCAGTCTACACAATCCTCTGCCCTCCAGACAGACCTGTTACCTGCACTGATACATTGTAACAAACCATCAGGACAGCAGAGGGCTGTGTGCTGCTGATCAGTCTACACAATCCTCTGCCCTCCAGACTGAGACCTGTCACCTGCACTGATACATTGTAACAAACCATCAGGACAGGAGAGGGCTGTGTGCTGCTGATCAGTCTACACAATCCTCTGCATCCCAGACAGACCTGTTACCTGCACTGATACATTGTAACAAACCATCAGGACAGGAGAGGGCTGTGTGCTGCTGATGTGTTCACGTAACAGATGACTGTCCGGACTTACACATTGTAACAAACCCTCAGCCGGGTGAATTATTAGGTAAGAATTCGTTTTCTGAAACTGACTGCACTGTGTTCCTATTCACTGACAGCAAGCAGGGATCTTGAAAATGGTGAAGAACTTAAACGTGTAACTGTAAAACCATAACAAACCCTCAGCTGTAAGCTGCGTTCGATGCCTCCTCTCACTGACGGCAAGCAGAGATCTTGAAGTTCCGTTTTGGTAAAATCAGCAATGGATTTTTAGTGACAGAAGACGGAGCGCTCCTTTAAGTCCTCGAGGAATGTGCTGAAGTGACTGACGCCTTGTGTTTTGTGAATCGTCAACGGAGCGCGACAGGAGCGGTCGCCCCGCAGATTGTGGGGCTGATAAGAGGGTTCAGACTATTTCCGTCTTGCGCACGCCCGCACCGCGCTTACGTCCGACAGGAGGCGGCGCCCCCAGCTCTTTTTCAGCCTCATGTCCTCTGGCTGCGCTACCACGTAACCGTCTCGGGTGGCGTTGCTCTGTGCTGACGCAGCGTCACGCGCGGGCAGCGGCCCCGGTCCCCACGCCGCCATCTGGAGCTCAGCCGTTGCGTCAAACCCTAAATCCTGTTTGTAGAGCCGAACCTTCCCGAGTAGGAATCAGACGGGGTGACAGGAGGTCGCTCCATTCACTGCAGGTTGCATCCTCCCTCCCAGCATGCCTCAGGGGGCGTCCTGCGAGCTCAGTGCTGCCCCCTGCGGAGTGAGGCACATGAAGGACCTGAAGATCCTTGAGGAGCAGACCCATGGCTTCCACTGCACGGAAAGAACCTGCGCTAAAAAACGGGTGTGCGAACAGCTCACTGCGCCGCAGACCCTAAAGACCGCGACCACGAAAGGAAAGAGCAGCAGTGAAAATTCATCTGACTTCAGAGCTGCACTCACAATTCTGCTCAACGTTACTGGAAACAGATCTCATCTTAAGGGCTCAGGAACACGACCGTATGTATTTTGCAGTGCGCAAAAAACGAATCCGCCAAAAATACGGATGACGTCCATGTGCATTCTGTATTTTGTGAAACGGAACAGCTGGCCCCTAATAGAACAGTCCTATCCTTGTCCGTAATGCGGAAAATAGCAAAATGCAAAAACGGACATACGGAAACGGTATGCACACGCAGTACCTTCAATTCTTTTGTGGACCCATTGAAATGAAAGGTTCTGCATACGGTCCACGAAAAAACAAAAACACACGAACGGACACGGAAAGGAAATAAGTTTGTGTGCATGAGCCCTAAGACTAACGCACATGAACGTATTTTTCTTCCATTTCCGTTCCGTTTTTTTTTTATAGGTCTGTATGCGGAACCATTCATTTCAATGGGTTTGTAAAAAAAAAGGAAATGACTGCATTCTGTATCCGCACGTCCGGTCCGCAAGGACAAGCATTGTTACAATGAATGCGCAAAAAAAGGATGCAATACGGATGCCATTTTTTGAGGATCCGTGTTTTGCAGACCGCAAAATACATACAGTCGTGTGCAACACAGAACAGAAGATTGTAGCCTTGAACCTTCAGAATAGTGAGTGCAGCTCTGGAGTATAATACAGGGTGTATATCAGGATCAGTACAGGATAAGTAATGTATGTACACAGTGACTGCACCAGCAGAATAGTGAGTGCAGCTCTGGAGTATAATACAGGATGTAACTCAGGATCAGTACAGGATAAGTAATGTATGTACACAGTGACTGCACCAGCAGAATAGTGAGCACAGCTCTGGAGTATAATACAGGGTGTAACTCAGGATCAGTACAGGATAAGTAATGTATGTACACAGTGACTGCACCAGCAGAATAGTGAGTGCAGCTCTGGAGTATAATACAGGATGTAACTCAGGATCAGTACAGGATAAGTAATGTATGTACACAGTGACTGCACCAGCAGAATAGTGAGTGCAGCTCTGGAGAATAATACAGGATGTAACTGAGGATCAGTACAGGATAAGTAATGTATGTACACAGTGACTGCACCAGCAGAATAGTGAGTGCAGCTCTGGAGTATAATACAGGATGTAACTCTGGATCAGTACAGGATAAGTAATGTATGTACACAGTGACTGCACCAGCAGAATAGTGAGTGCAGCTCTGGAGTATAATACAGGATGTAACTCAGGATCAGTACAGGATAAGTAATGTATGTACACAGTGACTGCACCAGCAGAATAGTGAGTGCAGCTCTGGAGTATAATACAGGATGTAACTCAGGATCAGTACAGGATAAGGGTACTTTCACACTAGCGGTAGAAGAATCCGGCAGGCAGTTCAGTTGCCGGATCTGTCTGACAAATGCATTGAAATACCGGATCAGTCTCTCTGTTGTCATCTGGAAAAACGGATCCGGTATTTATTTTTTTCACATTTTTAAAAGGTCTGCAGAAGCGCAGACCAGAAAACAGGATCTGTGAATGTGGCAATTTCCTGAACACTTGGTACCGGACCCGGCATTAATACATTTCAATGGAAATGAATGCGGATCCGGCAAGTGTTCTGGGATTTTGGCCGGAGAAAAAAACGGCAGCATGCTGCGAGTAGACCGTCTGTAAAGAAGGCGATGAAGCCACCTCCTGGCAATGCTGCGAGTAGTAGTTATGTGGGGGTGTGGGTCCCTGTTATACACTGCGTTGGATTGTCAGACATGTTCTGCGTTCCTCTCCTACGGCCGGGAACTTGGCAGGACTCTGTATAATACACAGAGCAGCTAGAATAGCCGAGAGGATGTGGTGAAGGGAGTCTACCAGATCCTCACATTGGGCTGGCTGCAGCTGCGCCCCACTGCTACCCCTGAAGAAAATGTCTGAAACGAATGAGGGTCAAATGGTGAAGCCAGAGAAGAGCATGGAGGCAGCGGCCGCAGAGAGCGCAGGCTCCGCTGGAGAAGCACCAGAAACCTCCACTGATTCCTGAAGAACTCTGCTGCCAGCAAACAGACCAGCACATGTGTCTGCACCGGGGGCGGCAGACCCGCTGCACACCATCACCCAGGGGACCGTACAGACTCTGCACTCACTGCTGCTCCAAGGGCGACGGACCCGCTGCACACCATCACCCAGGGGACCGTACAGACTCTGCACTCACTGCTGCTCCAAGGGCGACGGACCCGCTGCACACCATCACCCAGGGGACCGTACAGACTCTGCACTCACTGCTGCTCCAAGGGCGACGGACCCGCTGCACACCATCACCCAGGGGACCGTACAGACTCTGCAGTCACTGCTGCTCCAAGGGCGACGGACCCGCTGCACACCATCACCCAGGGGACCGTACAGACTCTGCAGTCACTGCTGCTCCAGGGGTGGCAGACCCGCTGCACACCATCACCCAGGGGACCGTACAGACTCTGCAGTCACTGCTGCTCCAAGGGCGACGGACCCGCTGCACACCATCACCCAGGGGACCGTACAGACTCTGCACTCACTGCTGCTCCAAGGGCGACGGACCCGCTGCACACCATCACCCAGGGGACCGTACAGACTCTGCAGTCACTGCTGCTCCAGGGGCGACTGACCCGCTGCACACCATCATCCCGAGGACCGTACAGTCCCTGCACTCACTGCTGCACCGGGGGCGGCGGACCGGCTCCACACGCCGTCATCCAGGGGACCGTACAGACTCTGCGCTCACTGCTGCATCGGGGGCGGCGGAACGGCTCCACACACCATCATCCCACCATACAGACCCTGAACTCACTGCTGCACCGGGGGCAGCGGACCGGCTCCACACGCCATCATCCCACCATACAGACCCTGGACTCACTGCTGCAGCGGGGGCGGCGGACCGGCTCCACACACAGTCATCCCGCCATACAGACCCTGGACTCACTGCTGCAGCGGGGGCGGCGGACCGGCTCCACACACCATACAGACCCTGCACTCACTGCTGCACCGGGGGCGGCGGACTGGCTCCACACACAGTCATCCCGCCATACAGACCCTGTGCTAAATGCTGCACCGGGGGCGGCGGACCGGCTCCCCACGCCATCATCCCGCCATACAGACCCTGAACTCACTGCTGCACCGGGGGCAGCGGACCGGCTCCACACGCCATCATCCCACCATACAGACCCTGCACTCACTGCTGCAGCGGGGGCGGCGGACCGGCTCCACACACAGTCATCCCGCCA